>NC_041389.1:326066485-326162334 GCF_002162155.2 Triticum dicoccoides
GCTGCTGCGGGGTGGGGCGCGGCGGCGGTGTGGAGGAGAGGGGGTGGCTTGGGTATTTAAAGGGGGAAGGTGTCTTGGGGAAGGGGGCAAGCAAGGGGAGGAGGAGGAGTCCTCCTCGGACTCGGCCGGCGGCGGCGGCGCGGCTGCGCGCGTGCGCGCGCGCTGGAGGGGCTGTGGTGCGGGCCGGCTCGGCTGGGCCCTTGGCCCAGTCGGGCGCTGCGCAAATTTTTTTTAAAAAAAATAAATAATTTCGCGAGCGGAAAAAACAAAAAAAATAAACCTAAACGAACTCCGAAATTTACAAAGTAAATTTTCCACGACTCCTAAGAATGAGTCGAACAAAATAAACTTTTACTCGGGGCCTAGATGCAATTTTTAAAATACACATTTTTCCCTAATGCAAATAAAATGCAAATAAACTCCGGAAAATCCAAAGTTTGTTTTATTTATTAAATCTTCATTTTTCCTAAATTTTGGGAAAGTCATATTATTCCCTCTCATATTTTTGATATCAGAAAAATAATTGAAGATAAAATAAATAAAATCAAATGATCCTCTTTTCAAAATTTGAGAAAACTCAAATATGAAAATAACGAAATCTCCAACTCTCTCCGAGGGTCCTTGAGTTGCGTGAAATTTCTAGGATCGACCAAAATGCAAGAAAATATGATATGCATGATGATCTAATGTATAACATTCCAAATTGAAAATTTGGGATGTTACAGGTGCAGAGATCAATGCTTTCTTAAGTATTTCAAATGCTTCTACACAATCATCATCAAAGACAAATGGTGTATCTTTTTGTAATAAATTAGTCAGAGGCCGAGAAATTTTTGAGAAGTCCTTAAGGAACCTCCTATAAAATCCGGGGTGACCAAGGAAACTTCTTATACCTTTGATGTCCTTGGCATATGGCATCTTTTCAATAGCATCAACCTTGGCTTTATCAACTTCGATACCTCTTTCAGAAAATTTATGCCCCAAGACAATACCTTCATTAACCATAAAGTGGCACTTTTCCCAATTCAAGACAAGATTAGTTTCTTCACATCTCTGCAAAACTCGATCAAGATTGCTCAAGCAATCATCAAAAGAAGATCCATAGACGGAAAAGTCGTACATGAAAACCTCACAAAAGTCAGAGAATATAGCCATCATGCATCTTTGAAAGGTAGCAGGTGCATTACATAAACCAAAAGGCATACGTCTATAAGCAAAAGTACCAAAAGGGCATGTAAAAGTAGTCTTTGATTGATCTTTAGCTGACACAGGTATTTGAGAGAATCCAGAATAACCATCTAGAAAGCAATAATGTGTATGTTTGCATAGTCTTTCTAGCATTTGGTCAATAAAAGGTAAGGGGTAATGATCTTTTTTAGTAGCCTTATTTAATTTACGGAAATAAATTACCATCCTATAACTTGTAATAATTCTTTGCGGAATCAATTCGTCTTTATCATTAGGAATAACAGTAATACCTCCCTTCTTAAGGACACAATGAACAGGACTTACCCACTGACTATCAGCAACGGGATAAATTATACCTGCCTCAAGGAGCTTTAGTATTTCTTTTCTTACCACTTCTTTCATCTTAGGATTCAGTCGTCGTTGATGATCACGGACTGGTTTGGCATCTTCTTCCAAATTTATTTTATGTTGACATAGAGTGGGACTAATGCCCTTTAGATCGTCAAGAGTATATCCAATAGCAGCACGGTGCTTCTTCAGAGTTTTCAATAATCTCTCTTCTTCATGTTCTAAAAGATTAGCACTAATAATAACAGGATATATCTTCTTTTCATCAAGATAAGCATATTTAAGATTATCAGGCAACGGTTTAAGCTCAAACACGGGATCACCCTTGAGTGGAGGAGGATCCCCTAGGATTTCAATAGGCAAATTGTGTTTCAGAATAGGTTCATGTTTAAAGAATACTTCATCTATTTCCCTTCTTTCATTCATAAACATATCATTTTCATGGTCTAGCAAATATTGTTCTAAAGGATTGCTAGGAGGTACGGCAATAGAAGCAAGACCAATAACTTCATCCTTACTAGGCAATTCTTATTCACGGTGTTGTCTACTAAATTTAGAGAAATTAAAATCATGAGACATATCACCCAAACCAATAGTAACGACATTCTTTTCGCAATCTATCTTAGCATTAACGGTGTTCAAGAAGGGTCTACCAAAAATAATGGGACAAAAACTATCTTGTGGGGAACCAAGAACAAGAAAATCAGCAGGATATTTAGTTTTCCCACACAAGACTTCAACATCTCTAACAATTCCCATTGCGTAAATAGTATCTCTATTGGCAAGTTTAATTGTAACACCAATACCTTCTAACTCAGCAGGTGCAATTTCATGCTTAACTTCTTCGTATAAAGTAAGCGGTATAACACTAGCACTAGCACCCATATCACATAAGCCATGATAACAATGATCTCCTATTTTAACAGAAATAACAGGCATGCCTACCACAGGTATATGTTTATCTTTAGCACAAGGTTTGGCAATTCTAGCGGTTTCACCGCAGAAATGAATAACATGCCCATCAATATTATCAGACAAGAGATCTTTAACAATAGCAATATTAGGTTCAACTGACTTGCTCTGGAGGTGTATAAGTTCTAATATTGCTTTTACAAACCACAATTGAAGCTTTAGCATGATCCTTTATCCTAACAGGGAAAGGTGGTTTCTCAACATAAGAAGTAGGAACAATAGGATCATTATAAGTGACAGTCTTTTCTTCAACTTTAGTAGGTGCAGCTACTTTTACTTCTATGGGAGGATGATATTTAAACCACTTCTCCTTGGGGACATCAACATAAGTAGCAAAAGATTCACAGAAAGAAGCTACTATCTCAGAGTCAAGTCCATATTTAGTGCTAAATTTATGGAAAACATCGGTATCCATAAAAGACTTAACACAATCAAACTTAGGTGTCATACCTGACTCCTTACCTTCGTCGAGATCCCAATCTTCAGAGTTGCGTTTAATTCTATCCAATAAATTCCATTTGAATTCAATAGTCTTCATCATAAAAGAGCCAGCACAAGAAGTATCGAGCATGATGCGATTGTTTTCAGAAAGCTGAGCATAAAAGTTTTGAAGAATTATTTCTCTTGAGAGATCATGATTGGGGCATGAATATAACATTGATTTAATCCTCCCCCAAGCTTGAGCGATGCTTTCTCCTTCGCGAGGCCAAAAATTATATATATAATTGCGATCACGATGAATAAGATGCATAGGATAATACTTTTGATGAAATTCCAACTTCATTCGTTTATAGTTCCATGATCCCGTATCATCACATAGCCTATACCATGTCGATGCATCTCCCTTCAAAGATAAAGGGAAGACCTTATTGTTAACAACATCATCGGGTATACCTGCAAGCTTAAATAATCCACAAACTTCATCCACATAAAGTAGATGTTCATCAGGATGCTTTGTTCCATCTCCTGTAAAAGGGTTATCAAGCAGTTTTTCTAACATACCCGAAGGAACTTAAAAGGGAACATTTCCATTTGCAATAGGTTCAGTAGGTTGAGGAGAAATTCTTTGCTCTACTGGTCGGGGTGAAGATACCCCGAACAAGCCCCTCAGAGGACTACTTTCCATAGTAACAAGTGACAGTAAATTTCAGCACACTATATAAATTTTTCCTTACCAAATTCCACCTACCAAAGGTGCTTCACTCCCCGGCAACGGCGCCAGAAAAGAGTCTTGATGACCCACAAGTATAGGGGATCTATCGTAGTCCTTTCGATAAGCAAGAGTGTCGAACCCAACGAGGAGCAGAAGGAAATGATAATCGTTTTTCAGCAAGGTATTCTCTGCAAGTACTGAAATAAGTGGTAACAGTTAGTTTTGTGATAAGATAATTTGTAATGAGCAACAAGTAACAAAAGTAAATAAAGTGCAGCAAGGTGGCCCAATCCTTTTTGTAGCAAAGGACAAGCCTAGACAAACTCTTATATAAGGAAAAGCGCTCCCGAGGACACATGGGAATATCGTCAAGCTAGTTTTCATCACGCTCATATGATTCGCGTTCGGTACTTTGATAATTTGATATGTGGGTGGACCGGTGCTTGGGTGTTGTTCTTACTTGAACAAGCATCCCACTTATGATTAACCTCTATTGCAAGCATCTGCAACTACGTATAAACTAGGGTTTAAACTTCTGTCACTCTAGCAACCCATCATCTACTTATGACTTCCCAATGCCTTCCTCTAGGCCCAAATAATGGTGAAGTGTTATGTAGTCGACGTTCACATAACACCACTAGAGGCTAGACAACATACATCTCATCAAAATATCGAACGAATACCAAATTCACATGACTACTAATAGCAAGACTTCGGGAACAAACGTAACTAGTCACAAAGCGTATTCATGTTCATAATCAGAGGGGTAATAATATGCATAAATGATCTGAACATATGATCTTCCACCAAATAAACCAACTAGCATCAACTACAAGGAGTAATCAACACTACTAGCAACCTACTAGTACCACTCCAGACTTGGAGACAAGAATTGGATACAAGAGATGAACTAGGGTTTTGAGATGAGATGGTGCTGGTGAAGATGTTGATGGAGATTGCCCTCTCCCGATGAGAGGAGCGTTGGTGATGATGATGGTGATGATTTCCCCCTCCCGGAGGGAAGTGTCCCCAGCAGAACAGCTCTACCGGAGCCCTAGATTGGTTCCGCCAAGGTTCCGCCTCGTGGCGGTGGAGTTTCGTCCTGAAAGGTTGCTTATGATTTTTTTCTCGATGAAAGACCTCATATAGCAGAAGATGGCCATCAGAGAGCCAACAGGGGGCCTACGAGGTAGGGGGCGCGCCCTGGGGGTAGGGCGCGCCCCCCACCCTCATGGCCAGGTGGGTCCCCCTCTGGTGAACTACTTCCGCTCAATAATTTTTATTATTTCTGAAAATGACTTTCGTGGAGTTTCAGGACTTTTGGAGTTGTGCAAAATAGGTCTCTAATATTTGCTCCTTTTCCAGCCCAGAATTCTAGCTGCCGGCATTCTCCCTCCTTATGTAAACCTTGTAGAATAAGAGAGAATAGACATAAGTATTGTAACATAACGTAAAATAACAGCCCATAATGCAATAAATATCGATATAAAAGCATGATTGAAAATGGACGTATCACACCTCTGTGGTGGCATGCAGATCTTTGTGAAGACATATTCAAGATCAGATGAGGATTAGAAGATGATGATTCTCGACAAGACCCTTGCCGAGGAAGGCCACCAACCCCCCGGCTAGATCCTTGCGGGGGACGACAGTGCACCACAGTAAGACCCTTGCCGGGCCACTCGGCAAGGCCCTCGCCAAGGACGCCGGCGGGACTACCACCGGGCCCACGACGACCAAGCTTCCGCCACCGTTCGCATGCAGCTGCCAGCCCAACCAGCTGGACGGGCACCTGCGTGGCAACATGCAGCTCCCAGGCCAACTCATCGAGCGCCTGCGTGGCGGCATGCAGATCTTCATGAAGGCTCCACCACCGCGTCACCTCAGCTACCTGCCTGCCTACATGGCACCGCACACATCACCGGCCAGGGCGCTTGTCGAAGCGAGGAGGAGCGGCGACAGACGGGACAGGCCTCGCCCCCGTCCCCAATAAAGCAAAGGGACACCTAAGTGATGCATTAAATGCATCTTGTCCTGTAATATGAGGGATAACCTCGCAATACTGTACACCTTTCCACCTCCTGTGTGCCACTGTGGCAACCCCTTTTTCCTATAAAAGGAGGCCCGACGCGACCAGGAGAAGGATTCGGCTCTGTCGAACCACACGCTGACCATAGCTAGTTCGAGAGCTCAAGAACTCTCAGAAATACACCCATCAAAGCAGGACTAGGGTTTTACGCATCCTCGCGGCCCGAACCTGGGTAAACGATCCTTGTGCTGTCTACTAGCCTTGCTCTCCTCGCAACCCTATAGGTGTCGTTCCACACTGACATCTTTGGCGTGCCAGGTAGGGGTGCGCAGTTGTGAGAATCTGGTCTGGTAGTTAGCCTAGCAGTTCTTCATCGCCATGGCCCCTAAGAAGAAGACGGCCGCGGCGATCGGCTCGTTGGGAGCCGAACGGCCCGTGCCGGTGCGGACGAGCAGCGGGCCGGTCGCGGACAGGACCCGGGCCGTGGCCCACGAGCACCAGCATCGCCCAGGCAGTCGGAGCCTGGCGAGCAGCGTCGTTCGTGCGCCCGACGACCGGCTACACACGCCGGAGCCAAAGACGGAGCTGGGCCCCCCGCAGGCGACGCGGGGCCCTTCGGGGGTGTCGTTGTGCCAACTACGGGCGGCGCGGCGACCTCTAGGACGCATACACCGGCGACCACCGCGTGCTCTTCCCATGGTGTGCATGCCGAGCGGCGTCACCACGTTGGTGACCCTGGGCACCGTCGTGGGAAGAGCCCTGTGCGTCCAGCAAGATGAAGGAGTTCAGCACGCTCGTCGAAGCACTGGTGAAAATGGCACGCGGCCGCTGGGTCGTGATGGAGCTCCTTCTAACATAGTTAGAAGTCGAAGCGCGCCGCGATCCATGCAGCTGTCGCCGCCGCCCATGCCAGCGGAAGCTTTGGCGCACGCACAGCTGCTCCTCGACTTCCCTCCTGCTGTGAAAAAGCTCGATGAGTGGAGGGCCACCATCCGGAGCCTCGTCGCCGTTGCAAACAAAGATGATCCGCGACCAGCGGGGCCCTTGGGTTGGCGCTCCACCGAGCCACCACATGCTGGCGCTGGGAGGACCGGGGGAGCTGCGGCCACGGTGCACTCTCCTCCTCCTCGTCAGCCGCCTCGGGCGTCGGCCCGTCATGACAACGCTTGTGATAACATCCTCATAGCGTCGTCCGACCCGCGGACCCTCTGCGATCAGCGCCAAGTCCTTCGGGAGCGATCTCACGAAGACGCTCGAACCACCGTCGAGCGCCGGCGCGAAACACGCCGCCAATCGGACAAGCGGGCGGGACCCGCTATGGACCACCCGGCACCAGGGGGCCCCGGTGGACTACCTTACGAGGTGGGTTGCCAAGCTTTTACCCGTGAGCTGAGTTGAGGCAGTTCCAGTGGCTGTCCCACCGCACGTTCAAGCCCGACGTCAGCGAGAAGTACACCGGCAAGACCCAACCATCCGAGTTCCTCAGCATCTACACCATCGCGATGCAGGCCGCTGGGGCTGCGACGACAAGATATGTGCCATGAGTTCGTTGGCGCCTTCACAGGAGGCCACCAAGCTCATGGCCAGGCCAGTGATCTACACATCATTCCCCAGAAGGAAGGGGAGACCCTTCACAAGTACATCTAGAGATTCAGCCGGGTGCAGTACAACATCCCCGACGTTCATCCCGCCGCTGTGATTAGCATGTTCCACCAGAACGTGCGCAATCGCAAGATGCGCGAGGAGCTGGCGATGACCAAGGTTAAGGATGTGGCCGAGCTCTACGGTCTGGCAGATAGGTGCGCCCGGGCTGAAGAGGGAAGGAAGTACCCCGGCGAAGATGCCGGCACGGAAACCGACTCTATCGATGAAGACGCCTCCACCCCTATGAAGAAAAGCCGGTGTTGCAACAGGAAACACAAGGGCAAGGCCGTGCTTGCCGTTGATGGATCTGACAATACCGGTGCCGGCAAGAAGGTCAAGGCAGACGCCCCTGACAAGGAGATTGCCAGGTGTGCCGCCTGCCGGGCCTTGGCGGCTACCGACAAGCCAGGAAGCTCCGGCAAGCAATACTGCAAGATCCACCGCACCAAGGGCCACGACCTCCAGAACTGCCGACAAGTCGAGCTGCTTGCTGAGAAGCAAAAAGCTGAGTACGAAAGGCCGGACAAGGAGAAGGACCAGGACGGTGCTGAGGGATCCGGCAAGAAGCGTGGCAGCCAAGGAGGCCGCCCCGGCAAGGATAACCAGCAAGAGAGGCCCGCCCGGGTCCACGACAAGAAACAAGAAGATGACGATCACAACGAGGACGACAAGTCTGGTGAGCAAGGGTTCCAGAAGGCTACGGAGGCCATGTGCGTCGATGGCGGCGCCTCGCTGCATACCTCTCACCGCCAGCTCAAGCAGTGGGCGTGTGAGATTACAGCAGCAGAGCCATCGCTCGACGCTCAGAAGCCGCTAAAGTGGTCCAGCACACCCCTCATCTTTGACACCGAGGACCACCCTGACTGCACTACCGTGGTTGGGTGTTTGCCATTGTTGGTCTCGCCAACAATAAGCAACCTCATGGTGAACAAGATGTTGGTTGACGGCGGGGCCGGCCTGAACCTGATCTCGCCTGTCGTGATCAAGAGGTTGCAAATCCCTGATGGAGACCTCGAGGAAACGGGCACATTTCAAGGGGTCAATCCGGGGAGGACCCAGCCAAAGGGAAAGGTCACACTGCCCGTGACATTTGGAGGAGAGTTGAACTACAGGACGGAGAGGATCGTCTTCGACGTGGCCGAGATCCCCTTGCCCTACAACGGGATCCTCGGTCGCCCGGCACTGGCCAAATTCATGGCGGCGTCACACTACGCCTACAACATGCTAAAAATGCCCGGGCCATTGACCATCATCTTCGTCCCCTCTGATTAGAAGGACGTGCTGATCTGCGCCGACCAACTCTACAGGGAAGCAGTTGCAGCAGCTGCCGTCAAGGCACCTGCTCCTGCCGCTGAAGGCCCGGGAGGGAAGAAGGAGCCCGGCAAGACCTCTCGCACTCACTCTGGCAAGCGCACCTCCCCGGAGTGTTGTGCTACCATTGAGGACATGCCAGAGAGCTCTACCGATAAGAGCAAAAGATCCAGAGCCGAGCCGTCGTGGACCAAGAAGGTGCCCGTCGGTGATGATGGCATGGGAGGGGCCTTCATCATAGGCTCCACCCTCGACCGCAAATAGGAAGGCGCGCTCGTCACCTTCCTGCGGGCAAATGTCAACGTGTTTGCATAGCAAGCGTCCAACATCCCCGGTGTTCCAGGGAGGTGATTGAGCACCACCTAGCTGTCTGCCCCCACGCGCGGCCCGTCAAGCAGAAGGTCAGAAAGCAGGCTCTGGAAAGGCAGAAGTTCATCACAGAGGAGATCAGGAAGTTGGCGGCAAGTTTGGTGAGAGGGGTGCTCCACCGATGTGGTTGGCCAATCCGGTAGTGGTGCGCAAGGCGAATGGGAAGTGGAGGTTGTGTATTGATTACATAGATATCAATAAGGCTTGTCCTAAGGACCCCTTCCCGTTGCCGCGCATTGACCAGATTGTTGACTCCACGGCCGGGTGTGATCTGTTATCATTCCTCGATGCCTACTCAGGCTACCACCAAATCTTCATGACAAGATAGGATGAAGAGAAGATAGCATTCGTCACCCCATGTGGTACGTATTGCTTTTTACGGATGCCTTTCGGGTTGAAGAGTGCTGGCTCAATGTTTGGAAGAGCAGTCCAAATTGGTTTTGAACCCCAGCTCCATAGAAATATGGAGGTCTACATGGATAACATAGTGGTCAAAACCAAGGACGGGCCAACTCTTGTGCAAGATCTAGAAGAGACGTTTGCTAACCTGCGCAAGATCAACCTCAAGCTGAACCCTGAGAAGTGCGTCTTCGGCATTCCGTCCGGCAAGCTTCTCAAGTTCTTTGTGTCACAGCGCGGGATCGAGGCAAACCCATACAAGATCAAGGCTATTGAGAAAATCGAGGCGCCCAAACGGATCAAGGATGTGCGTCGGCTCACTGGCTGCGTTGCCGCCATGAGCCGATTCATCTCCAGGTCCGCCGAGCATGCCCTTCCCTTCTTCAAAATCTTGAAGAAGGCAGGCTCAATAGAGTGGACCCCAGAAGTCGAGGCAGCACTGCAGGACCTAAAGAAATACCTTTCCTCCATGCCCATACTGGTTGTGCCTAAACCACAAGAGCTGTTACTGCTATATCTGGCGGCGACGAATCAAGTGGTCAGTGACGCACTGGTGGCGCAGAGGGAGGTCGACGAGGAGGCAGCAATGGCGGCAGAACTAGCGGATGGCAAGCCAAAGATTCCCCCGGCAGGGCCTGATGTCGACAAGGCGCGGCCCCCGGCGGAGTCTGGTGCCACCAAGGCAATGCCCGCGCTGTCGAGTGAAGTGGTGCCAAAGAAGAAGATGATGCAGCACCCGGTTTACTTTGTCAGCTCCCTCTTGCAGGGGGCTAGGTCGAGGTATTCCGGCGTGTGAAAGTTGCTCTTGGGCCTCCTTATGGCCTCGACGAAGCTGTCACTACTTCCAGGCCCACGAGATCACCGTCCTCACCCGCCTCCCGTTGCAACGGATACTTCACAACCCAGACGCAACCGGAAGGATTGTGGAATGGGCCTTGGAGCTGTCAAGCTTCGGTTTAAAGTTTCAAAGTACCTCGATAATTCAGAGCCGAGTCTTGGCGGAGTTCATCGCGGAATGGACCTCGACACCTGACGAAGAAATCCAGGAGACTACTCTCCCCGGCAAGGAAGCAGACCGCGACTGGATCATGTACTTTGACGGGGCTTTCTCGCTACAAGGCGCTGGTGCTGGTGTGCTGCTCGTCGCACCCACCGGAGAGCACCTCAAGTACGTGATCCAGATGCACTTCCCTAGGGAGATGTCCACCAAAAACACCGCCGAGTACGAGGGATTGCTTGCCGGTGTCAGGATCGCGGCAGACCTCGGGGTTAAGAAGCTCATCGTCAGGGGTGACTCGCAGCTTGTTGTCAGGCAGGTCAACAAGGATTATCAGAGCCCATTGATGGCAGCTTACATAGATGAGGTGAGAAAGCTGGAGGAACACTTTGACGGTATCCAGGAGGAGCACGTCCCCCGAGCGGAGAACGACATCGCCGATTACCTGTCAAAGCGTGCCACATTCAAGCTACCTGTGGAACCAGGTACCTTTTTGCTCCGGCTAACTCAACCATCCGTCGAACCATCAGCGTGGTAGAACAAGCGGAGGAAATCAGGTCCCGGCAAGTACTTTCCTACCGAGCCCCCTGGGGCCACCGGCAACGGTGCTGCCGCGGACGCTGGGCCCGTCCAAGAGCAACCGGCTCCAGCAGGGCGTCAAGCCCTGGCCGTAGAGACAGCCGCTCCCATGGCGGAAGAGATGCCTTTGGTCCTTGCCGTCGAGCCCCAGGCTCCGGCATGGGCGCAGCATACCGTCCACTTCCTCCAAACAGGGGAGCTTCCTGAGGAGCAGGAAGAAGTAGAGAAAGTAGCCCGCCGGTCCGCCCTGTACCAGTTCGTCGATGACGTCCTGTACCGGAGGAGGCCAAATGGTGTGAAACTCAAATGCATCCCCGGGAGGAAGGACTGGCCCACATAGGGTCAAGGGCCCTTGCCGGGAAGGCGTTCCGGCAAGGTTTCTTCTGGCCCACCGCCCTCCAGGATGCGAAGGCACTAGTAACCAAGTGTGAAGCGTGTCAGTTTCATTCAAAGAAGCTTCATCAACCAGCCCAAGCCCTTCAAACAATCCCTCTCTCCTGGCCATTCCCGGTCTGGGGGCTCGATATACTGGGCCCTTTTCCCCGTGCTGTCGGGGGCTTTGAGTACTTGTACGTTGCAATCGACAAGTTCACAAAGTGGCCAGAGGTGGAAGCAGTGAGGAAGGTGACTGCTCAGTCAGCCATCAAGTTCTTCAAAGGACTGGTCTGCCGTTTTGGTGTGCCAAACAGAGTCATCACCGACAATGGCACACAGTTCACAAGCCACACCTTCATGCAGTATATCCAAGACCTCGGAAACAAGGTCTGTTTTGCTTCCGTGGCACATCAACGGAGCAACGGCCAAGCGGAGAGGGCAAATGCTGAAGTGTTGCGAGGCCTGAGAATGAAGACCTTTGACAAGCTGCACAAGAGCGAAAGGCGCTGGATTGATGAGTTACCGCCGGTTCTTTGGTCGATCAGGACGACGCCAAATCGAGCCACCGGCCAGACACCTTTTGCCCTGGTCTACGGGGCAGAAGCAGTTCTACCCACGGAACTCATATACGGGTCACCTCGAGTGCTCGCTTATGATGAGCTTGAGCAAGAGCCGTTGTGCCAAGATGACGCGGCGCTCCTTGAGGAAGATCGTCTTCGGGTGGCTGTGAGAGCAGCACGCTACCAGCAAGCCTTGCGCCGCTACCATCGCCGCAAGGTTCATGCCCGAAGCTTTGAGGAAGGCGACCTTATTCTTGGGCGTGTTCAGTCGGCCAAGAATTCCAACAAGTTGACGCCAAAGTGGGAAGGCCCTTATCGGGTAATACGAGTCACCAGGCCTGGCGCAGTCCACCTGGAGACCGAAGATGTCGTTCCAGTGAGAAACTCCTGGAACATCGAGCATCTTCGCAAGTTTTACCCATAAGGCGCGGCTTGCCGGGCCTCCCGGCAAGCCACATTTTGTACGAGCTTTGCTGGCAAGGCATGTGACCCTTTGTACAAAGCCAGGCACAAACCTTGAGCATAAATAAACGAAGCGCTGGCGCCCTAAGTTATAGCATGCATTCTAGGTCGAGTCTCTTCCTTTGTTAGGGTTGATAGTGCTTAGCGGCGACTAACCCCTAGCCTAGAGGTCGGGTACGCGTCTATCTGTTCCTTTTTCTGTCCTCCTTTGGTTCGCAGGGCACATGAGCATTTCTGCTGAGCTACTCGGAAAGAAGGAAACGGACCGGCGCCCCGACCCCGGCAAACCAGAGTTGCCAGGGGCTGCAAGCTCAAAGATCCAACCACGGCAAGATGAGATTGCCGGGGGCTGCAGATCCAGATAAGTCTTTTATCCTCTATCATGCATTTCGGAACCGGACTGGGGTATGTGAAACCTCGTTTTTATCACTAGGCTGTCGTGCTCCCCTTTTTCCTATACCTAAGGAGTATTTCATGGGTCCGGATTTGGTCGTAGCCGCGGCGGCAAGGAGGTGGGACGAGGAGCCTGAAGCCCACACAGGTACAGTTCATGCGAGAACGGTCGAGTGGAGTGGCGGGGCGGCAAGGCCTATTACCGGGCGAAAAACGTTTATCTTAAACAATAACAAGGATTCGCTCCTTGTCGCGGGATTTACCCGCGAACGAAAAACCCGGCAAGCATCCCTTTTTCATTAAAAACATCCCACACAGGTACAGTTCATGCGAGATGAAAAACATGAGCAAGGGGATTACAAGTTTTAAACTTAACAAGGGCCCGCAGGCTTACAAACTAAAAAAGAGATAAGATGCCCGTAATCCCTTTCTTGTCCCTCTCCTGAGGAGGCAGGTCAAGGAGGCGAAAGGGCAAAAGGGGCACCTAGGCAAACTACGAGCAGCAGGAAGCACCAAGAGAACACCTCGGTGGCCGCCCACGGGCCGGCCGATGATGATGGTGCCGGGAGAGGAGCTGGAAGACGAGGCGGCAGGACCGGCAATACGCGATGAAGGCGTCGGTGCCCGCGTACTCTGAGTTGACAGCCTTGCTGCCCGCCCTCTTCCTCTTCCGCAGCTGATACGTCTCCAACGTATCTATAATTTTTGATTGCTCCATGCTATATTATCTACTGTTTTGGACCATATTGGGCTTTATTTTCCACTTTTATATTACTTTCGGGACTAACCTATTAACCGGAGGCCCATCCCAGATTTGTTGTTTTTTGCCTATTTCAGTGTTTTCAAGAAACGGAATATCAAACGGAGTCCAAACGGAATGAAACCTTCGGGAACGTGATTTTCTCAACAAATATGATCCACGAGACTTGGACCTTCCATCAAGAAAGGAGGGAGGCGGCCACGAGGGTGGAGGGCGCCCCCCCTAGGGCGCGCCCCCAGCCTCGTGGGCCCCCCTTTGCTCCACCGACGTACTCCTTCCTCCTATATATACCTACGTACCCCCAAATGATCAGATACGGAGCCAAAAACCTAATTCCACCGCCTCAACCTTCTGTACCCACGAGATCCCATCTTGGGGCCTGTTCCAGAGCTCCGCCGGAAGGGGAATCCACCACGGAGGGCTTCTACATCATCACCATAGCCCCTCTGATGAAGTCTGAGTAGTTTACCTCAGACCTTCGGGTCCATAGTTAGTACCTAGATGGCTTCTTCTCTCTTTTTGGATCTCAATACAATGTTCTCCCCCTCTCTCGTGGAGATCTATTTGATGTAATCTTCTTTTTGCGGTGTGTTTGTTGAGACCGATGAATTGTGGGTTTATGATCAAGTTCATCTATGAACAATATTTGAATCTTCTCTGAATTCTTTTATGTATGATTGGTTATCTTTGCAAGTCTATTCGAATTATCAGTTTGGTTTGGCCTACTAGATTGGTTTTTCTTGCAATGGGAGAAGTGCTTAGCTTTGGGTTCAATCTTGCAGTGTCCTTTCCCAGTGACAGTAGGAGCAGCAAGGCACGTATTGTATTGTTGCCATCGAGGATGACAAGATGGGGTTTTTATCATACTGCATGAATTTATCCCTCTACATCATGTCATCTTGCTTAAGGCGTTACTCTGTTTTCATTAACTTAATACTCTAGATGCATGTTGATAGCGGTCGATGAGTGGAGTAATAGTAGTAGATGCAGGCAGGAGTCGGTCTACTTGTCTCGGACGTGATGCCTATATACATGATCATACCTAGATATTCTCATAACTATGCTCAATTCTGTCAATTGCTCAACAGTAATTTGTTCACCCACCGTAGAATACTTATGCTCTTGAGAGAAGCCACTAGTGAAACCTATGGCCCCCGGGTCTATTCTCATCATATCAATCTTCCATCACTTTATTATTGCTTTGCTTTTTTACTTTGCCTTTTATTTTATCTTGCATATTTATATCAAAAATACCAAAAATATTATCTATCATATCTATCAGATCTCACTCTCATAAGTGACCGTGAAGGGATTGACAACCCCTATTCGCGTTGGTTTCGAGGAGTTGTTTGCTTTGTGTAGGTACGAGGGACTCACGCGTAGCCTCCTACTGGATTGATAGCTTGGTTCTCAAAAACTGAGGGAAATACTTACGCTACTTTGATGCATCATCCTCTCCTCTTCGGGAAAATCCAATGCAGTGCTCAAGAGGTAGCAAGAAGAATTTCTAGCGCCGTTGCCGGGGAGTCTACGCAAAAGTCAACATACCAAGTACCGATCACAATCCTTTATCTCTCGCGTTACATTTGCCATTTGCCTCTCGTTTTCCTCTCCCCCACTTCAGCCTTGCCATTTTATTCGCCCTCTCTTTTCCGTTTGCCTTTTCTCGCTTGCTCGTCGTTATGGCCAGTCCTCTATCTTCTCTGTTATCTCTCGAGAATGAAGTTCTAAATTTTAAGCAAATCTACTAGGAAGGATGCTTGGTATAGAATTTGCAATGCTCAAAATAGATCTACCAGGAAGCAATCTACTTCAGTTCTTCTTTGCAATTTTTATGTAGGTTCCAATCTGTGGTATAGATATATCCTTGATACCATTACCAGAGGGAATTTCTTGGGTATCCATACTTTTGATTCTTATAATGCTATGATAGATTTGTTTATCTCGCCCCCTCTTTTGGTTAATGGAACTATGTTAACTTTGGAACACGTAATGAAAAGACTAGAAATTATTGAAGAGAAAGTTACTATTGTAGAGTTAATTGAAAATCTAGATAAAAAGAACCACAATCAAATTATGCAATATGCATCTAAGGTAGGAGTAACTTTGAAAAATATTAAGGAAAAGGAACCCATAGTTAATGAGAGAATAAATCAAGATTCCACTAGAATCAATAAACTTCAGTGTATAATTACCAACTTGGGAACCGCTTTTTCTTCTATAAAGAATACTCCAAGTCCCCCTACTAAAATTGCCAAGCTTATGTATGTTCCTAAAAATAAGGGTGAATCCTCTAGTAAGGAAACTGCGGATCTTAAATCTATAAGTATTCATCCCAATCTTTTTGCTTTCATTAAGGAACCATTTGCTATGAATAAATTTTTCGATTTTGTGCCTAAAAGTTTGATAATTACTAAAAAGGAAGAAATTCCTAAGGGAGATAGATGTCTCATTGAAGAATTGCCTACCAAAGATGGCAACACCTAGATCTATCTTTGCTTTATGCCTAGCTAAGGGCGTTAAACGATAGCGCTTGTTGGGAGGCAACCCAATTTTATTTTTAGTTTTTTAGTTTTTTGTTTCTTTTAGGAATAAATAATCCATCTACCTTCTGTTTAGATGTGGTTTTATGCTTTAGTTAGTGTTTGTGCCAAGTTAAACCTATAGGATTTTCTTGGATGATAGTTATTTGATCTTGCTGTAATTTCCAGAAACTTTGCGCTTAGTGCAACAATTGTTAAAAATCACCAGAACGTGATAAAATACTGATTCCAATTGCTGATGATCAATAAACAAATTGCCTAGGTATTCCTATTTTGCCTAATTTTTTGGAGTTCCAGAAGTTTGCGTTAGTTACAGATTACTACAGACTGTTCTGTTTTTGACAGATTCTGTTTTTCGTGTGTTGTTTGCTTATTTTGAATAATCTATGGCTAGTAAAATAGTTTATAAACCATAGAGAACTTGGAATACAGTAGTTTTAACACCAATATAAATAAATAATGAGTTCATTACAGTACCTTGAAGTGGTCTTTTGTTTTCTTTCGCTAACGGAGCTCACGAGATTTCTGTTGAGTTTTGTGTTGTGAAGTTTTCAAGTTTTGGATGAAATCTTTTGATGGATTATGAAACAAGGAGTGGCAATATCCTAATCTTGGGGATGCCCATGGCACCCCCAAGATAATCTAAGGACACCAAAAAGTCAAAGCTTGGGGATGCCCCCGGAAGGCATCCCCTCTTTCGTCTACTTCCATCGGTAACTTTACTTGGAGCTATATTTTTATTCACCACAGGATATGTGTTTTGCTTGGAGCGTCTTGTATGATTTGAGTCTTTGCTTTTTAGTTTACCACAATCATCCTTGCTATACACACCTTTTGAGAGAGCCATACATGAATTGGAATTTGTTAGAATACTCTATGTGCTTCACTTATATCTTTTGAGCTATATAGTTTTGCTCTAGTTCTTCACTTATATCTTTTAGAGCACGGTGGTGGATTTGTTATAAAGAAACTATTGATCTCTCATGCTTCACTTAGATTATTTTGAGAGTCTTAAATAGCATGGTAATTTGCTTAATAATCTTAATATGCTAGGTATACAAAAATAGTAAAACTTTCTTAGGAGTTTGTTGAATACTAAGAGAAGTTTGATGCTTGCTAATTGTTTTGAGATATGGAGGTAATAATAACAAAGTCGTGCTAGTTGAGTAGTTTTGAATTTGAAGAATGCTTGTGTTGAAGTTTGCAAGTCCCGTAGCATGCACGTATGGTAAACGTTATGTAACAAATTTGAAACATGAGGTGTTCTTTGATTGACTTCCTTATGAGTGGCGGTCGGGGCCGAGCGATGGTCTTTTCCTACCAATCTATCCCCCTAGGAGCATGCGCGTAGTGCTTTGGTTTTTGATGGCTTGTAGATTTTTGCAATAATTATGTGAGTTCTTTATGACTAATGTTGAGTCCATGGATTATACGCACTCTCACCCTTCCATCATTCCTAGCCTCTTCGGTGCCGTGCATTGCCCTTTCTCACATTGAGAGTTGGTGCAAACTTCGCTGGTGCATCCAAACCCCATGATATGATACGCTCTTTCACACAAAAACCTCCTTATATCTTCCTCAAAATAGCCACCATACCTACCTATTATGGCATTTCCATAGCCATTCCGAGATATATTGCCATGCAACTTTCCACCATTCCATTTGTCATGACACATTCATCATTGTCATATTGCTAGCATGATCATGTAGTTGACATAGTATTTGTGGCAAAGCCACCGTTCATAATTCTTTCATACATGTCACTCTTGATTCATTGCATATCTCGGTACACCGCCAGAGGCATTCATATAGAGTCATACCTTGTTCTAGTATCGAGTTGTAAATAAATAGAAGTGTGATGATCATCATTTTCTAGAGCATTGTCCCATGTGAGGTTAAAAAAAGAGGCCAAAGAAGCCCACCTAAAAAAATGAGAGAAAAAGAGAGAAGGGACAATGTTACTATCCTTTGCCACACTTGTGCTTCAAAGTAGCACCGTAATCTTCATGATAGAGAGTCTCTTGTTTTGTAATTTTCATATACTAGTGGGAAACTTTCATTATAGAACTTGGCTTGTATATTCCAACAATGGGCCTCCTCAAGTGCCCTAGGTCTTCGTGAGCAAGCAAGTTGGATGCGCACCCACTTAGTTTCTTTTGTTGAGCTTTCATACATTTATAGCTCTAGTGCATCTGTTACATGGCAATCCCTACTCCTTGCATTAACATCAATCGATGGGCATCTCCATAGCCCATTGATTAGCCTCGTTGATGTGAGATCTTCTCCTTTTTTTGGTCTTCTCCACATAACCCCCATCATCATATTCTATTCCACCCATAATGCTATGTCCATGGCTCGCGCTCATATATTGCATGAAAGTTTATAGGTTTGAGATTATTAAAGTATGAAACAATTGCTTGGCTTGTCAATGGGGTTGTGCATGATGAGAGCATTCTTGTATGACAAAAATGGAGCATGACTAAACTGTATGATTTTGTAGGGATGAACTTTCTTTGGCCATGTTATTTTGAGAGGACATAATTGCTTAGTTAGTATGCTTGAAGTATTATTAATTTTATGTCAATATGAACTTTTGTCTTGAATCTTTCGGATCTGAATATTCATACCACAATTAAGAAGAATTACATTGAAATTATGCCAAGTAGCACTCCGCATCAAAAAATTCTTTTTTATCATTTACCTACTCGAGGACGAGCAGGAATTAAGCTTAGGGATGCCTGATACGTCTCCAATGTATCTATAATTTTTGATTGCTCCATGCTATATTATCTACTGTTTTGGACCATATTGGGCTTTATTTTCCACTTCTATATTACTTTTGGGACTAACCTATTAACCAGAGACCTAGCCCAGATTTGTTGTTTTTGCCTATTTCAGTGTTTCGAAGAAACGGAATATCAGACGGAGTCCAAACGGAATGAAACCTTCGGGAACGTGATTTTCTCAAAAAATATGATCCAGGAGACTTGGACCCTCCATCAAGAAAGGAGGGAGGCGGCCACGAGGGTGGAGGGCCCCCCTAGGGCGCGCCCCCCGGCCTCATGGGCCCCCCTTTGCTCCACCGACGTACTCCTTCCTCCTATATATACCTACGTACCCCCAAACGATCAGACACGGAGCCAAAAACCTAATTCCACCACCGCAACCTTCTGTACCCACGAGATCACATCTTGGGGCCTGTTCCGGAGCTCCGCCGGAAGGGGAATCCACCATGGAGGGCTTCTACATCATCACCATAGCCCTTCCGATGAAGTGTGAGTAGTTTACCTCAGACCTTCGGGTCCATAGTTAGTAGCTAGATGGCTTCTTCTCTCTTTTTGGATCTCAATACAATGTTCTCCCCCTCTCTCGTGGAGATCTATTCGATGTAATCTTCTTTTTGCGGTGTGTTTGTTGAGATCGATGAATTGTGGGTTTATGATCAAGTTTATCTATGAACAATATTTGAATCTTCTCTGAATTCTTTTATGTATGATTGGTTATCTTTGCAAGTCTCTTCGAATTATCAATTTGGTTTGGCCGACTAGATTGGTTTTTCTTGCAATGGGAGAAGTGCTTAGCTTTGGGTTCAATCTTGCGGTGTCCTTTCCCAGTGACAGCAGGGGCAGCAAGGCATGTATTGTACTGTTGCCATCGAGGATAACAAGATGGGGGTTTTATCATATTACATGAATTTATCCCTCTACATCATGTCATCTTGCTTAAGGCGTTACTCTGTTTTCATTAACTTAATACTCTAGATGCATGCTGGATAGCGGTCGATGAGTGGAGTAATAGTAGTAGATGCAGGCAGGAGTCGGTCCACTTGTCTCGGACGTGATGCCTATATACATGATCATACCTAGATATTCTCATAACTATGCTCAATTTTGTCAATTGCTCAACAGTAATTTGTTCACCCACCGTAGAATACTTATGCTCTTGAGAGAAGCCACTAGTGAAACCTATGGCCCCCGGGTCTATTCTCATCATATCAATCTTCCATCACTTTATTATTGCTTTGCTTTTTTACTTTGCCTTTTATTTAATCTTGCATCTTTATATCAAAAATACCAAAACAAAAATACCAAAAATATTATCTATCATATCTATCAGATCTCACTCTCGTAAGTGACCGTGAAGGGATTGACAACCCCTATTCGCGTTGGTTGCGAGGAGTTATTTGCTTTGTGTAAGTACGAGGGACTCGCGCGTAGCCTCCTACTGGATTGATACCTTGGTTCTCAAAAACTGAGGGAAATACTTACACTACTTTGCTGCATCATCCTCTCCTCTTCGGGGAAATCCAACGCAGTGCTCAAGAGGTAGCAGCAGCCTCCCGAAGCAAGTCGCCCAAGGAGACGGCCCCGAGATATTCAAGGAGATGGCCCCGCCCCCGGCAAACCTCTGCCGGAGGAGCGGCCATGTGCAGATGCTGCTGCTGCCGCACCTGTTGGGGAACATAGTAATTTCAAAAATTTCCTACGCACATGTAAGATCATGGTGATGCATAGCAACGAGAGGGGAGAGTGTTGTCTACGTACCCTCGTAGACCGAAAGCGGAAGCGTTATATCAACGCGGTTGATGTAGTCGTACGTCTTCACGATCCGACCGATCCAAGCACCGAAAGCATGGCACCTCCGAGTTCTGCACACGTACGGCTCGGTGACGTCCTCGCCTTCTCGATCCAGCAAGAGGGGCGAAGTAGTAGATGAGTTCCGTTAGCACGACGGCGTGGTGACGGTGTTGGTGAAGGACAATCTTCGCAGGGCTTCGCCTAAGCACTACAAAAACTATGACGGAGGATAAACTAGAGGAGACGGGGTTGCCGGCACACGGCTTGGTGTTTCTTGATGTGTCTTTGGTGCTAGCCCTGCCCCTCTATTTATATGTTGAGCCCTGGGGTCGAAACTTGGAGCAAAAGCCTCCACAAAGTCGGTTTCACCCGAAAGGCAAGAGTCCTTCTCGGACTCCAGGGCCAGACGCCAGGGTTCCCGGCGTCTGGGCCCAGACGCCAGGGACCCTGGCGTCTAGCCTCTGGACTCCGCAAAACTTCCTTTTGCGCTTTCCAAAAACTTCATGGGCTTTCCCCTTTGGCCCAGATAACGTGTTCTCGTGCCCAAACATTTTGGGAAACATCCGGAACCACTTCCGGTGAATTCCGGAACCCTTCCGGAGATCAAAACACTACTATCCACATATCAATCTTTACTTCCGGACCATTCTGGAGTTCCTCGTCATATCTGTGATCTTATCAAAAACTCCGAACAACATTCGGTCACCAACATACATAACTCATAGTACTATATCGTCAACGAACGTTTAAGCGTGCGGACCCTACGGGTTCGAGAACTATGTAGACATGACCGAGACACATCTCTTGTCAATAACCAATAGCGGGACCTAGATGCCCATATTGGCTCCTACATATTCTACGAAGATCTTTATCGGTCAGACAGCATAACAACATACGTTGTTCCCTTTGTCATCGGTATGTTACTTGCCCGAGATTCGATCGTCGGTATCCAATACCTAGTTCAATCTCGTCACCGGCAAGTCTCTTTACTCGTTCCGTAATACATCATCTCACAACTAACATATTAGTTGCAATGCTTGCAAGGCTTATGTGATGTGCATTACCGAGAGGGCCCAGAGATACCTCTCCGACAATCGGAGTGACAAATCCTAATCTCGAAATACGCCAACCCAACATCTACCTTTGGAGACACCTGTAGTACTCCTTTATAATCACCCAGTTACGTTGTGACGTTTGGTAGCACCCAAAGTGTTCCTCCGGCAAACGGGAGTTGCATAATCTCATAGTCATAGGAACATGTATAAGTCATGAAGAAAGCAATAGCAACATACTAAACGATCGAGTGCTAAGCTAACGGAATGGGTCATGTCAATCACATCATTCTCCTAATGATGTGATCCCGTTAATCAAATGACAACTCATGTCTATGGCTAGGAAACATAACCATCTTTGATCAACGAGCTAGTTAAGTAGAGGCACATACTAGTGACACTATGTTTGTCTATGTATTCACACATGTATCATGTTTCCGGTTGATACAATTCTAGCATGAATAATAAACATTTATCATGAAATAAGGAAATAAATAATAACTTTATTATTGCCTCTAGGGCATATTTCCTTCAGTCTCCCACTTGCACTAGAGTCAATAATCTAGTTCACATCGCCATGTGATTTACCAGCAATAGTTCACATCATCATGTGATTAACACCCATAGTTCACATCGATATGTGATCAACACCCAAAGGGTTTACTAGAGTCAGTAATCTAGTTCACATCGCTATGTATTAACACCCAAAGAGTACTAAGGTGTGATTCATGTTTTGCTTGTGAGAGAAGTTTAGTCAACGGGTCTGCCACATTCAGATCCGTATGTATTTTGCAATTTTCTATGTCAACAATACTCTGCTCAGATCTACTCTAGCTAATTGCTCCCACTTTCAATATGTATCTAGATTGAGACTTAAAGTCATCTAGATTAGTGACAAAACATGCATCGACCTTTTACGATGAACCTTTTTGTCACCTCCATAATCGAGAAACATATCCTTATTCCACTAAGGATAATTTTGACCGCTGTCCAGTGATCTACTCCTAGATCACTATTGTACTCCCTTGCCAAAATCAGTGTAGGGTATACAATAGATCTGGTACACAGCATGGCATACTTTATAGAACCTATGGCCAAAGCATAGGGAATGACTTTCATTCTCTTTCTATCTTCTGCCGTGGTCGGGTTTTGAGTCTTACTCAATTTTACACCTTGTAACACAGTCAAGAACTCTTTCTTTGACTGTTCCATTTTGAACTACTTCAAAATCTTGTCAAGGTATGTACTTATTGAAAAAAACTTATCAAGCGTCTTGATCTATCTCTATAGATCTTGATGCTCAATATGTAAGCAGCTTCACCGAGGTCTTTCTTTGAAAAACTCCTTTCAGACACTCCTTTATGCTTTGCAGAATAATTCTACATTATTTCCGATCAACAATATGTCATTCACATATACTTATCAGAAATGTTGTAGTGCTCCCACTCACTTTCTTGTAAATACAGGCTTCACCGCAAGTCTGTATAAAACTATATGCTTTGATCAACTTATCAAAGCGTATATTCCAACTCCGAGATGCTTGCACCAATCCATAGATGGATCGCTGGAGCTTGCATATTTTGTTAGCACCTTTAGGATTGACAAAACCTTCTTGTTGTATCACACACAACTCTTCTTTAATGAATCCATTAAGGAATGTAGTTTTGTTTATCCATTTGCCAGATTTCATAAAATGCGGCAATTGCTAACATGATTCGGACAGACTTAAGCATAGATACGAGTGAGAAACTCTCATCGTAGTCAACATCTTGAACTTGTCGAAAACCTTTTGCGACGATTCTAGCTTTGTAGATAGTAACACTACTATCAGCGTCCGTCTTCCTCTTGTAGATCCATTTATTCTCAATAGCTTGCCAATCATTGGGCAAGTCAATCAAAGTCCATACTTTGTTCTCATACATGGATCCCATCTCAGATTTCATGGCTTTAAACCATTTTGCGGAATCTAGGCTCATCATCGCTTCCTCATAGTTCGTAGGTTCGTCATGGTCAAGTAACATGACCTCCAGAACAGGATTACCGTACCACTCTGGTGCGGATCTCACTCTGGTTTACCTACGAGGTTCGGTAGTAACTTGATCTGAAGTTACATGATGATCATCATTAGCTTCCTCGTTAATTGGTGTAGGATTCACAGGAACAGATTTCTGTGATGAACTACTTTCCAATTCGGGAGTAGGTACAGTTACCTCATCAAGTTTTCTACTTTCCTCCCACTCACTTCTTTCGAGAGAAACTCCTTCTCTAGAAAGTATCCATTCTCAGCAACGAATGTCTTGCCTTCGGATCTGTGATAGAAGGTGTACCCAACTGTCTCCTTTGGGTATCCTATGAAGACACATTTTTCCGATTTGGGTTTTGAGCTTATCATGATGAAACTTTTTCTTATAAGCATTGCAAGCCCAAATTTTAAGAAATGACAACTTTGGTTTCTTGCCAAACCATAGTTCAGATTGTGTCGTCTCAACGGACTTAGATGGTGCCCTTTTAAACGTGAATGTAGCTGTCTCTAATGCATAATCCCAAAACGATAGTGGTAGATCGGTAAGAAACATCATAGATCGCACTATATCTAATGAAGTACGGTTATGACGTTCGGACACACCATTGCAATGTGGTGTTCCAAGTGGCATGAGTAGTGAAACTATTTCACATTGTTTTAACTGAAGGCCAAACTCGTAACTCAAATATTTTACCTCCGCGATCATATCGTAGAAACTTTTATTTTCTTGTTACGATGATTCTTCACTTCACTCTGAAATTCTTTGAACTTTTCAAATGTTTCAGACTTATGTTTCATCAAGTAGATATACCTATATCTGCTCAAATTATCTGTGAAGATCAGAAAATAATGATACTTGTCGCGAGCCTTAATATTCATCGGACCACATACATCAGTATGTATGATTTCCAACAAATCTGTTGCTCGCTCCATTGTTCCGGAGAACGGTGTCTTAGTCATCTTGCCCATGAGGCATGGTTCGCAAGCATCAAGTGATTCATAATCAAGTGATTCCAAAAGTCCATTAACATGGAGTTTCTTCATGCATTTTACACCACTATGACCTAAACGGCAGTGCCACAAATAAGTGCACTATCATTATTAACTTTGCATCTTTTTGGCTTTCAATATTATGAATATGTGTATCACTACGATCGAGATCCAACAAACCATTTTGTTGGTGTGTATGACCATAGAAGGTTTTATTCATGTAAATAGAACAACAATTGTTCTCTAACTTAAATGAATAACTGTATTGCAATAAACATGATCAAATCATATTCATGCTCAACGCAAACACCAAATAACACTTATTTAGGTTCAACACTAATCCCTAAAGTATAGGGAGTGTGCGATGATGATCATATCAATCTTGGAACTATTTCCAACACACATCGTCACCTCACCCTTAACTAGTCTCTGTTCATTCTGCAACCTCCGATTCAAGTTACTAATCTTAGCAACTGAACTAGTACCAAATACTGAGGGGTTGCTATGAACACTAGTAAAGTACACATCAATAACATGTATATCAAATATACCTTTGTTCACTTTGCCATCCTTCTTATCCACCAAATACTTGGGGCAGTTCCGCTTCCAGTGACCAGTCCCTTTGCAGTAGAAGCACTTAGTCTCAGGCTTAAGACCAGACTTGGGCTTCTTCACTTGAGCAGCAACTTGCTTGCCGTTCTTCTTGAAGTTCCCCTTCTTCCTTTTGCCCTTTTCTTGAAACTAGTGGTCTTGTCCACCATCAAAACTTGATGTTTTTCTTGATTTCTACCTTCGTTGATTTCAGTATCACGAAGAGCTTGGGAATTACTTTCGTTATCCCTTGCATACTATAGTTCATCACGAAGTTCTACTAACTTGGTGATGGTGACTAGAGAATTCTGTCAATCACTATCTTATCTGGAAGATTAACTCCCACTTGATTCAAGCGATTGTAGTACCCAGACAATCTAAGCACATGCTCACTATTTGAGCGATTCTCCTCCATCTTTTAGCTATAGAACTTGTTGGAGACTTCATATCTCTCAACTCGGGTATTTGCTTGAAATATTAACATCAACTCCTGGAACATCTCATATGGTCCATGACGTTCAAAACGTCTTTGAAGTCCCGATTCTAAGCCGTTAAGAATGGTGCACTAAACTATCAAGTAGTCATCATATTGAGCTAGCCAAACGTTCATAACGTCTGCATCTGCTCCTGCAATAGGTCCGTCACCTAGCGGTGCATCAAAGACATAATTCTTCTGTGCAGCAATGAGGATAAACCTCAGATCACGGATCCAATCCGCATCATTGCTATGAACATCTTTCAATACAATTTTCTCTAGGAACATATCAAAATAAACACAGGGAAGCAACAACGCGAGCTATTGATCTACAACATAGATATGCTAATACTACCAGGACTAAGTTCATGATAAATTTAAGTTCAATTAATCATATTACTTAAGAACTCTCACTTAGATAGACATCCCTCTAATCTTCTAAGTGATCACGTGATCCATATCAACTAAACCATGTCCGATCATCACGTGAGATGGAGTAGTTTCAATGGTGAACATCACTATGTTGATCATATCTACTATATGATTCACGCTCGACCTTTCGGTCTCCGTGTTCCGAGGCCATATCTGCATATGCTAGGCTCGTCAAGTATAACCCGAGTATTCTGCGTGCGCAAAAACTGGCTTGCACCCGTTGTAGATGGACGTAGAGCTTATCACACCCGATCATCACGTGGTGTCTGGGCACGACGAAGTTTGGCAACGGTGCATACTCAGGGAGAACACTTCTTGATAATTTAGTGAGAGATCATCTTATAATGCTACCGTCAATCAAAGCAAGATAAGATGCATAAAAAGATAAACATCACATGCAATCAATATAAGTGATATGATATGGCCATCATCATCTTCGTGCTTGTGATCTCCATCTCCGAAGCACCGTTATGATCACCATCGTCACCGGCGCGACACCTTGATCTCCATCGTAGCATCGTTGTCGTCTCGCCAATCTTATGCTACTACGACTATCGCTACCACTTAGTGATAAAGTAAAGCATTACAGGGCGATTGCATTGCATACAATAAAGCGACAACCATATGGCTCCTGCCAGTTGCCGATAACTCGGTTACAAAACATGATCATCTCATACAATAAAATTTAGCATCATCTCTTGACCATATCATATCACAACATGCCCTGCAAAAACAAGTTAGATGTCCTCTACTTTGTTTGTTGCAAGTTTTACGTGGCTGCTACGGGCTTAAGCAAGAACCAATCTCACCTACGCATCAAAACCACAACGATAGTTTGTCAAATAGACTCCGTTTTAACCTTCTCAAGGACCGGGCGTAGCCATACTCGGTTCAACTAAAGTTGGAGAAACTGACACCCGCCAGCCACCTGTGTGCAAAGCACGGCGGTAGAACCAGTCTCGCGTAAGCGTACGCGTAATGTCGGTCCGGGCCGCTTCATCCAACAATACCGCCGAACCAAAGTATGACATGCTGGTAGGCAGTATGACTTATATCGTCCACAACTCACTTGTGTTCTACTCGTGCATATAACATCAAACCATAAAAACCTAGGCTCTGATACCACTATTGGGGAACATAGTAATTTCAAAAATTTCCTACGCACACGTAAGATCATGGTGATGCATAGCAACGAGAGGGGAGGGTGTTGTCTACGTACCCTCGTAGACCGAAAGCGGAAGCGTTATATCAACGCGGTTGATGTAGTCGTACGTCTTCATGATCCGACCGATCCAAGCACCGAAAGCACGGCACCTCCGAGTTCTGCACACGTACGGCTCGGTGATGTCCTCGCCTTCTCGATCCAGCAAGAGGGGCGAAGTAGTAGATGAGTTCCGGCAGCACGACGGCGTGGTGACGGTGTTGGTGAAGAACAATCTTCGCAGGGCTTCGCCTAAGCACTACGAAAACTATGACGGAGGATAAACTAGAGGAGACGGGGTTGCTGGCACACGGCTTGGTGTTTCTTGATGTGTCTTTGGTGCTAGCCCTGCCCCTCTATTTATATGTTGAGCCCTGGGGTCGAAACTTGGAGCAAAAACCTCCACAAAGTCGGTTTCACCCGAAAGGCAAGAGTCCTTCTCGGACTCCAGGGCCAGACGCCAGGGTTCCCGGCGTCTGGGCCCAGACGCCAGGGACCCTAGCGTCTGGCCTCTGGACTCCGCAAAACTTCCTTTTGCGCTTTCCAAAAACTTCATGGGCTTTCCCCTTTGGCCCAGATAATGTGTTCTCGTGCCCAAACATTTTGGGAAACATCCGGAACCACTTCCGATGAATTCCGGAACCCTTCCGGAGATCAAAACACTACTATGCACATATCAATCTTTACTTCCGGACCATTCCGGAGTTCCTCGTCATATCTGTGATCTTATCAAAAACTCCGAACAACATTCGGTCACCAACATACATAACTCATAGTACTATATCGTCAATGAACGTTTAAGCGTGCGGACCCTACGGGTTCGAGAACTATGTAGACATGACCGAGACACATCTCTTGTCAATAACCAATAGCGGGACCTGGATGCCCATATTGGCTCCTACATATTCTACGAAGATCTTTATCGGTCAGACCGCATAACAACATACGTTGTTCCCTTTGTCATCGGTATGTTACTTGCCCGAGATTCGATCGTCGGTATCCAATACCTAGTTCAATCTCGTCACCGGCAAGTCTCTTTACTCGTTCCGTAATACATCATCTCACAACTAACATATTAGTTGCAATGCTTGCAAGGCTTATGTGATGTGCATTACCGAGAGGGCCCAGAGATACCTCTCCGACAATCGGAGTGACAAATCCTAATCTCGAAATACGCCAACCCAACATCTACCTTTGGAGACACCTGTAGTACTCCTTTATAATCACCCAGTTACGTTGTGACGTTTGGTAGCACCCAAAGTGTTCCTCCAGCAAACGGGAGTTGCATAATCTCATAGTCATAGGAACATGTATAAGTCATGAAGAAAGCAATAGCAACATACTAAACGATCGAGTGCTAAGCTAACGGAATGGGTCATGTCAATCACATCATTCTCCTAATGATGTGATCCCGTTAATCAAATGACAACTCATGTCTATGGCTAGGAAACATAACCATCTTTGATCAACGAGCTAGTCAAGTGGAGGCATACTAGTGACACTCTGTTTGTCTATGTATTCACACATGTATCATGTTTCCGGTTGATACAATTCTAGCATGAATAATAAACATTATCATGAAATAAGGAAATAAATAATAACTTTATTATTGCCTCTAGGGCATATTTCCTTCAGCACCTGCCCAGGCGCGGGGCGTCCGACACCTAGTCAGACTCATCCCCGCTATCTGCCCCGTTGTCCTCCTCATCACTCTCGCTCGAGGACGAGCTTCCATCGTCAAAATCTCCATCAGAGGAGATCTCCACGCAACACTTCAGACGAGTTCCAAACTCTCCGAAGACCTTGACGGAAAGCAGGCCGTCCTCCGTTAACTTGAAGTAGAGGACGAGCCCCGCCGTCAGGCTGTGGATGCGGGCGAACGTCTTCCACCCACGACGAAGGTACATGACTCGTGGAGTCGGGAAGTCGACATCGACCCGCGTGCCCCCATTCCCACAACCCCTCATGTGCGATCTAAGGGATTGGGGTCGGTCACGCTCCATCTCCCGAGCAAACGGGGCGAGAAGACGAAGACGACAACGCGGAGGCCGGCGCAACCTAATGAAGAACTCGCGGGGCTGGTCTTCGACATGGCCTTCCATCAGGAAAGGCATCATTGGCGGGGGCGAAGCCGGCGCCCCGCCCCGTCCATCTCTTCCCCGAGAGTTGCGACCTCTGCCCCAGCCTCGCCCACGGCCTCGCCCCCTCCCCTTCCTCTCGCGGCCGGCTCCACCACCGCGGGCTCAGGAGGAGGAGGGACGCGTTGTCGAGCAGTGACCCTTGTCGCCACCGTCGAAGGACCGGGATTCCCTTTCTCCATGGCAAGTGGAAGGAAGAAGCAAAAGCAAGATAAGATGGATGACAGAAGAGTGCGGGACGCCATCCCCCCCTTCCCCCTCCTTATAAAGGAGCGGGTCAGGGCCCGGCCGCCCCGTTCGGCCAATCCAGCCACCAGAGGCGCGCGGAATCGGGACCGACCCACTGCCCCAACCAGCGACGGCCCGATTTCCCGCCCCGGCCGCTTGCTGCTGTTGGAAATATGCCCTAGAGGCAATAATAAAAGTATTATTATTATATTTCCTTGTTCATGATAATTGTCTTTTATTCATGCTATAACTGTATTATCCGGAAATCGTAATACACGTGTGAATACATAGACCACAATATGTCCCTAGTGAGCCTCTAGTTGACTAGCTCGTTGTGATCAACAGATAGTCATGGTTTCCTGGCTATGGACATTGGATGTCGTTGATAACGAGATCACATCATTAGGAGAATGATCTGATGGACAAGACCCAATCCTAAGCATAGCACAAAGATCGTGTAGTTCGTTTGCTAGAGCTTTGCCAATGTCAAGTATCTCTTCCTTTGACCATGAGATCGTGTAACTCCTGGATACCGTAGGAGTGCTTTGGGTGTATCAAACGTCACAACATAACTGGGTGACTATAAAGGTGCACTACAGGTATCTCCGAAAGTATCTATTGTTTTATGCGGATCAAGACTGGGATTTGTCACTCCGTGTAAACGGAGAGGTATCTCTGGGCCCACTCGGTAGGACATCATCATATGCGCAATGTGACCAAGGAGTTGATCACGGGATGATGTGTTACGGAACGAGTAAAGTGACTTGCCGGTAACGAGATTGAACAAGGTATTGGATACCGACGATCGAATCTCGGGCAAGTAAAATACCGCTAGATAAAGGGAATTGTATACGGGATTGATTAAGTCCTTGACATCGTGGTTCATCCGATGAGATCATCGTGGAACATGTGGGAGCCAACATGGGTATCCAGATCCCGCTGTTGGTTATTGACCGGAGAACGTCTCGGTCATGTCTGCATGTCTCCCGAACCCGTAGGGTCTACACACTTAAGGTTCGATGACGCTAGGGTTATAAAGGAAGCTTGTATGTGGTTACCGAATGTTGTTCGGAGTCCCGGATGATATCCCGGACGTCACGAGGAGTTCCGGAATGGTCCGGAGGTAAAGATTTATATATAGGAAGTCCTGTTTCGGCCATCGGGACAAGTTTCGGGGTCATCGGTATTGTACCGGGACCACCGGAAGGGTCCCGGGGGCCCACCGGGTGGGGCCACCTGCCCCGGGGGGCCACATGGGCTGTAGGGGGTGCGCCTTGGCCTACATGGGCCAAGGGCACCAGCCCCAAGAGGCCCATGCGCCTGGGGAAACCCTAAAGGAAGAGTCCCAGCAGGGGAAGGCACCTCCTAGGTGCCTTGGGGGGGGGGGAGGACTCCTCCCCTGGCCGCCGCCCCCTTGGAGATTGGATCTCCTAGGGGCTGGCGCACCCCCCCCCTTGGGATCCCTATATATAGTGGGGTAGGAGGGCCTCCCAAAATACACCTTATGCCTTTGGTGCAGCCCCTCCCTCTCTCCCAAGTTCTTCTCCTCTCCCGTGGTGCTTAGCGAAGCCCTGCGGGATTACCACGCTCCTCCACCACCACCACGCCGTTGTGCTGCTGTTGGATGGAGTCTTCCTCAACCTCTCCCTCTCTCCTTGCTGGATCAAGGCGTGGGAGATGTCACCGGGCTGTACGTGTGTTGAACGCGGAGGTGCCGTCCGTTCGGCACTTGATCATCGGTGATCTGAATCACGACGAGTACGACTCCATCAACCCCGTTCACTCGGACGCTTCCGCTTAGCGATCTACAAGGGTATGTAGATGCACTCTCCTTCTACTCGTTGCTGGTCTCTCCATAGATAGATCTTGGTGACGCGTAGGAAATTTTTTGAATTTCTGCTACGTTCCCCAACGGCTGCCCCCAAGTGCATGGGGGACGCGTGGCAGACGTGCAGAACCGAGGGGACGGGCGAAGCGACCCCTCCCCACCCCGTGATCGTGGGGAGTGGATGCCTTGAAGACAGCGCCCCGGCCTCGCTCAGTAAATGAGTCGTGCCTCCACGCCTCCCTCTTTTTACGGGGAAGGCGCGAGCCGCCTCTTTACTGCGATGTGACGCATGCGTGTGGAAACCGCCCCACGCATGCCGCCCACGTCACACACACCCCTCCATGCCACGCCGCGCGCGCAGGTCATGGGAAGCGTACCGCGTGAAAAATCTTACCACGGTAAAAACCGCCCCGCCTGCCCGCACACCGTTCTGGGCCAAACCCAACAACACGTCGCGCTTATGTGTAGCCAAGGCCCGGGGGCTCCTATCGATGTACAAAAAGAGGGGTGCACTTTTTTGTACCCCTATACCTGTGCACGGGCAGTCAGAGCTGCGCCCACGGTCACACCAAGCAGAGCAAGGGAGGTGAGCCAAGGTAAGACCAAAGCCCAAGGCAGTCAAGGCAACGCCAAGGCCAAGGCCAAGTGGAAGGAAGAAGCAAAGGCCAAGACCCTTGCCGGGGCAGCCTCGGCGGCCCCGGCAAAATCCTTGCCGGGGAAGCTCGCCCCACACCAACAGAGCGAGCCACCCTTGAGCCCACGGCCGCCAATACCGTCATCGACGTAGGGCCAGGGCTCGAGAAGGCACCTCTGTGGTGGCATGCAGATCTTTGTGAAGACATATTCAAGATCAGATGAGGATTAGAAGACGACAATTCTCGGCAAGACCCTTGCCGAGGAAGGCCACCAGCCCCCCCGGCAAGATCCTTGCCGGGGACGACAGCGCACCACGGCAAGACCCTTGTCGGGCCACCCGGCAAGGCCCTCGCCAAGGACACCGGCGGGACCACCGCCGGGCCTGTGACGACCAAGCTTCCGCCGCCATTTGCATGCAGCTGCCAGGCCAACCAGCTGGGCGGGCACCTGCGTGGCAACATGCAGCTCCCAGGCCAACTCATCGAGCGCCTGCATGGCGGCATGCAGATCTTCGTGAAGTCTCCACCACCGTGCCACCTCAGCTGCCTGCCTTCCTACATGTCACCGCACGCATCACCGGCCAGGGCACGTGTCGAAGCGAGGAGCAGCGGTGACGGACGGGACGGGCCTCGCCCCCGTCCCCAATAAAGCAAAGGGACACCTAAGCGATGCATTAAATGCATCTTGTCCTGTAATACGAGGGATAACCTCGCAACACTGTACACCTTTCCACCTCCTGTGTGCCACTGTGTCAACCCCTTTTTCCTATAAAAGGAGGCCCGAGGCGACCAGGAGAAGGATTCGGCTCTTTCGAACCACGCACTGACCACAGCTAGTTCGAGAGCTCAAGAACTCTCAGAAATACACCCATCAAAGCAGGACTAGGGTTTTACGCATCCTCGCGGCCTGAACCTGGGTAAATGATCCTTGTGCTCTCTACTAGCCCTCCTCTCCTTGCAACCCTGCGCCCCGGCAACCGTAGTAGGGATTCTTGTGATCCCATAGGTGTCGTTCCACACCGACAAATTGTATCCTAGTTGCAAAAAGAAATATTCCAGGTTGAGTGCCACGCTGACGCTTCTCAGATTTAAAGCAGCAAATGGTCTATCAAACAAGGGCTTCACAGAGATGTTAGGTCTTTTGAAGAAATTCTTCCAGAAGATAATGTGCTCCCCAGAAGCACGAATGAAGCGAACAAAATTGTTTGCCCATTGGAACTTGAACTACGGAAGATACACGCTTGTGTGAATGATTCTATATTGTACCGTGGTGAGTACAAAGAATTTCGTGCATGTCCCACATGCAAACATGCATGATACAAGCGTAGGAGAGAAAAGGACAAGTACAAATTGGACGACGAGATCAAGACAGGAGTCCTGTTCAAGGTTGTTTGGTACTTGCCTTTAATTCCAAGGTTGAGGCGTTTGTTTGCAAACTCTAGAGAGGCAAACAGGTTGCGGTGGCATCATGATGAGCGAATTGCAGATAGGTATATGAGGCACCCGAAAGATGGGGCTTAGTGGGAATTAATCGACAAAAAGTTTGAAAATTTTGCCAAGGATCCTAGAAGTATAAGGCTCGGGGAGTGTACTGATGAGATGAATCCTTTTGGCGATATGAGCACCAAACACATTATGATGTTAATGATTATCCAAGGCCCGAAGCAACTTAGAAATTACTCCCTCCGGTCCTTTTTAATCTGCATATTAGGTTTGTCTGAAGTCAATCTCATCCAACTTTGACCAAGTTTATATAAAAGATTATTGACATTTACATAACAACACCAATATCACTAGATTCATCTCGGAATATATTTTCATATTATATTTATTAGATATTATAGATGCTAATAATTTCTAATATAAATTTGGTCAAACTTAGCTAAGTTTGACTTTCGGCAAATCCAATGTGCAGAGTAAATAGGACCGGAGGGAGTACATCAACATTTACTTTCAGCTACTGGTAGAAGAACTGCTGACAGTGTGGATAGATGCGCCTGCTGTTAAATGTTATGATGCTTACAGAAAGGAGGTTTTCGATCTACATGCGATGCTGGTGCACACCATTCAAGATATGCCGGCATTAGGCAACACAACGGGGCATTAAACAAGGGGAGAAGTAGGGTGTGTCACATGCATGGATAGGACAGCTAGCAAAAGACTTCCCAACTTGCAAAAAACAGTGTTTTTGCGTCATCGTAGGTTCTTACGGAAAATTCACCCATACTGAAAGATGAAAGCTGAATTTGATGGTACGGCAGAGGCAGCTGTAGCCCCAAGACCCTATGAAGGGGAGGTGGTCCACACCATGGCTAAAAAAATTAATGTTGTGCTTGGCAAGAACCACCCTTTGACGGTGAAACTAACACCCAAGGATCAAGTGTTTAAGAAGAAATCAGTGTTCTAGAAATTACCTTACTGGGAGATTCTACGTGTACGTCACTACATCGATGTCATGCACGTAGAGAAGAACGTATGTGAAAGCATCCTTGGTACTCTGCTCAAGATTAAAGGTAAAAGAAAGGATGGTGACGGTTCACGGCTCGATATGCTTGCTGATCAATCACAATGCAAGAGTGAAGCAGAAGATGATGACAAATTCAACAAAGCTCGCCATAGTTACAATTTTAGTACAAAAGAAGCAACATAGTTCTTCACCTATTTGTTGTCAGTTAAGACACCCTCTGCCTACTGCGCAAACATCAGAAGTCTCGTGGATGTGAGCTCAGGTAAAATGATGTTGGGACACATGAAGTCACATGATTGCCATGTAATGTTGACACAAATCCTCCCGGTGGCCATCAGGAATCTGATGAACAAAGATATAAGAAACACACTCATTGACCTTTGTGATTTCTTCAACAAACTATGGCAGAAAGTTGTAGATCCTCAAGAGTTGGATCATATGCAAGATGATATTGCAAGAATATTGTCCAACCTAGAGATGTTTTTCCCACCGTCATTCTTTGATATCATGGTCCATCCCACTGTGCACCTTGTTGATGAGATAAAGTATTGTGGTCATGTGTTTCTTCGCAACATGTATCCTTTTGAGCGGTTCATGGGAACACTGAAGCGCTTTTGTCGAAACCGAAACCATCCAGAGGCAAGCATCCAGAGGTGGTAGTTGAGTTTTGCACCGAGTACATGAAATAAAGACCTATAGGTTTGCCCCTCTCTCGCCACGAGGAAAGACTGAAAGGTAAGCCGGTCATTGCTGGCACGCAAAATGGCTGCACCCGGAGAATTGGCAGAGAAAGCCCATTTGACGGTACTGCTTAACAACCCGGTTCTCATGGCTTATGCCGAAGAACGCTTGGCGGAGATACGCCAAAGATTCTTACCAATGGTGCCTTCATCAGATGTGGAGATGAAGGAGCACACTAAGAACTACGCCGAATGGCTGAAGAATCGTTTGGCACAAGGATCCATCGATGACATTGCTACGTGGTTGGCACAAAAGCCATCACCTACGGTCCTGACATACCAAGGATATGACATAAATGGATACATGTTCTACACTGAGGAACGTGATAAGAAGACCTCGTATCAGAACAGCTCTGTTTGAATGGAATGCATGACTGTAAATGAAGCTGGTAAAAGGTATACTATGGAACCATCAAAGAGATTTGGGATCTTGACTATGTGAAAGTTAAGGTGGCATTATTCAGGTGTGCATGGATCCCTCTTGGTCAGGTAAGGATTGATGAGTACAGGAAGACCTGTGTTAACAGGACAACGATGGCACATCACGCGGACCCATTCATTCTTGCCAATGATGCTACCAAGATTTTCTTTATGGAAGACCCCTTGCATAAGAACGGCCATTTAACGATGCATGGGAAGAGAAGGGTACTCGGTGTCGACGATGTTGCCAATCAGCACGAGTACGATGAATTTGATGAGTTGCCAGCCAAGGGATCGCGCACCAGTGCAACAGAGAAGCGTAAAATCATCAAAAACCCCAAGTTCATTCGGGGTCAACTTAATGATCCCAGTTCCCCCATGTACATGGGAATTAAGCCGTAAGACTAATCTTTATGCCTACCTTGCAACATAATTCGTTCAATTTAGAACTGTCGCGTGTACTAGATTTGTGAGTTATGCCCGGTTTTCTGTTGATGTAAGAACCATTAATATGTTGACCTTGATATGTTGTCAGCTCAGCAATGAATATGAACTATTTATTGTTATTATAATAATAATAATAATAATAATAATAATAATAATAATAATTATTATTATTATTATTATTATTATTATTATTATATCATAGAGGTAGCACACTCAATCGATCTCACTACAGTATGTGTGAACAAAAATATGCAATCTGGTTTGCGAATAGCACACAGTTCGTTGATGAAAGCCGTGTGCCGACCAAACCCCGCCACCCCCGCCCACGATCTGAGTCGTGCTTTCTGATTGGCCAGAACCCAAACCCCACCGATCATACGTCTGCACCGTTGGATGCTCACAGATCGAACGATGATCCTCATCCCTTTCGACATCACATGCAATTCCGGTTGTAATTTTTTTATGCACAAAATGCATGTTAATCTCATAAAATGTCTTAAATATAAGTAACGATACCTGAAATGCGCCAAAAAATTAAACCTGTGGTATAATGTTGATTGCGTACCGTGGAAATTTTTATGAGGCCAAACGATGAAGTCACCGACCACAGGAGTTTGAATTGACACGTCTCCTTTTGGAAAACTGTGATCCTTCATGTGAGATGCTCCAGTTTGGAAGGAGCGGTCATCAAAATTTGTGCCAAACTTTACCAAAAAAAATTCACGGGGTCATGAGAGCATGCCACAGGCACACATCGATTTTGATGATGTCCGAACTCCATCTGAATTTTTTGTAATTAAAATACCAACTAGGCCTACACCAGTTGCCGCACCTCGCGGCCGAAATGTTTGAAACTTCTCCCCGTTTCTCGAACAAACGAATGAAAACTCACAAAGCAACGCACAAATGATTTGTACACCTTTGATAGGCTGATAGTAAGGGGGTACCATAGCTAGTATCATGCATGCCAACTAGGCAATTTTGATGAGCTGTCATAGAATTAATTAAATGAAGAAAGAGAGGGTTAAGTATCATATCATGAAACCATATCATAATAAATGTTATGCTACTATGTGTTGGAAATATGCCCTAGAGGCAATAATAAAAGTATTATTATATTTCATTGTTCATGATAATTGTCTTGTATTCATGCTACAACTGTATTATCCGGAAATCGTAATACACGTGTGAATACTTAGACCACACTATGTCCCTGGTAAGCCTCTAGTTGACCAGCTCGTTGTGATCAACAGATAGTCATGGTTTCCTGACTATGGACATTGGAGTAGTTGATAACGGGATCACATCATTAGGAGAATGATGTGATGGACAAGACCCAATCCTAAGCATAGCATAACAGATCGTGTAGTTCGTTTTGCTAGAGCTTTGCAAGTGTCAAGTATCTCTTCCTTCGACCATGAGATCGTGTAACTCCCGGATACCGTAAGAATGCCTTGGGTGTACCAAACGTCACAACGTAACTGGGTGACTATAAAGGTACATTACAGGTATCTCCGAAAGTAGCTGTTGGGTTGACACGGATCGAGACTGGGATTTGTCACTCCGTATGACGGAGAGGTATCTCTGGGCCCACTCGGTAATGCATCATCATATTGAGCTCAATGTGACCAAGGTGTTGGACACGGGATCATGCATTACGGTACGAGTAAAGTGACTTGCCGGTAACGAGACTGAACAAGGTATTGGGATACCGACGATCGAGTCTCGGGCAAGTAACATACCGATTGACAAAGGGAATTGCATACAGGGTTTGATCGAATCCTCGACATAGTGGTTCATCCGATGACAACATCGAGGAGCATGTGGGAGCCATCATGGGTATCCAGATCCCGCTGATGGTTATTGACTGAGAGAGTCTCGGTCATGTCTGCATGTCTCCCGAACCCGTAGGGTCTACACACTTAAGGTTCAGTTACGCTAGGGTTATAGGGATATGTATATGCAGTAACCCGAATGTTGTTCGGAGTCCTGGATGAGATCCCGGACGTCACGAGGAGTTCCGGAATGGTCCGGAGGTAAAGATTTATATATGGGAAGTCCTGTTTCGGGCATCGGGACAAGTTTCGGGGTTATCGGTATTGTACCGGGACCACCGGAAGGGTCCCGGGGGTCCACCGGGTGGGTCCACCTGTCCCGGGGGGCCACATGGGCTGTGTGGGGGTGCGCCTTGGCCTAATGGGCCAAGGGCACCAGCCCCACATAGGCCCATGCGCCTAGGGTTCAAGGGGGGCAAGAGTCCTAGGAGGGTAAGGCACCTCCTAGGTGCCTTGGGGGGAGGGAAAACCCCCTTGGCCGCCGCACCCCCTAGGAGATTGGATCTCCTAGGGCCGGCCACCCCCCCTTGGCACCCCTATATATAGTGGGGGAGAGGAGGGACTTCATACCTGAACGCCCTGGCCTTTGGTTGCCTCCTTCTCCCTCCCCAACACCTCCTCCACCTCCATAGTGCTTAGCGAAGCTCTGCCGGAGTACTGCAGCTCCATCAACACCACGCCGTCGTGCTGCTGCTGGTGCCATCTCCCTCAACCTCTCCTCCCTTCCTTGCTGGATCAAGAAGGAGGAGACGTGGCTGTTCCGTACGTGTGTTGAACGGGAGGTGCCGTCCGTTCGGCGCAGGTCATCGGTGATTTGGATCACGTCGAGTACGACTACATCATCACCTTGCAAGCTTCCGCACGCGATCTACAAGTGGTATGTAGATGCAAACTCTCTCCCTAGACTCGTTGCTTAGATGAACTCATAGATGGATCTTGGTGAAACCATAGAAATTTTTTTAATTTTCTGCAACGTTCCCCAACACTATGTGTCATGCATGACAATATAAATAAAGTACTACATATGATACTAGCTACTCTATGATACTATGCATTAGAGCAAGTAAGTACACAATAGAGTGATATAAGACTAGCGACAATGGGTAGTAACATAGAATGTTACTAGTCTATGTTACTACCTTTATAGTGGGGAGTAACATATGTGTAGTAACATGCAACACTTCATTTATTAGGCTATAGGCTCATCTTGCCTTGAGGTGTGTGATGTTACTCAGACTAGCCACAATGGGTAGTAACATAGACTAGTAACATGCCCATGTGTTACTAGTGGGAAGTATAATATATGTGTAGTAACATGCAACACTTCATTTATTAGGCTATAGACACATCTTGCCTTGATATGTACATGTGATGTTACTCATACTACTAGTAACTAGCTATGTTACTACTTTCCTCTCTTTCTTCATTTATTGCTTGCCATCTACTTTATCTAGATATATGTGATGTTACTACCTATGTTACTCACATTGTGGGTTGTCTCATACTATAGTAAGACTATACCCACAGTGGGAGTAACATAGGTAGTAACATCACACATATCCACTTTCCTCCATCATCTATTTTATCTAGATATGTGTGATGTTACTACCTATGTTACTCCCACTGTGGGTAGTCTGGCTATAAGAAATAGAATAATATATATGTGCTTATTAGTTCGAGGAAAGAGAAGAGAAGCGGGCTCTTGGTTAGTAGAGCCAGCTGCAACACGAGACCCAAGACACTTTGTGAGGATGTAAGGTGGGCCAACTATTGATAAACTAGTACGTATATAAAACTTATTATTGTACATACCCGCTAAGAGGTTGGTTGTATATGACATGTCAACTTCTTATAGCCGACCCTTGGCTGTATTATTAACCATGCTCTTAGTGAGGTAGCTAGTATATCATAGACGACTAGCTAGTATCAGACTAGCCACAGTGGGAGTAACTTCAACAGTAACACCGACTCCAATTCAGCAAACTTGCTTATGTGGCAATAAGTTAATGATGAGAGAGATAGTATCAGTAACTTAGATAGTTACTGTAGCATCACATGTCCCAATGCAATATGAGTGTGTAATCTAAGAAATGAAGCTTTGCATGACACTACACTTATGTTACTACCCACTATGAAGGTAGTAACATATATAGTCTAGGGAAATGTGTATGCTACTAGTGTACTACTCTCCATTGTGGCTAGTCTCATACTCCCTCCTTTCTGGTTTAGGCTGGTTGTAATGGTATTATCATAAGCGGTATCATGCATGTCAACTAGAATTTTTGGATGATGTGGTACACAAGAGAGGATGTGGTATCATATCATGATACCGTGTCATGTTAAATGTTGTACAACTACTTTGTGTGATTAGTAAGGCAACCTAAGATGTTAACTTATGATACTATGCATCACGGAAGTAGCTAGTATCCTAGCTACACTATCATATATATGCATGATACTACTAGTATATATGATACTCCCCATTACAACCAGCCTTATAGGGCTCAATTCTCACCAACCAAGGTAGATGGTGAGTGGTGGAATACTTGTTTGCAAAAAGACCCAATTAATGATTTTGTTTTCCTCAAAAATTTATATTTTCCAATTTATTAATTGCAATACATGCATGCATATATAAAGTATATGTATTGGTCAACTTTGTCTTAATACTTGCATGCAGTGATTTAATGCAGCTTGGAATCTGGACATGTGATGTGGAACAACCAAATTGAGCCTTATAAAATGGAAAAACTAAAATTTTGAGATAAGCCTATAAACCAGAAAGGAGGGAGTATATATGCATGATATTAGTATATGATCGGCAATACCTCCGTAATGCGCGCATGCATAGTATCATGAGTTAGTATCGATCTTAGGTTCCTTATTAATTACCATGCATGACACAAAGTAGTACATCATTTAATACGATACTGTATCATGATATGATACCACGCCCTCTCTTTCATCATTTAATTGTGTGCCACATCATCCAAAAAGTCTAGTTGGCATGCATCATACCGCTTGATACTCCCATATTACGACCAGCCTTATTAGGATGGCCATAGTGGGGGTATCATAGCCGGTATCATGCACCCGGAAATAGAAAATATGATGATGTGGCAAAGAAGCAGTAACATAGGTAGATACCGTAATATATATAGGAAAAATCCATCCTACCACCAAATGATAGTTACCCCACATATATCATATACTATCATGTGGTACTATATATACTATTATTTTATTTTAAATATGTTCATATATTATATCTAAGATATTTCAAAGCAAGTTTCATGAAAAAATTGCATATGAGCCTATAATTTTTCTTATATTTGTGAAATATGTACATATTTGTACATAAAAAAGAGCATACTTAAAACATGGTACATACTACCAAAAAATTAGTATATATACTACCTAATCATTGTTATATACTACATACTACATGTACATACTCTCGGTTTCGATAGATACTACATAGAACATAGAAAACGCAAGTGGTGGTAACTACCACTGCTTGTAGGAAACATTTGTCCTATCTCTACTTCTAATGGACGACTTGATGAATAGTCTTCGCGGTTTAATTTCGCTGGTTTTTTTCGTCATCCTCCCACCTCCGGTTTTTTTTCGTCCTCCTCCCACCTCCGTGCTCCCTGTTGGTTTTCCCCCTCCGCATCGCTCGATCCAACTCCTCCCTCTCCCTCGGTCTTGCCTCTCCTATCGCTCGATGTCGCTCGATCCTCTCTAGGGTTCGCCGCCCGCCGTCGTCCCTCGCCGTCTTGCTCCGCTGTCGCCCCTCCCTCCACCTACCTCGCCCCTGCTCTAGGGTTCGCCTCCCGCCACCGCCGCCGCCGCCCCCCGCCGCCCTGCTCCGCTGTTGCCCATCCCTCCGCCTGCCTCGCCCCCTCCCCTACACTCACCCCTGCCCGATCTGGATCTGGATGAGGCGTTGCCTCCCGTTCCTCTCATCGCGTCCCCTGTGCCAGCCATGGAAGAGGGGAGGAAGAAGGGGAGGGAGAGCAAAGAGGACCGCGGTGGCGATGTGCCAACGTTGGCAGGACGAAGAATTGTGAATCAAGGAGTCCCTGCATCTACCCGCGACCCTAGAATAGCCGCTACCGCTGTGACCTTTCTCCATACCGTGAGCTTCGAGGAGTCTGGCGGCGCCATCACGCCGGCCTCTGTCCAAGAGGTCATCGCGCTCAACAGGCCCTCACTCCTCGGCTCCGCCTGCGGAGGCCGTCGACGCCATCACAGGGTGCCGCTTTGAGGCCGGGGTTGAAGCTGCCACCGAGGAGGCCATCTTGACGCAGATGTTGCAAGCACTCCTGACGTGCATGCACTCCCCTGCGATTTGTGACCAACACATCTGCTCTGTGGTGAGCATGTGCTTCGTGTCATACAGGTCGCGGCCAAAGGCGAGCTCGTGCAGCGGTTCAGGTGCATCCCATAGGGGCAGCTCAAGTTTCTTTCATAATGCTATTTGTTCTGAGTGCATTGCATATTGAAGTAAACTGGATGGACTAATCTTGAGTTCCTCCATCAAGTTATATTACCTCGACAAGAAAAGGTGCAGGAAAACCATATAAAGTACTATGGTGAGTCTATCTCAATTGAATTAGAACTCAAATTGTAGCAATTCCAAGCTTTTTTCTACAACTGCAATTGGGTGGACTATGGTATGGGTCGGTTTATTAGTTTGAAGGGATTTTAAGTGACAACCTGCTACTTTTTCTACTGGTAGTGAATTCAAATTAAGTCTGCTGTCTCTATCTAATATACTGAACCTGGAAGATTTGTCTGAGGCCTCTATCTAATATATGAAGAATTGGCTTTCTATTCTGAACATCGACCTGAACCTGGAAGATTTGTCTGAGGTCTTTATCTAATATATCAAGAATTGTCTTTCTGTTCTGAACATGGAACTGAACATGAGAAATTTACCTTACTGTTAACTGCTGTTTTGTCTCATTGCCAATATATCTGCATAAGGTACATCTAAGGAGGCCTTCTCCGACAAGGAGGCTGCGGGTCGAGGTCGTCGGCAGCGACGATGCCGCCAGCCGCAAGCGCCGCCGCGAGGACGACAAAAGTGAGCACTTTACCCCGCCAGATCGATCGCGTCTTCCCCCTTCTTTGCGCGCAAATTAAACCTGTGCGCAACCCGGATCTGGATTTGTGTGATTTTCAGCTCTGCTTGTTCGTTAGGGATTTGTGGTTAGGTAAAGGGAGAGCAAGATAATGGAGATAATTTGAATAAATAAAAAAGTTTGGATTTCAAGCTGTACGCCTATACTCTACTATGTAATCCAGGCGACTAATTTGGATGCAGCACATCTGTCGCCACATATTTGGTTGTAGCAATAGTGTTCAGCAAACTGCATCATATACCATTTACTCCCTCCGTCCCAAATTAGTTGACTCAGACTTGTTTAGATAGACATGTTTTAGTGTTAGATACATATGTGCCTAGACAAATCTAAGACAACTAATTTTGGACGTTGGTAATAGAGTATTTTGTATGCGATTGGTCTGCAGAACTGGTGAGCTGCATACTGGTTAAGGCCAGTTATGTGTGATTCGCGTTCCGTGTCTGTATGTGTGATCCAGGCAGCACAATTCTCCAGACTCGGATCAAAGGAACAGGCTGATCAAGTATTAAACATCTTTCACAAGAGAAATGTGATTTGCTTGATTGCTGCATTGAATCTGCAGTTTTTATATCTCTGAATGTATCATCCAAAGGTCCAACACAGGTAGAAGGACAGATTCATCAAAACTGTTATATTTCTGAATGTATACATGGATATCTAGAAATGTGTTTAATTTTTTTTGCAAATAAGAAATATATTCAGTTAGGAGGTGTGGAGTGAGGAGCTCCTAAATCTCTAGAACTCTCTCCATAAACCTGCTCTCTATTCCACATCTCATCTCAATTTATGTCGTTTTGCATTGATACATTTACAGTCGATATTAGTCTGCTCATAATCAGTTAATCACTTACTTTTAGTTAGTACGAACACTTGTAGACTGTTATACACACAGGTAATGTCGGTACAGTACTAGCACAGTCCATTGATCAAATATTTAGTATTTAATTGACTGTTTTTTCATAAATGATCAACATACTATTTATGACCTAGTCCTAGCAAGATACCATAGCAAGATACAAATTATTTTGCAATGGAGGAACAATAATTTGCACTGTATTACATGCGGAACTATATCGCTGCAGGTTCCACCCAAAAATATTTAGAATATTTTATGTAAATATCAGGCCGCTGCCAACATGATGTTTCTATTATGTTTCAGGAGAAGTTTAGATCTTTTTGGACAGTTATTGCAGCCAACAGCCAACATTCTAAATGAGTATAAAACAATGCTATGAGGTAATATATCCCTCTGTGATAATAGTTTAACATATGGGCTACACGTGGTTGCATGCTAAATTATTGCTGGTATCAACTTTATTATTAGTTTAGTGATTATTACAAGCATCTCAATTTTTCAGTCAAAGGCATCTAAAATGTTTCTTGATTCACGCATGTATATTTCAAAGAGGAATGCAGCCTTGAGTAAATGAATATTGCAAAGCTTAATACCAGTCCCAAAAACTTGCTCTGGCCAGAGAAAGAGGCCAATATCCGGCATGGTCTGTTCAATCTACTACATGTAATTTGGTGTTCTATTGTGCGCACCATCAGTTTTTGTTGTTGTATAAGTTCTACTTCAAATATGTGTGGCTAGACCCTGTCGAAGTGATCTTTTTGTTTCTCGTCTCATGTAACTGAAGAAACTGAGAGAAGGTATTGGACACTGGTCATGTATGTAGTCGGCAGAGCTCTTTTATGCAATGCCTATTGTCACAATAGCATATATGTCTATACGGGGAGGAGACCAAGAGAGTACATCACAAGCCATTGATTTGCCATGGAATATTAAAAACTTTCAGATTACCTGTTCATATGATGGTATCCACAAGAAACTTCCTATCCTGTATGTTTTAGCATGCTCCACACAAATATATTAATTAATTTGTGTAGGTATGCTTCTCCTTCTTTCAGTTCCTGAATAATTATACCACCATCTGTGTGGAGTATCTTGTAGTGCTCCACACAAATAGATAAATTATTTTTTATGAGTATGCTTCTCCTTTTATCAGCTCCTGAAGAATTATACTGATGTCGTGTGCTTTATTTGCAAGATTTATATGACTTAAACAAGAACTTGTTAAATAATATGAGTGCATATAAGTAGATTGATCTTGCCTCTTATGTAGTCTGGTAGATTTGGAAAGAAAGGAATTGCAGATTTTGTCTGGACAAAGAGATGAAGCCAGAAAGGTAAATGTCTCAAGTTCTACAGAATGTTCGCCTCATATTGGAGGCATTTGAAACAAGCCTTTGCTACTGTACATCCAAGCTGGGTTCTTGATATTAATTTCATTTATACGCATAGTAATAAATTTTGCCCCTGGCTTCCTAAGCATATACTTTGTTCCTGGCTAGGAATAATTTCCGAACAGTTTTACAAATGGTGAAAAAGAAAGGGTTTTGTTTACTATTTTTTATGACCGTGGACTCATGAGTTCATAACATATAATATATTATTTGTGTTCATTCCTTTAATGTGGATTATAACATGATCTAACTTTGCATAAACATCGAGGACTACTTTTGGTTCATATTCATGCATCCACTTCTCGATATTGAGATTTTTCACATATACTGAACTTGTCTTAGTCAGCCCAACTCAGCTGTATGTGTGACATTTATAAGATGACTCCGTAAAATTCATAGAAGACATTGTTCTTTTTATTCTGTTCTTTTGTTTCTTCCAGATTTTGCTCTCCTCGCTTATATTTCGATATTGTTAATTTGATTAGATGACTCGGTCGATGATGTTGGGCATGTCCATGGTATCCATTAAAAAACTTAAAAAAAGTCTTGCACCGGAATAAAATTAGATAGCACACCACTTATGTGTTAACGTAAATATCTTGTGCCTTGTTTAACCGGCATATGATCAAGTAGCGATCATACCTGTGATATTAGGGATTGTAAAATCTATTAGATTGATCCCATGTGATCTTGACTTGATTCTCAAGTTGTAATCATGTACTAGTATATATGAAAGGCAAAGCCCAAGGGGCATAGTACGGCTCCAAAACATCTCTTCATTATTCTTTAACTTGGTATCAGAGCTTCGATCTTTCTAGTCTTCCAACAATGACGGGCACAACCTCCGCCCTCACCACCAGCACCGTCGGCGCCCTCATCAACAGCACCGCCGGCGCCCTCACTTCCGCCGCTGCCGGCTCTATCGCTTCCGCACCAACCATCTCCATGCCGTCGGTTGCTGGACTCATCACTGTCCGGCTCACCCGCGCGAATTTCCACTTATGGAAAGCGCAGGTCGTCCCCAACCTCTCCGGTGCAGGTCTCTTCGGTTACCTCGACGGCTCCTTTCCCCAGCCGCCGCAGACAGTCATCGAAGGCACCGGTGATGCGGCACATCAGGTGCCCAACCCGGCGTACACAGTCTGGTGGATGGCCGATCAGGCTGTTCTTGGCGCCCTCCTGTCCTCCATGACCGAGAAAGTCCTCGGTCAGATGACGCGCATGACCTCCTCGGCCGCCGCATGGACTGCCCTCTGCGCCATGTTCGCTGCGCAGAATAGGGCTGCTGTTCATCAGCTTCGCACGCAACTGAACCAGACCAAGAAAAAGGACATGTCCGTGTCTGAGTACTTCCACAAGATGACGGGCTACGCCGATGCCATGGCTGCTGTCGGTGACCCCCTGTCCGATGAACAGATCATCGGCCACATCCAGGGTGGCTTGGGTCAGGAGTACGACCCCCTGGTGGCTTCGCTCACCATCTTCGACGGAGCGATCAGCCTCACCAACTTCTACGCGCATCTCCTCAGCTTCGAGGCCCGTCAGGAGCAGCACGCCGCAGCTGGTGGCGATTTTTCGTCCTCCGTCAACAACGTCGTTCGCCATGGAGGTGGCTCGTCTTCCCGTAATGGCAACCGCAACGGAGGTGTAGCTTATGGCAGCCGCAATGGCGGCCAGCAGCATGGCGGCCAGAACGGCCAGCACCATGGCGGTCGTGGCAACAATGGAAACCGCGGCGGCGGCGGCGGCAACCGTCGTCCCAAGTGTCAAATCTGCCGTATTTTTGGGCACTCCGCCCTTCAGTGTCGCCAACGCTACAACCACGCTTATCAGGCGGATGAGTACCATGGCGGCAACATGGTGACGCACGGCCACGTCGACAACCACTGGCTACTGGACACCGGTGCCACCGACCATCTCACCAACGACCTTGATCGTCTAACGAGCATGAGCGCTACAGTGGGAAGGACCAAGTGCATGTTGCAAACGGTGCAGGTTTGAAAATTTCTCATATTGGTCATACTCAACTTTCTGGCTCACTTGATCCCATTGTCCTTAAAAATGTTTTAATTGTCCCACAAATTCAGAACCATCTCCTCTCTGTTTATCGTCTTGTTTCGGACAATCGAGTTTTTGTGGAATTTCATCGTTTTTTCTTTTGTGTGAAGGACAAACTCACGAGGAAGGTGCTTCTTCTCGGTAGAAGCCGCAATGGCCTCTACCCTATACCGTTTCGTCGGTCATCGTCATCATCGCATCAAGCTTTTTCCAGCATTCGTTCTTCTTCAAGCCACTGGCACCATCGTTTGGGTCACCCATCAAATAATGTAGTTGAGTCTGTCGTTCGGTCAAATAAACTCTCTTGTTCGTCGAATAATGAGACTTTTGTTTGTGACGCGTGTCAACGCGCCAAAAGCCATCAATTGCCATATCATAATTCATCACGTATTTCGACAACACCTCTTGAGCTTGTGCATACCGATGTGTGGGGGCCTGCCCTTGCTTCATCTAGCGGGTTTAAATATTATGTTAGTTTTGTGGATGATTTGAGCCGCTTCACATGGATTTACCTTCTTAAACATAAATCGGATGTTGAACAAGTTTTCTATAATTTTCAATCTCATGTCGAACGTCTTCTCAATACAAAAATCCGTGCGATCCAATCTGATTGGGGTGGTGAATACCACTGCTTGCATAAATTTTTTCAGCGTGTTGGTATTTCCCATCGTGTGTCTTGTCCTCACACCTCACAACAGAACGGTATAGCCGAGCGCAAGCATCGTCATTTGGTTGAGACCGGGCTTGCCCTCCTCGCTCATTCCTCCCTTCCACTTCGCTACTGGGATGAAGCATTCCTTACCGCGTGTTATCTTATTAATCGCATGCCTAGTATGACCCTCCACAACATCACACCCATGGAGCGCCTCCTCAATGTCACTCCTCACTATTCGTTCCTTCGCATTTTTGGATGTGCATGTTGGCCTAGTCTTCGCAAATACAACTCTCGTAAACTTGAGTTTCGATCCAAGATGTGTGTTTTCCTTGGTTATAGTAGCTTCCACAAAGGATACAAGTGCCTAGATAGAACCACCGGTTGGATCTACATCTCCCGTGATGTTGTGTTTGATGAGAATATTTTTCCATTCGCCACCGGTGTTCGTCCTGATTTGTCCCCTTTAAATCTACCAGTGTCGTTTCCAGCCACGGAGCCAATTTTCAGGATGCTAATATGCGAAATTATAATCTGTCACTTTTGTTTCCTGAACTTTGTCCTGCAGAAACAGACACAAGGCGACCAGCAGCCACGATCGACATCCATCGATCGAACTACATGCATGGCTCGTCGCCATGCAGCCAACCGGTCGGCGCCACGCGCCTGTTGCTGGACTCACCTGCGTCTTCACCAAGTGGGCCGGACTCGGCCCAGCCGAGCGAACCGCCGTCGCCAGCTTCGTCTACGCTCGGGACGCCCGAGCGAGCTGTACCAGCGTCTGATGCATCTGCTGGCCGTGCACTTGTGCACACAGCCGAGACGCCTGCTGCACCAGGCTCCCCAGCTGGCGTCTCTCCGGCGCTGCAAGCCGCTCCTTCATCACCACCGGTTTCTCGGGCACTGCCGGCGGCTCCTCCAGCAGAGCGTGCACGCACACGTCTCCAGAATAACATTGTGTGTCCGAAGATTCCCAAGGACGGCACTGTTCGGTACAATCCATATCATCGCGGTTTCGGTGCTGTCGTCATGTCTGCACCTTCCACCCATAGGCAGGCCCTTGCTGATCCTGCTTGGAAGACGGCCATGCAGGAGGAATTTTCTGCTCTACAGCGCACAGCGACGTGGTCTCTTGTCCCGCGTCCTTCCGGCACCAACATCGTTAGCTGTAAGTGGATTTTCAAAGTCAAGCAACATCTTGATGGTTCTCTTGACAAATATAAGGCTCGTCTGGTTGCTCGTGGATTACTCAACAGTATGGCATTGATTATCTTGATACTTTTAGCCCAGTCGTGAAACCTACAACCGTTCGCCTAGTGCTTTCTCTTGCAGTTTCACGGGGCTGGTGTCTTCGACAAATTGATGTTAGCAATGCTTTTCTTCATGGACTGCTTGATGAGGACGTTTATATGCAGCAGCCGCCCGGTTTTGAGGATCCTAGCTACCCTCGCCATGTGTGCAAGCTTCGGAAGTCTATCTATGGTTTGAAACAGTCACCACGAGCTTGGTATTCTCGCCTTAGTGACCGGCTGCAACAGCTCGGTTTTCACTCATCTAAGGCTGACACTTCACTATTCATCTTCCAGCATGATTATGTAGTTATTTACATGCTTGTTTATGTTGACGATATTGTCATTGCTGGCTCCTGTTCTCAAGCGGTGGACCGTCTGCTTCGCACCCTCTCTCGGTCCTTTCCTATCAAGGATCTTGGTCGTTTGGGTTACTTTCTTGGGGTTGAAGCCACCTACAACTCAGGGGGAATGGTGCTCTCACAGCGCAAGTATGCTGATGATCTTCTTCACCGAGCACATATGGAGAATTGCAAGGCGGTTTCCACACCCATGTCAGTTACAGATAAGCTGGCAGCAGATCTTGGCACTCCTCTTACTAATGATGATGCTTTTAGTTACCGCAGTATGGTTGGAGGTTTGCAGTATCTTACGCTCGCTCGGCCTGATATTTCTTTTGTTGTAAACAAAGTCTGCCAATATTTGTCCAAACCTACTGATGTGCATTGGGAGGCTGTCAAGCGCATATTGAGATACATCAAGGGTACTATAGCCACAGGACTTCAAATTCGTCGATCAAGTTCCACACTTTTGAGTGTCTTCACTGATGCTGATTGGGCAGGTTGTGCCGATGATAGACGCTCTACGGGAGGTTTTGTGGTCTTTCTTGGATCTAACCTGATATCATGGAGCGCTCGGAAGCAACCAACAATATCACGTTCAAGTACCGAGGCAGAATATAAGGCTCTTGCAAATGGTGCAGCTGAAGTGGCTTGGGTACAGTCTGTACTTAGAGAATTGGGCGTCCATCAGTCTCGTCCACCAATCCTATGGTGTGATAATTTGGGTGCCACATACCTCACTGCAAATCCAGTATTCCATGCTAGGACGAAGCACATAGAGGTGGACTTTCACTTTGTTAGAGAAAAGGTAGCACAAGGAGCACTGGATGTCCGGTTTGTGTCCTCTGGGGATCAAGTGGCGGATGCTTTCACTAAACCTGCGACAAAGGTCATGTTGGACAAATTACGACGCAATCTCAACCTTGTGGCTGGTTGAGATTGAGGGGGTATGTTAACGTAAATATCTTGTGCCTTGTTTAACCGGCATATGATCAAGTAGCGATCATACCCGTGATATTAGGGATTGTAAAATATGTTAGATTGATCCCATGTGATCTTGACTTGATTCTCAAGTTGTAATCATGTACTAGTATATATGAAAGGCAAAGCCCAAGGGGCATAGTACGGCTCCAAAACATCTCTTCATTATTCTTTAACTTTATGAGTCGAAACATATGCAAGCCAAGCCGGTACCATAAAATTAGTAGATTAGGCCCATTCCAGCCGCTAATTCTTTGTGCCAATGCTAAGTATGTGATGATCTTTCCACAAAAAATCAAGTTTGTATAGAGTGACCAATGCTAAGTATGTGATAAGCTTGCACTGACTTTTAGTTACATCTGATGATCTTTCCACAAAAAATGTATTATAGAGTGCAATATTTACAGTGTGGGGATGTTGGTGGCCAAGAAAGTTTATGCCCTTGTCAAGACATTACTATGAAGTCCTAAGTTATCCTGTAAAAAGGATTCTTATGATATGCATGTAAAGCAACTTCTGAATTTTTATGTAGATATTTAAGTGTCAATACCATCTTTTGGTATAACACAAAAAAAATCAAGTTTTGAGGCCAGAGATTTACCTTGCTTTTGCATGTGCATTACTTTAGCTATTCAACCCGCCGTCGAGCTTTTAGTTGAAGTTCATTAAATTTCTTATATCGGCATTTCAGGGATAATACGATTGACCCAACTGTTACCGGTGCAATGCTTTTGGGGTCGACCAAAACATTTAAAAATGTTAAATGTGGTTATGTGATAAAATCAAGTATGAAGGAGGAAGAGATCAACACCAGCCGCGGCAACAAAGATGACAGTGTGTCTCAGTGAGCATGAGCAATGGCACACTCTTGTCGAGTACCTACCAAGATGCTTCCCTGGTCAGACTTCGAGCACTTCCTCCTTGCCGCCGCCGCCTTGGCTAATGTTGTTGTTTCCTCGGATAAGCCGTATCAGGTTGGTTCCATTGCACTGCAAATACTACCACTTCTATTGGGCAACTAAATACAACTTGCAAGCACGGGAAAACATGTACACCAATGTTGCCGGTGATACGTCCAAAACGTATCTATAATTTCTGCTTGCTCCATGCCTCTTTTGGGTGATATTGCTATGATATTTATACACTTCCATACACTTTTGATCATATTTGGACTAACCTATTAACTCAGTGCACCCCAGTGCCAGTTTCTGTTTTCTGCTGTTTTTGTATTTCAGGTTTTTCCATTACGAAAACTGCCAGAAAAATTCCGGAAAAATTATATAAAAAATCAGCGTTCCGGAAGCTTCCACGCACCCGAAGGAGAGCCGGAGGGGGCCACCAGGGCTCCAGGCACCCTGGTGGCGCGGCCCCCTCCAGGCCGCGCCGGGGGGGCGCCTGGGCCCCCCAGGTCTCCTCTGACGCCACCCTTTGGCCTATATTTAACACACGTCCCGAAACCCTCGAGACGGAAACCCTTTTTCGCGATCTCATCTCTGTTCCGCCGCCGCCGCACTTCCAAGATCGGGAGCGCCAGGAGAACTCTTCCCGGCACCCTGCCGGAGGGGAGGATCACCATCGGGAGCCTCTCCACCACCATGGACGCCTCCCGGATGACTCGTGAGTAGTCTCCCTTGGACCATGGGTCCATGACCAGTAGCTATGTGATGTTCTCCTCCCCTTCTTGTGCTTCACTAATTAGACCTCGTGAGCTGCCCTACATGATCGAGGCACATATGTAATCCTTATGCTGTTGCTATGATGAGTTTGCTGGGATCCGATGGATTGTGAGATTATGTTCAGATTGTGTTTGAGTAATATATTTGATTTACCTCTTTTATATTTAGGTTCGTAAGTAATTCTTGCATGTTCTCCGTTGCTGTTTATTGCTTTGGCCAAGTAGTAGGTAGTGACTCCAAGAGGGAACGTTATGCTTGATTGTGGGTTCATGCCCCTCGATGACTAGTTTGAGTGACAGAAACATGAGTCTAGGGGATGTGTTGTTGCCACAAGGGGGAAAACAACGGTGCTTGTGCCCGCGGGTGCAAGGATTGTTTACTTTACGCAAAGTTATTTTAATGCAGTTGTCTGTTGCTTTGAGTTTACACTATGGGTGGGGCTCGCAGCTTAATACCAGCGAGATGTTCTGGATAGATATCTCAAGGTGGATGATTAGTAGTAGATGCAGATGGATTTCGGTCTACTTACCTTGGCGTACTGCCCATGCTTTGAACCTCTACCTTTCTTGCAATATAGTTAGCATTGGTTTGCGCACATAATTCTGTCAATTGCCCAGCTGTAATTTGTTTACCTCACATAGCTGTTTTATCGTCTTTTGGGAGAGAGACATCACTAGTGAACATCATGGCACCCCGGTCCATATTACTATCATTGATCACATCCGCTATTTACTTTCCGCTTTTACTTACTATTTGCAGCAATATCTATCACTACTATCGCTTGCGTTTGATCCTTTGTAAACGACAAGGCCGGAGGGATTGACAACCTCTCGGTACTCGTTGGGAGCAAAGTTATTTGTATCTGTGTGCAGGTCCACGTTGATTGCTAATATCCGGCGCCGTTAGCGATTGACACCTTCTTGTTGAAACTGGGAGTCTCAGGGGATTCGATCCTTGGTATCTTTGCCAAGGGAAACACTACCGCTACACTGCATCTCAAACCTTCCACTTGGGGTAACCAACGAGGAGCGAGAAGCTAGCAGCCGGGCGCGCGGAAGCCAATTCCTTGGGTCACCCATTGTATATCTGCTGCTCTAACAGTAACCATGCCTTGCTCCCAGTAAATTTGAGCTCGCAGCCATTTAGGTAGATTCTTGTCATGCTCACATCTAGCAGCAAGAAAAAAGAGAAGCAGATGACCAGAGTGTAATGTCTTAGTGGTAGTGTAACCACCAAGATATGATGCTCTAATCCAAAATATTATAGGAATATCTACTTACTTTAACCACTTTTCGTAATTGGTATTTAATCCATCTACATGTAGAAACACGAAATGCAGATATTGTTTTGTTGAGAAATTTTATGATTTGCCCAAATGATTATGGACCGTACATTGATAATGATCTAATGGTTAGGATGATGCATCATTTCATAATTCAAGAAAAGGTCATGTCTTTACAGAAATGTTCAATTCCCCCTCAGTTTGAACTTGTAAGGTGTATTAATTTTTTTAAAATTCAAACTTACCTAATTTTCACCAATTTTATAGAATAAAACATAAATATCTACTATAGAAAATCATTATCATTAGATTCATGATGAAGTATATTTCCATATTTGATTTATTTAGTATTGTAGGTGTTAGATGTATTTTGCTACAGATTTGATCAAACATAGGAAACTTTGACTTTTGGAAATTTAATTCATCTTATATTTTGACACACATGGAGTAGTAATCGCTGGGACCAGATCCATGCACCATCATCTGAAACACATGTATTCATGAGGTGTGCTGTTAATTTTAACAAATCTGCCCATGGACAGAACCTCGATACCATGATTCACAGACCAACCGACATAGAATTTCTGTAGACTGACATATGCGCCGAGTTCATCTTGTGGTATGTCCCTGAACTTTTCTGATGACAATGCTCTTAGTTGGGATGCCATCAGGCTCCAAACCAAACCAAAGCAAACCTGGGAGCACTTTACTTAACAAGAAATAAGATAACTTTTGCATAAGGTTTTGTTGTAATTCGTTACCAAGATGGGTAGCACTGTATAGTTTCTTAGCAGCAACATTTGGCCAGCTTCTTAGATTTTATCTGCATGAATAGTAGATTTTTCTCATTTTGATTTAGAACATTGTAAATGTTCACCTCAGTTACCAGATTAACATAATGAAACGTCGTCAGGTGTATTTGAAGGTTGCCAGTTTAGGTGGGCCAAACAACCAGTGCGCTGAGGTCAAAATAAGCATGACACCAGTTTGATTCTTTTAGGGGTCGCCTACATGATGAAAGATGCTCAGGCACACATCATTGTTGGGTTTTCCCATGTCATGTCATACTTGGTTTGTAACTGAATCTTGAGAATTCATTTGTATGACTTGATGTACAGACCTGTTATTCATAACGACAAGGCCGGAGGGATTGACAACCTCTCTGTACTCGTTGGGAGCAAAGTTATTTGTATCTGTGTGCAGGTCCACGTTTGTTAGACTATGTATAACTTCTATACCTATGTACGTATTGTAACACAACCATTATATATAATGAGATAAGCCACCCCTAGAGGGTTGTGCTGGTTCCCAAAACTTATTGTCTTACATGGTATCACGCTAGGTTACGATCGCTTCCGCTTCTAAACCCTAATACCCGCACCGCCGCCGCAGCCGCCGCCGCCGCAGCGCCAGCGATCGCGCCGCCGCCATGTCGAGCGCCGCCACCACCGGTTCCACTGCTGCGGGCTTCCTCCCGGCCTCTCTTGCGGCTCTGCTCAACCTCCCGCTCGATGCCGTCTCCGTTCCGGCTCCGATCGGGACAAGGAGCATCGGCTCCGTCTTCTCCACGCCGCCGGCGCCCTCGCTCGGGCGTGACCTCGTGGTCCACACCGCGGCGCCGCCGTCCGTTGCGGATTCCTCAGGCGTCGTCCCGCCGCTCCTGCCGCGAGCGGATCACACCGCCCCGCTGGCGGGGTTGGCGGCGTCCGCCCCGGCCGCGGGCCTTGCGGCGTCCGCACCGGCCGCGAGCTTTGCGGCGCCCGCCCTGGCTGCGGTCCCGCCTCCTCCCGCATCGGCTTCGGTGCCTCCGGCTGCCTCCATGGTGTTTGCACCCCAGGCAGCCTCCTCGATGGGATCGTCTTCGCCGTCGCCGTTTCACTTCGGTCATCTCATCACCATCAAGCTCTCCGCCGACAACTACATCTTCTGGCGTGCGCAGGTTCTCCCGCTCTTGGGGAGTCACTACCTGCTAGGCTACGTCGACGGATCGCTTCCCTGCCCACCCGCGCTGGTAGACAGCGTGCACGGTCCGGTCTACAATCCGGCCCATCGCGTCTGGACGGGGCAGGACCAGGCGAACCTCTCCTCCATCCAGGGGTCGCTCTCGCCGGCAGTTGCCGGCCTTGTTGTCTTCGCGAAGACGTCTCATGAGGCCTGGACCATCCTTGAGCGCACCTTTGCAGCGCAGTCCCAGGCTCGTGTCTCTGCACTCCGTCGGCAGCTTGGAGAGTGTCAGAAGCTTGACTCCACGGCCACTAAGTTCTACAACAAGGTCAAGGGCCTTGCCGACACATTGGCCTCCATTGGACAGCCCCTCACCGACTCCGAGTTCAACTCGTTTATTGTCAATGGTCTTGATGAGGAGTATGATGCCTTAGTCGAGATCATCAACGAGCGGGGTAACTCGACACCCATGTTGGCACACGAGGTTTTCTCTCGGCTTCTTCTCACTGAGCAACGGGTCGAGACTCGCCGCATCAGGGGCACTGGCTCTCTCTCGGCCAACGTCGCCATCAAGGGTGGCCGCTCTTCTTCATCACCCCGGTCTCCCTTGGGGCTACCACCGTCGCCCGCCTCGGCCCCCCCACCTACTGCGACCTTACCGGGGGCTGGCGGTCCACGTGTGTGTCAGCTTTGTGGCCGCGATGGGCACTGGGCCTCCAAGTGTCATAAGCGCTTCCAGCGAAGCTTCCTTGGTCTTGGCAATGACGGCAAAGATACACGCAACAATGCCCGTCAGGTCGCCATGGCTGATCGTCCCGCGCCGCAGAAGCACCAGGGATACACTCAGTCCTACTCCATCGATCCACACTGGTACATGGACTCTGGGGCGATAGAGCATCTGACCAGCGAGATGGGGAAGCTTCAGACTCGTGAACCCTATCATGGCTCCGACAAGATCCACACCGCCAATGGAGCAGGTATGCACATCTCTCATATTGGTCAAGCATCTCTTCTCACTAGACATGCCAATAGGAGTCTTCAGCTTCGCAATGTTCTTCGCGTTCCATCTGTGACTCGCAATCTTCTTTCAGTTCCTAAACTCACACGTGATAATAATGTACTTTGTGAATTTCACCCTTTTGATCTTTTTATTAAGGATCGGGGCACGAGGGACATTCTTCTTAGTGGGCGGTTGTGCCAGGGCCTCTACCGTCTGGAGCATCCTGGCGTCGCTCGCGTTTTCAGTGGAGTTCGGGTCTCTCCGTCACAGTGGCATGCTCGTCTTGGTCACCCGGCCACACCTATTGTCCGTCATATTTTGCGTCGTCATGAGCTTCCTAGTTTGTCTAGTAATAAAGATGTAGCAGTGTGTGATGCTTGTCAGCAGGGGAAGAGTCATCAACTTCCTTTTTCGGAGTCCAGTCGTGAGGTGAAACATCCGTTAGAACTTGTGTTTTCAGATGTATGGGGTCCTTCTCAGACTTCTGTCAGTGGTCATAATTACTATATCAGTTTCGTTGATGCTTATAGTCGCTTTACCTGGCTTTACCTTATTAAACGCAAATCTGATGTGTTTGATATTTTTGTTCAGTTTCAAAAACATGTTGAACGTCTTCTCAAGCACAAAATTGTTCATGTCCAGTCGGACTGGGGGGGCGAGTATCGCAACCTCAACTCCTTCTTTCAGTCGCTTGGGATAGCTCATCGTTTAGCATGTCCACATACACATCAGCAGAATGGTTCAGTCGAACGTAAGCATCGTCATATTGTTGAAGCTGGTCTTACTCTTTTGGCCCATGCATCTGTTCCGTTTCGGTTTTGGAGTGATGCTTTCACCACTGCATGCTTTCTCATCAACCGTACTCCTACTCGTGTTTTAAACATGAAGACTCCCATTGAGGTTCTCCTTAATGAACAACCTGATTATACCTTTCTCAAGGTATTTGGGTGTGCTTGCTGGCCGCATCTTCGTCCATATAACAAGCGCAAGCTTGAGTTTCGTTCTAAGAAGTGTGTTTTCCTTGGCTATAGCTCTCTTCATAAAGGTTACAAATGTCTTCATATTCCCACTAATCGTGTCTATATATCTCGGGACGTCGTGTTTGATGAGCATGTTTTTCCCTTTGCCAACCTTCCTGTGTCCACTGTCGAACCACCATCCCTGCATTCATCCTCTGTTGCTTCTGACCAATTTGATGATGTTGCATACTCTCCTTTGCTGTTACCTAACCATGGTGCAGGAACCGGACGTGGAGCTCGTTTGGAGCTGTTGGAGGATTCACCATCATCATCGTCGTCTTCTGGTGGGCACGTCGATCGCCCTATGTTGCATGGCATCGATTCGCGTGCCCATGCATGGTCACCCGACGAGCCCGTCGCGCCGAGCATCTCCACTGCTCGGTCTGCTACGCCAGTGATCGCCGAGTCTCCAGCGGCTCGGCCTTTTTCACCAGCGGCCGCCGAGTCGCCCGTGGCTCGGCCCGTCACGCCGTCTTCGCCCGCGGCTCGGGTCCTCACGTCGCCTTCATCAGCGGATCGGCCCGCGACACCGGCCGCGCCACGGCCCACTATGCCGAGCTCGCCATCGGCCCGGTCTGGGATGCCCGAGTCGCCAGCTGCTTCGTCTGCTCTGCCGGTTTCGCCGGTGGGCCGGCCTTCTTCGCCGACTGAGTCCGAGGCTACCGTGCCTGGCTCCTCGTCACCGGCTGACTCATCAACGTCGCCGTCCTCCAGCCCGTTGCAGGCTGCTCCGTCGACCTCGGTGGTTCCTGTGTCTCGACCACATACACGCAGTCGCAGTGGCATTTTCAAACCTAAGGAACGTACGGATGGTACGGTTGCTTGGTTGGCTGCTTGTTTGGCTTCTGCTGTTGCGGATCCATCTTCTAAGCCTCGCTCATATCAAGCTGCCCTGCGCATTCCACATTGGCGAGAGGCTATGGAGCAGGAGTTTCATGCTCTTCTTCGTAACAAGACATGGACTCTCGTTCCTCCACCACCACGGGTAAATGTTATTGACTCAAAATGGGTATTCAAAGTGAAGAAGCATTCGGATGGATCTATTGAGCGTTACAAAGCGCGACTTGTTGCTCGCGGTTTTCGGCAGCGTCATGGTCTTGACTATGAGGACACCTTCAGTCCTGTCGTCAAGCCTACCACTATTCGGCTTCTTCGCTCCATTGCTGTTTCTCGTGGTTGGTCACTTCGTCAACTTGATGTGCAGAATGCCTTTCTACATGGATTTTTGGAGGAAGAGGTTTATATGAAACAGCCGCCTGGTTTCTCTGATCCTGATCGTCCTGACTATATCTGTCGTCTTTCCAAAGCACTATATGGTTTGAAGCAAGCTCCTCGTGCCTGGCATGCCCGCCTTGCCTCTGCCCTTCGTGCTCATGGGTTTGTGCCGTCCACTGCTGACACTTCATTATTTCTTCTACAGAAGCCAGAAGTCACTATGTATCTTTTGGTATATGTCGATGATATTATCCTTGTCAGCTCTTCTCAGTATGCTGCTGATGCTCTTGTCTGCTCTCTTGGTGCTGATTTTGCGGTCAAAGATCTTGGGAAGCTTCACTACTTTCTTGGAGTTGAGGTCACTTCTCGTGCTACTGGTCTTGTCCTTACGCAGAAGAAGTACTCCTTGGAGTTGTTACAAAAAGCCGGCATGCTGAAGTGCAAACCGACCACCACACCCATGTCGTCTACCGACAAGATAACAACTGTTGATGGTGAGCTTTTGTCTCCTGCGGATGCCACAGAGTACAGAAGCATTGTTGGTGGACTTCAGTACTTGACGATCACGAGACCAGATATCTCTTATGCTGTTAACAGGGTTTGTCAGTATCTTCAGGCTCCCAGAGATACTCATTGGGCTGCTGTTAAACACATTCTTCGTTATGTTCAATTCACTCTGACTTTTGGTATGCATATTCGGCCGACTTCCTCTCGGGTCCTTTCGGCCTTCTCTGATGCAGATTGGGCTGGTAGCCCAGATGACAGGCGATCCACGGGGGGTTATGCAGTATTCTTTGGCTCTAATTTGATCGCCTGGAGTGCTCGGAAACAGGCTACTGTGTCACGTAGCAGTACTGAAGCTGAGTACAAGGCTGTGGCTAATGCTACTGCAGAGATTATTTGGGTGCAGTCTTTGCTTCAGGAGTTGGGTTTGTCTCAACCACAGCCTCCTATTCTTTGGTGTGATAACATCGGTGCTACATACCTTTCTGCAAATCCAGTATTTCATGCCCGAACGAAACACATTGAAGTTGACTATCACTTTGTACGGGAAGGTGTATCACAGAAGCAACTCCAGATCAAGTTTATCTCGTCTAAGGATTAACTTGCAGACATCTTCACTAAGCCTTTACCACTGCCACAGTTTGAGGCTTGTAGGCGCAATCTTACCCTTCTCAGTTCTTTAGAAAGTGACTAAGATTGAGGGAGGGTGTTAGACTATGTATAACTTATGTACCTATGTATGTATTGTAACACAACCATTATATATAATGAGATAAGCCACCCCTAGAGGGTTGTGCTGGTTCCCAAAACTTATTGTCTTACAACGTTGATTGCTAATATCCGGCGCCGTTAGCGATTGACACCTTCTTGTTGAAACTGGGAGTCTCAGGGGATTCGATCCTTGGTATCTTTGCCAAGGGAAACACTACCGCTACACTGCATCTCAAACCTTCCACTTGGGGTAACCAACGAGGAGCGAGAAGCTAGCAAGAGTATTTCTAGCGCCGTTGCCGGGGACTCCACTCTTCGAGATAGGGGAGTTGCACGCTATCTTTTACCTTTGTTTTTAGTCTTGCTAGTTTACCTTTCAGTTTTTGCTTTAGTGTCTTTTATCGAAAATCACAAAAATAGTTACCTCATTCTTTAGTTGTCATTATGTCGGGTCCTTTTGTCTTTGGCGAGGCAGAAGTTCTCACCTTCAAACAAAGAGGTGAGCGCTTGAAGGTATATCTTTAGATCTGGCAATTAAATCTTTTTGTTTCTTGTTTTTATTTCACTAGTTAAGCTTATGGAAAACCGTGCTATTGGATCGTTGCTTGCGGGAAGACGCCCCACACCTGTGGTGGTTGCTCCTCCCCCTACTGAAATTGTGCCCTATAAAATACCAGCTGGTATTATCGATTATGTTTTGGCTAATCGTTATGCAGGAGACAGACATCCCGGTGAACACTTGCTATATCTGTCACAATTATGTTCATTATTTAAGCTTGCAGGTGTATCAAGAGAGTTTGTCATGAGGAAATTGTTCGCCATATCACTTATAGATAAAGCTTCAGATTGGTATAAGCTACTCGATAACTCGCACTTGCTTGATTAGCAAGAGCTTATGTCTCTCTTTTATACTAAGTTTTATCCTCTTCATGAAATTCATCGAGACAGGAATTATATCTATAACTGTAGGTCTCGTGACGGAGAAAGCATTGCTCAAGCTTGGGGGAGACTGAAAACGTTAATGCTAAAATGTCCTAACCATGGGCTCCCCAAAGATGCTTATGTGGAGAGTAAGAGTACCTTTTTGCATGTGGATCATGGTAACAATGCTTTATGTGATGCTTATATTGTTGAGTTTATTCGTGATCCCACTGAAAATTATTATGAGAAGGGAACATATGCTTATAGATATTTCAATAATATCAAGTTCCCTCTCTTTATGGTGAATATTTTGAAGTTATGCTTGTTCTGCCTTCCTATGCTAGTTGCTTTATGCTTCAATAATTTATTTTCTTACAAAACTCCCATGCATAGGAAGTATGTTAGACTTAAATATGTTTTATATATGCTTCTTGATGCTCTCTTTTGTTCTTCAACTCTTATTCCTACGAGAGCATCATTAAAGTCTTAAGCCTATCTTTAAGGCATAAAAGAAAGCGCTTATGGGAGGCAACCCACAATGAATAAAATTTTATTTTGCTTTTGTTGTGTCTTGATGATGTTACTACAGTAGCACCATCATTGTATCTTTACTTTTCAGTTTTGTGCCAAGTGTAGCCTCTGACTGCAAGAAAGATCAAGAGTTGTGACGTGCTGTCCAGGAAACAGATTCTGTCCTCGCACAGAAAAATTCGTATAAAATCACCAGATCATCTTTTTGGTCTAAATTTTTTCCACAGCGTGCTCTATACAATTGTCTTTCGGGCGTCTGTTCTGAGTTTTTTGATTGGAGTTGCAGAAGTGCCCCGAAAAAATCATTTACTGCCTGCTGGTCTGTTTTTCACAGATTCTGTCCTGTTTTGCCTTTCCTTCATTTTGCGAACCTTGAGCTTGCTTTTTCTTTGCAAAAACCTTTTGGCAATCTTGAGAAACAGTAGACTTTCAAGAATATCTTTATTTCCAGCAAGGAACAATTATACTATTATGGGTACAAACCTCGCTAATCAGATTATGATGAGTTATGTATGAAGGGAGTTTTCAAGTGTGCGAGGGAAGATGATGAAAAGATTCAGGAGTGTCAAACGCTCAAGCTTGGGGATGCCCCCATGCACCCCCAAGAAATATTCAAGAAGACTCAAGCGTCTAAGCTTGGGGATGCCCCCGCGCATCCCCTTCTCCATCAACATTATCAGTTCGTCTTTCGTTCCACTATATTTTTATCACTTCATGTGTTATGTGCTATGCTTGGAGCGTCTTGCTTTTAGTTTCCTTTTAGTTTTCCTTAGCTTTTCATAACGAGTCGGAACTCAGCTTTCTTTATGTGGTAGAGAAACACGCTCCACTTCTACCTAGAACATAACATAGAATTTTCATGTCTATCTTTGCTGTGTGTGTTCTTTGTCTTTCAATAGCTACTATCATGTCCAGCTCTTAGTTTTCATGCTTATCTTTTTAAAGAGCTTTTGTTTAGTTGGTTGCTTGAACTCTCTTTATTTATCATGATTATCTTATTAAGAGAGTTTGCTTCTGTTGCATTGGTTGATATGTCTATGATAAAGATGCTACGTGCATAATGTTGCTTGGTAATTCATGTTTACTTATGGTTAGTTTCAAATAGCTGGAGGGTTTCCAATGTGTTATTGGAGTACCAACATGATTTGTTTGAATATGATGTGGTATGGTTTAGTGATATCTTCCTTCGAGAATTTATTTTGATTGACTTGGCGTATGCTCACGCATATTTAAGACTGTAAAGAAAGTCTGTCAAGCCTTGATGATCTTTTATTTTTGAGTAGCGATATAACTTCCATGCCTGATTCAATGTTGCTTTGTCGCTCTGCATGATTATGACCGTCATTGCTCTCTTAGTTGGTCGCTCCCAGTCTTTTGCTAACCTTCACCTGTACTAAGCGGACTGACTACTTGTGCATCCAAAATCCTTTAAACCAGTTATGCCATATGAGTCCACCATACCTTCCTATACATGGTATTTACCTGCCATTCCTAACGAAGACTTTCATGTGCCATCTCGAAATTATTCAAATAAAGCATTCCTATTTTGTGCCTCTGTTTTAGTTCATGAGGAAGTAGTAGTTAATTCATGATCTTTTTAAGTTGGACAAGCTTCACCCCAGGATTGCATGTATAATGTGCAAACCATAATATGAGAAGGAACTGGCATAGAGTGCACCCGGCTCATTAAAAATTAATATAACAAACGAACCCTCCTTCACGCTTTGTTCATGAGAAATCGGAAAACTTTGGCAGTGATAAACAAAGGAGATTAAGAGGATGTGATAGTCCTCATTCGGGAGCCATTCCTCGAAACTTGTCCAGCTCAAGAAGTAATTGGGTTATCTGCTAGCATTCGTTGACAAAACATGCATATCCAAAAATAATAATTATTACCTCTGTTTTTAAAACCAAGAGCTCTCGTACATGCTTTGTCTTTGTTTCCGACTACGGGTTTTCAATCTTGCCAACAAAAGCCACGGTTCGAGAGTCTCCACCTTCTTTTAAAAAGCACCAACTACTGAGAGCATGATTGTCATTCTGAGTGTAATGTGCATTGTCCCAAAGTAGCATTGTCTTTTGCATGATTGTGATATCGTTTATTCTGAAATCATTGTATCTAGTCGTCACTTAAACCTTGGAGGTGCCCCTGCATTTATGTTTTGCTTCACTAAAGGGGGCAAGCGAGATATCACTTTATTATATTTGCACACCATGCTCATTACAAATCTATTTGATGTTTCAGTATCATGTTGAAAAACTTTCAGTTCTTTGTGATTTTCTCACAAGGCGACTTAATTACTACAGATTCATTGTCTCAGTAAGCTTTTGTCATGTGACTATTAAAAAGTCCTATATGGTTAATAGCATGTCACCACAGAAATTATTCTTGTTATCATTTACCTACTCGAGGACGAGCAGGAATTAAGCTTGGGGATGTTGATACGTCCAAAACGTATCTATAATTTTTGCTTGCTCCATGCCTCTTTTGGGTGATATTGCTATGATATTTATACACTTCCATACACTTTTGATCATATTTGGACTAACCTATTAACTCAGTGCACCCCAGTGCCAGTTTCTGTTTTCTGCTGTTTTTGTATTTCAGGTTTTTCCATTACGAAAACTGCCAGAAAAATTCTGGAAAATTATATAAAAAATCAGCATTTCGGAAGCTTCCACGCACCCGAAGGAGAGCCGGAGGGGGGCCACCAGGGCTCCAGGTGCCCTGGTGGCGCGGCCCCCCTCCAGGCCGCGCCGGGGGGGGCGCCTGGGCCCCCCAGTCTCCTCTGACGCCACCCTTTGGCCTATATTTAACACACGTCCCGAAACCCTCGAGATGGAAACCCTTTTTCGCGATCTCATCTCTGTTCCGCCGCCGCCGCGCTTCCAAGATCGGGAGCGCCAGGAGAACTCTTCCCGGCACCCTGCCGGAGGGGAGGATCACCACCGGGAGCCTCTCCACCACCATGGACGCCTCTCGGATGACTCGTGAGTAGTCTCCCTTGGACCATGGGTCCATGACCAGTAGCTATGTGATGTTCTCCTCCCCTTCTTGTGCTTCACTAATTAGACCTCGTGAGCTGCCCTACATGATCGAGGCACATATGTAATCCTTATGCTGTTGCTATGATGAGTTTGCTGGGATCCGATGGATTGTGAGATTATGTTCAGATTGTGTTTGAGTAATATATTTGATTTACCTCTTTTATATTTATGTTCGTAAGTAATTCTTGCATGTTCTCCGTTGCTGTTTATTGCTTTGGCCAAGTAGTAGGTAGTGACTCCAAGAGGGAACGTTATGCTTGATTGTGGGTTCATGCCCCTCGATGACTAGTTTGAGTGACAGAAACATGAGTCTAGGGGATGTGCTGTTGCCACAAGGGGGAAAACAACGGTGCTTGTGCCCACGGGTGCAAGGATTGTTTACTTTACGCAAAGTTATTTTAATGCAGTTGTCTGTTGCTTTGAGTTTACACTATGGGTGGGGCTCGCAACTTAATACCAGCGAGATGTTCTGGATAGATATCTCAAGGTGGATGATTAGTAGTAGATGCAGATGGATTTCGGTCTACTTACCTTGGCGTACTGCCCATGCTTTAAACCTCTACCTTTCTTGCAATATAGTTAGCATTGGTTTGCGCACATAATTCTGTCAATTGCCCAGCTGTAATTTGTTTACCTCACATAGCTGTTTTATCGTCTTTTGGGAGAGAGACATCACTAGTGAACATCATGGCACCCCGGTCCATATTACTATCATTGATCACATCCGCTATTTACTTTCCGCTTTTACTTACTATTTGCAGCAATATCTATCACTACTATCACTTGCGTTTGATCCTTTGTAAACGACAAGGCCGGAGGGATTGACAACCTCTCTGTACTCGTTGGGAGCAAAGTTATTTGTATCTGTGTGCAGGTCCACATTGATTGCTAATATCCGGCGCCGTTAGCGATTGACACCTTCTTGTTGGTATCTTTGCCAAGGGAAACACTACCGCTACACTGCATCTCAAACCTTCCACTTGGGGTAACCAACGAGGAGCGAGAAGCTAGCAGCCGGGCGCGCGGAAGCCAATTCCTTGGGTCACCCATTGTACATCTGCTGCTCTAACGGTAACCATGCCTTGCTCCCAGTAAATTTGAGCTCGCAGCCATTTAGGTAGATTCTTGTCATGCTCACATCTAGCAGCAAGAAAAAAGAGAAGCAGATGACCAGAGTGTAATGTCTTAGTGGTAGTGTAACCACCAAGATATGATGCTCTAATCCAAAATATTATAGGAATATCTACTTACTTTAACCACTTTTCGTAATTGGTATTTAATCCATCTACATGTAGAAACACGAAATGCAGATATTGTTTTGTTGAGAAATTTTATGATTTGCCCAAATGATTATGGACCGTACATTGATAATGATCTAATGGTTAGGATGATGCATCATTTCATAATTCAAGAAAAGGTCATGTCTTTACAGAAATGTTCAATTCCCCCTCAGTTTGAACTTGTAAGGTGTATTAATTTTTTTAAAATTCAAACTTACCTAATTTTCACCAATTTTATAGAATAAAACATAAATATCTACTATAGAAAATCATTATCATTAGATTCATGATGAAGTATATTTCCATATTTGATTTATTTAGTATTGTAGGTGTTAGATGTATTTTGCTACAGATTTGATCAAACATAGGAAACTTTGACTTTTGGAAATTTAATTCATCTTATATTTTGACACACATGGAGTAGTAATCGCTGGGACCAGATCCATGCACCATCATCTGAAACACATGTATTCATGAGGTGTGCTGTTAATTTTAACAAATCTGCCCATGGACAGAACCTCGATACCATGATTCACAGACCAACCGACATAGAATTTCTGTAGACTGACATATGCGCCGAGTTCATCTTGTGGTATGTCCCTGAACTTTTCTGATGACAATGCTCTTAGTTGGGATGCCATCAGGCTCCAAACCAAACCAAAGCAAACCTGGGAGCACTTTACTTAACAAGAAATAAGATAACTTTTGCATAAGGTTTTGTTGTAATTCGTTACCAAGATGGGTAGCACTGTATAGTTTCTTAGCAGCAACATTTGGCCAGCTTCTTAGATTTTATCTGCATGAATAGTAGATTTTTCTCATTTTGATTTAGAACATTGTAAATGTTCACCTCAGTTACCAGATTAACATAATGGAACGTCGTCAGGTGTATTTGAAGGTTGCCAGTTTAGGTGGGCCAAACAACCAGTGCGCTGAGGTCAAAATAAGCATGACACCAGTTTGATTCTTTTAGGGGTCGCCTACATGATGAAAGATGCTCAGGCACACATCATTGTTGGGTTTTCCCATGTCATGTCATACTTGGTTTGTAACTGAATCTTGAGAATTCATTTGTATGACTTGATGTACAGACCTGTTATTCATAATGAAAATAATATCATTGTATGTGCTTAAAATATTATGTCATAACTCTGTAAAAAATGGCATCTTCTGCTAGATAAAGAAGTGATAATGGTAAACAAAATCTTTGGGCAGTCTCCATGTGTAGAAGGTTGGAACGTTTAGATATTAGGAAGTGTGCATTAATTCTCCCGATGGAAAATCGCCCAGCTAGGGAATGAGAATAGCGACATGAAATCCAGGTTGGTGTTGTGTTTGTATTTAAAACAAGATAAGAGCAAGATAATAAAAATTGATGTATGCTTTCATAAAGGTTTAAGGAACTACGGATAACAATGTCTGCACACTATCGATACACACATGCACTCACATACATGGATGGGTATCATCACTATCCTAACCATTGAACTATTGGGTAGTTTCAATAACATTTGGTTTATCAACCAATAACATATTATTGCGTTTGATAGTATGATTTATGTTAGTTGATTGTAAAAAAAGAGACGCGTGTTCTTTTAGACGGCATTGTTCTCGGTTATTTTAGCTTTATGAATTGCATCTTTATTTTTTTTGTAAAAGCCCGTGGCAACGCACGGGCGTTATACTAGTATATATAGGGAAAATGTTTGGGGCACCTAGGTGCCTGGGCACCTTGTTCGGGTCCTAACCCGCTAAATACCTCGACAAATGATATGCTATGTTCATATAAATGAATACCTATACGACATACCACGATAGAGATGTATCAAATGTGATGATACTGATGAATGATACCAAAAAATACATATTATCCTCACATAATTTCTGGGTATATACCCTAAAAACAACTAGGTAGAGTACAAGGAAAAACATGTTTTTTCTTATACCCATAGCGGAGGCAGAAAATGACAATATCCACTATACGCACACCTAAATCTGTTTAAAAGGCATGTTAGTAATACTAATATTATGCACAAAAAACATTAGGCAATTTTTAATAATTTCCTTCTATGCATTAATTACCACAGAATTTTTTTCTTGTTTCACACATACATGCATGAATAAATTAGGCAGGTTCTTGTTTTCTAAGCAAGTATTTGGTGTGTGCATGCTAATTGATACCTCCGTCCAAATTAGAGTAAGTGGCCGCTAATTAACATGCATTTAATTGGAATTAATTAGTAAATTGCAATAACTCACCGCCTTTAATACTGCAAACGGGTATACCCGTTAGTGTCTATACCCAACACAATGGCACACATCTTAAAGTAATCCGAAGGTAGAGAAGCAAGGAGCCTGGGAACCTAGGTGTCCCAAACAGCCGTCCTAGGTATAAACTTGACAAGAAACTTGCAGAAATAGTCAATTACATCACCGGTGCTTAAACTTGACAAGAAAAGTCAGTTTAGTGCCAAAACTTGCAGCATACATTGAATTGGTGCCACAACTTGGCTTGGGCGTGCAAATACGGTGCAAAACTCGTTTGAATACGCATGCGACGCTGATGAGGCGTGACAGCGTATCGTGAGGCCCATTGTCAGTGACCTCCCCGTGTAGAGTAGGCGTGTGGCGTGTTGCTTTTGCAAAAAAAAAAACTCAGAATTTTATTTCTTTGCACAAGAAAGCCCCTGACTGTTGCGAAAACCAGCTGTAGCACAAATTTTATATTAAAATGAAAAATAACATAAATTAAGACAAAGACTTGAACTGCATACTTGGACCATCCAATCGCTCGGCTAGCCACCCAACCTCTACACCATTTGACGGCTTGGTGGATACACATATCTTATATCTTTTGCTTAAACAACATAAATGAATAATTTTACTAATTCCGAATAAATGCTGCCTTGGGGGATCTAACATGAGCCAAAACATACTGTGTTTGTCTTCATTTGTAGAATTTGTGAAATATATATAAATCCTGATTATAAATAATATACATATAAATAAAATAAATTCCATAAAAAGATGCTCATTTAATTCCAAAAAATGCCCACGTATTAATTTAAAAATATACATAAAATTAAATTACGAATTATACAAATGTTTGTATTAATTTTTAAAAGTGTTTGCATATTAGATAGAAATATTAAATTAATTTTATAATATATATATGTAAATAAATTTACTTACAAGTTCAAACTTTCACAAGTTTATAAATAAAATATTCATGTAGTATATAAAAGTGTTGATGCTTGAAATGTTTCTTATGTTACTTTATAAGTTTTTATGTGTTTTGATAAAGTTTGTCTGTGTTGAAAAATAAATTAACTAAATACAAATAGATGTATGGGAAAAAGATATGAGCCTAATGTGTCACCTGCCGATGGTGCGGCGGTCCATTTATAACAAGGATTCACATTTTTTTTATAACAAGGGTTCACATATTTTTTACAACTTTAAAGATTAAAAGAAAAAAAACTCACGTTGAAAATAAGCCGTACTAACTGCAGGCCATTTTTTGCCCATGAGCGCGGTCGGTTGTAGACATAAAATGTAACAATCGTATGTAGAGAGAAAATGCCTTTGTTGTGGTGGCATGCCTGTCAGATTGTGTCCCGCAGGTCCCGTGTTCTAACCATCATGTCCACATCTTTTTGTTGGAATTAATAAAAGTCTTAATTTATGTTATTACATGCAACGATATAATGACGGAGTTAGCTGCGCGGTTCGGCTAGCGGAGGTCGCGGTACGATTCCTCGAGCGTGCAATATTTTCATTCTAACATAACTTGTGCTCTTTCGCTGATAATGTGTCCCGCACCTGTCAAGGCTTTTTTACGCAATAAAAAAAGTAGAGGGTGTTTTCGCAAAAACAACACGCCACACGCCTGGTCTACACTGCCCGGTCAATGACAATGGGCCCCCACGCCATGCTGTCATACTTCGTCAGCGCCACATGCGTATACAAACGAGTTTTGCACCGTATTTGCACGACGAGCCAAGTTGTGGCACCAGTTCAATGTATAATGCAAGTTTTGGTACTAAAGTGATTTTCCTAACCTAGTTTAAGCACCGGTGGTGTAATTGACTCATATAAAAACTCTATTAGTGACCCAGGGTGAAGAATAAGTAATTCCTCACCCCGGTCAATCGACCGAGCTCGTTTCGTCGATGGCACCGGGCTCACGGCTCAACCGATCGAGAAAGACTCCACGGCACCGCTTGTTGGTGAGGTAATATTCTATTTCTATCGACCTAAATTTTCTGCCCTTTTTGTCTTGACTGAAACCGATTTCTGATGGTGGGATAGCTAACCCACGACCCTATCTCACCCGTTCCTATTCTAATTCAAGCGGTTTGACGTTGGGCAGCAGCTTACTTGCGATGTCAACATAGCAGACGGCTGCACGACGGCTTGGTTGTCGGCGGCATGGGTTGCGGCGGCTTGGCGAGCGGTGGGGCGCGCCGCCGTGGGTAACGGTGGTTAACTACGGTGGTGGTGTGCCATGGCGTGGTGGTCGTCGGCGTGGTGCTTGGCTGTTTATCTCGGCGGGAATGTCAGCGGCGTGTGGCCTCGGTGCCAGGCAACGAGGCGGATTTTTTGCGGATGTGCTTCGGGTGGTGCGAGCCAGGGCTGCATGCTGAAGTAAGAGTTGGTGTGTTCTTCTGCCACTGATCCGAGTTGCTCTTTTTTCCGTCCTTTGAGGTTTTCCAAGATGCTTACAACCATAGTCTATTGATTAATTTCCCTGGCCTAACGTCCTTCGTAATTAATTTACATCTGTAGTCAACTTTGTGTCTGTGTTGATATTGCTCACAGCCTGTTTGTTCGAATGTCCCCAAGGCATCATATTTTTCATCTTCAAGAATATCCATTGGGCTCTTCCATTTAGTAGCATTTTAATCTGACTCAGGTTTTGCAAATTAGTTGGTTTACAGAATATTGGTTATTCTGGCAGGGCTGATCTAGATAAAAGAAATGTTGTCAGGCGTCGGCAGCATGCTGCATGTATTAGTATTTGTTTCTTTGATTTTACAGATGCCTAATAATTCTGGTCCTTAAACACACCTCTTTCATACCACCTTTTGGATGTGCTATAGCTACAGATAATCTCCCTTGTCTCAATTCACTTAACCCTAGGGGAAGGATGGCATGTCTTTGTTTTTAAGAACCAAACATGACTGATTCCAACTATCAATTTTTCATATTATAGTTTAACACCCATAGTGGCTGACAGATCTTTACTAAACGTGACTGTGCAGAGTGATCTTCCTTGGTACTGGAACCCTATAGTGAAACACTGTTAGCTTGAACACTCCAACGGTCATAAATCGTGATATGGGACAACTCAATGCATGAAACCATTGCATTGGCTTCGGAGTGCAGTGCGGATTGACGGTGGGATGGCAGACGGTAGTGTCACGGGTGCACTGGAAGCGCTCTGGTACATAAGAGTTCAGATTAGATAGTTGTAATTGATTTTGAGGGCTTATAAGAAAGTGTGTGTTAACTGTTTCCAAAACCTCTCTCTTTTCTTCTCTTAGGCTTGGTGATGGCCTGCGGCACCTTTTTGTGCCGTGTTAACATCATATTCATGTAATTTGACCTTCGGTCACCCGGGGCCACCCCGTTTTCAATGAATAAGGTAGAAAATCATCTACCTTCTCTTTCAAAAAAAAGAGAAAGTGTGTGTTTTAAATGATTACCGGTGCAAGTTGTTCTGTTTTTCTTTTCTTGATTAGTTTGCATAATTTTTTGAGTTATAAATTGTAAGCAATGTTCTTTGCTAGGTATAGTGTATATTTGGCCAATACTTGCGTTGGGCAAGCTCACTGGACAGTTAGACTTGAAGCAACCTTGATATCCATTAGTAGTATTATTGATGTTGATACAGCAGCCTTCGTTTGTTTGAAGGGTATGCCCTTTCCTAGTTTTTTCTTCTATTTCACTTGATCCAATTTGACTTTGCCATGTAACTGTAAAAACGTAGCCTTTTTTAGTTTGCTGTCATTTATCTTGAAACTACTTTGCCTATAGGTGTATGATGGGTTATTATAAATTTTTACTTATTTCCAATGAGTATAGTAGTTTTTTCGCAAAAAAAAATGAGTATAGTAGTTGTCTTGTTTGATGTGTACATCAAGAGACTCCTCCTGCGGAAGCCGGTCAGAACTTAGGAGCTATCCATCTTATGGTGTAACTACTGCTAGGAAACCTTAAGATTGCCATCAATGTCACAGAATCACCCTGATAAAAAATGTGTCAGATCACAAATCAACAGCGAGCTTATTTATTTTTATCTCTGTCAGAGTAACCATCATAAATTTATAGACACGCATGCTTCCCCTACGTTGCATGTTTGTTGAATGAAAAAGCATTCAGCTTGTTTGCATTTTTTCAGACAAGTGATTGAAAGGAAGTAAATCATGTCATCGTGTTATCCATTTTCTGTTTCAGCCATGTGGCTGTACTCCTTCGATTAACATAAGCTATAAGAAGACTCTCGAGGGTGCTTTAGCATGTGCTTATGCGACTCTTTCGCTGGCCAAGACCACTGTTGAGGTATTGCTCACTTCTGACACATTATTTTAATTATTATCCTAGTTATGAAACATCACCTTTATTGTACAGATGCAGTCGCTGAAGCGGAAGTTAACCACTATCCATTGCTTACTTTGATATCCACGTACATCGAATTTGCAGCATTGAAAAGATGGTTTGTATGGATGCATCAGAGGACATGTGGACTCCAAAATCTATGATATCAATGCTGTGAAGACATTGGAATATTTGCGACTTCTCCTACTAATGATATGCTGATGTACCAAATTCCCGGAGCTGTTTAGGTGACATTATTATAGGACCCTGCTGTTATAAAATAACTCTGAATTGGGCTTTGCTGTCTAATAAAGCATTGTCGTACCCATCTTTAAGAGTTCGTATCCATATTACACATTCATTAATCATCTTTAATACTGTTAGATTTGACTATCAGACGATATGTGCTGTGATTTTCTGGCCATGCTGGCAGTCCTCACGTCCGGGATTCAGACAATGCTGATCGTTTCTTACGTTCACGTCAATTTGTATTATACAATCTTTTTTACGACATATTAATGTTTCGTACGAGCATGGTTGCAACTTATTTTGAAACATTAAAGTTTCTCAGATTAGAATAAGCAGATATTTTTTAATTGCTGAACATGGGTTGGTGATTTACTTTCTTAGGGTATTTTTTCGAATCTTACATTCCCAATTAGGATTCCTACGTTTCATAACTGGGAGGTTGGCAGGCTCGTGCTCCTGTGCTCTTGAGGGCAACTTCTTACGTTGCCTCAGTTTTCCTTACCTTTCCATCTATGTTTCTTACCGCATGGTTTAAAGAAAAAAGCCTCACGAATGGGGGTAGGCTCACGATGTAAATAACTCGCATACAAAAGGTAATATTACGGTGTTCCGTTTTGCTTTACGGAACAGAGAGGTTCCCTTTTGACGCTGTAATTTTACTTCACATGCTTTTCTTTCCTACCTTCTGAATTGTGGCCGTGGAAGATGGGTGGGGTGAGGAATAAGAATTCCTGCCAAACGCACTAGCACCTCCATCGCTCACCTTTTTTTTACAGGATCCAGCGCCCATTGAAGTAAAATTTTGCCCGCTCCCACCTTCAGCCGATGTAATTTATCGTTTTGGTATATATGCGTGGACGGTTATTCTTTTAGTCGTGGGTTCGTGGCGTTTCTAATTGCAGGCGGTAGCGGCCGGAGGTCTCGGCGGCGAGCGGCCGCAGCGCGGAGGAGCGTGGTGTCCTTCGGCGGCGATTCCACCGATCCCCTTCGCCTCCGGTGGCTGATTAGGTGTCGGCTTCCTGATGGGAACACGGATCTGTCCACAGAGGTATGTTTTAGGTCTCTACGATCTAGGTTTTGGGGTCCTGATGGTGGTAGGTAGGCTAGGACGAAGCGGAATAAAGGGATCTCTTCGGCCTCTTCCTCGTCCTGCCGGTGTGGCCTGTGTAGATGGCGCCAGGCCGGCGAGGGTAGGGCTCTCGACTTCCTACTTGTGGCGCTTTGTATATGAGTCATGAGCTGGCCGACGTTCCATCCAATTCAAGAGGCTGCGGCCAGTCCAGGGTCTCATGAGCACGGGCAGGTTCCCTGGCCGTGGCTGGGTGATTCTTCCAGCTCACAAAGGCCATGTATGGCGATGGTGCTCCAGACGCCCTTGTATGTTTGGGCTATTTTGGTTTTACTTCCATGTGTGTAGGTGGGGATTGCACGGTAGGAGGAGAGAAACCTCAATCCTAATGCTTTCCGCACCAAACTTCCAATCAACATCCACATACGTTTCACCTGGTCGTGTTCCTCCCAAGTTGCTAATATGGTTTTCAGTTTTTGCAGAGGCTGTAGATAGAAGAGATCATGAGGCTGAACATCCTGTCCAATCAGGTAATTAGAATTTACCATATATCCTTGACTGTGTGCTTGCTTTCGTGCAAGTAACATTTTTTATCAGGAACACCCTGATTTTTGCACAGAGATGGGTGGTCATGGATTCAAAGAAGGCGGAGTAGTCATGTAGTGTCGCTGGTGTTTCTCGGTTTCAGGTTATGTTTGGCCATTGGCATGCATATTGATGCGCCATGCATCTCCTTTCATCATGATGGTCAGCGACCGGGTCTTCGCCGCCGGAGCTGTTCAGTATCACCTACTCTCGGTCAGTATACATAACTACGTAGCAATTTACTCTCTTGAGGCGAATTATTGTGTATTAAATTTTGATTTCTGTCCAAAATTTAGTTGTTTTCGTCATAGCTAAACTACAATATTAATACTGACATTACAATCTTTTATTTCATTCCAACAATTTAGTTCCTCTCTGTCAGTAGTAGATTGTGTTCTGGTCTAAATTGATAAGCTATGTGGAGTTAGAAGTGTGTTATATAGATCATGAAATCCATGCTTAGGTTCTTTTGTGTGCAGGTTACATTTTCTAGACATATAGGTAGCCAATTACTGGTTTCAGGACTACGTCATAGATTCGTGCATTGCACCATATCATTTCACTAGCTGGTAAGTTGTGCGAAAAGAAGTTAAAAAGCTAATGATCATGGTGTTCAGTGTTATAGACTACAAGCATGCTAGAAAACAAATTCAGAACTAGCAAAAAAAAAAAAAAGAATTGAGTTCGTCGCGATAACAATTTTCAGGAAACAATGGCTATTTCATATATATGATGGTGATTTTTGGCGACTATTTCGGGGAAAAAAACTTAGGCTATGTTTGGTAGCAAAGTATCAGAAAAAACAAAGTATCAAAAATTACAGTAATTTAATCAGTAGGCACACAATACCATAGTTTTAACTTAACAAAGTTTTTCTGGAGTATTCAGAGTACAGACCACATGTTTGGCCACAGCACACAATGCTGTAAAATTTGCTGGCTAGCCGTTAATTAGGCTGTCGCATGCTGTAGTAGCGAGATGAAAAAATAGTGGATGGAAGTAGCACCGTGGTGTAGTACTAGAATATATGGATCGACTAGATTAACGATGATTAGCGGCAGCGACGGCGGCGGAGTAATTAGCAAATGGATAATGAGAAGTAGTAGAAGTAGGAGGAAATAAGGATTCATCCTTTGCAGATAGTTTTCGTAGGAAAATGCTAATCAATTTATTAGCAAATGGATAACGGGAACTAGTAGAACTGTACTAATCAATTTGTAGGAAAATACTCCTTTCATTTAAAATATTAGGCATATAGTTTTTGTAACTTTACTTTTAGATATGTTTTCTCTTGTATTCCCTCATTTCTATACTCTCTTTCTCTCCCATATTTATTTACGGATGCTATGGTCATTTCACTGAACATCGTTTTTGTTCTGTGCCCTGTTTAATCCCCATTCTTGATCAAACATAGCTTATAAAAAAATGAAGGGTGATCTAGTTATTTTGTACACACAGTAATTAGTAAGTATTTGTGTTATGTGTGTACGTTGGTACTAGCAATTGCCGATGTGGTAGTTTGATAAATGAAGCTAGAAAACAGCTAGCGGTATCCAGCAAGGATAGGACAGGAGATGTCAAATTTATAAGTTTCCAAATGGCCGCCCAGAATGTGTAATAATCAAGATTGGCGAAATATTCAGTTTGCAGTACACATGTATCACAGCTCAAACATACCAATTACATGTGAATTGCGCTTCTTGTTCTGACATCATTGCATTTCATGATCATCGGTATTTATTTCTATGCAGTTACAACATTAGTTCGAATGGCAGCTGGATTTGGATTTATTGTTAGGCTTACTTTGTTTTTGTGTCCTATAAACAGGGTGAAGCTCGGCGAGAGAGGCCCTATAGTTTACAAATATTCGTGGAGCTCTCACAGTGGCAGACAGAGAGAGGAGCTACTCCAGCATTGCACGGCTGACAGCAAGTGACTAATGCCCTAATCTTGTTGTGTAAATTAATGCAACTAGCGTTAACTTGTAGAGCATCATGTTGTTAGAATAGTTCTAAGGTCACCGTGTGATTTCGTTTACATTTTTGCTTGCTTGCCGGTGTACCAAACAAGATGCAAGATGGCATATAATGTATTTTTACATTGAATCATGGATGGTGCATTGGTGACATTTTCTTTAGAGTATGATGATCATCTTTGTTTTACATCGTCTCCCAACTTTATTTTGTTCTTATGTCGGCTTCAAAATTCCTCTACATTGGTGGTTGGCAAAATGAGTGGAGTAGTATATTTCTTCGTCAGGTCGCTATGTTGGTGGTTGGCAAGATAACATAATGCACGTGCTGAGTGACGTAAGATGGCGGCGAACAACGATGACCTGAGAAGCATCTCGGCCGAATCGGCTGGCCGACGACGGGGTGCAGGACAACGACCTGGAGAAGCATCTCATCTTGCTCTCCGTAGTCTATCCGCTCTCTATGGTCATTTCTCTGGTAGTTGACTTGAAGATTTCCTTCTTCAAAGAAATTCATTGATGATTGAGCAGAAAAACTGACTTAGAGGGAGTGCCATAGAGCCCGTATGGGCAGAGGTAATTTAAGTAGCTTGTCCGCTGTAAAATTACATGGCAGGCAAAACAAACTAGCTAAGACTACGTTGCATGGAAAAATAAAACTGAATGGGTTCGTCACATGCACGATGTAACTCACCTCCATTCATCTTGTAAAATTACCTCACAAGGCCTTCTGCTTACGGTGGTTTCAGAGGGACACGCTCATTGCTCCAAATTGTAATTTTACCTCCCAGGACCTTTTTCTTTGGGTGCGCTTAGTTGTGGTGTGAGTAGGGTGTATGAAGAGGCTGGGGTGAGGAATAACAATTCCTCACCCGGGGTGACGAATAGCGTATATATATATATATATATATATATATATATATATATATATATATATATATATATATATATATATATATATAGGAAAATGGGTCAGTACTCCTAGGAGTACATACTCCCAGGTCCGATTCAACCTCCCGTGCGACCCACAACATGCCTCGCCTCCTGTACCACCCACGGCGTGCCTCCTCATAAAATTAGGTGAGATAATTATTTAAGTTGTTGGAACAAAATCCTTTTTTATAGGAATACAGAACGTCAGCCTTGAAGCTAATCTCATCGATCTATTATTCTCGCGCATGCCTCGCTCAGACGGCGGCTGACCTAATTCTTGTAGCTTCGTCGCCGCGGACGGCGGCTCCCTGCATGCATCGGCATGAAACAAGACGACGCCCCCGTTTTTGCCCAGCAGGTCTCCGGCGTCGAGCGCTCTCCACCGGCCACTCCCCCCGTCAGAATCAGCCATGACTCACATGGGGTATACTGCTTATCATCGATCTTAGCTCTTGTGTAACTAGATGCATGTCCATATTCTATGGTCCAAGTCTGAACTTTCCACGAGCAAAGCAAATATCTCTCTTCCTCGTATTGTTGTTCAGTATGTAGACTAGTTGAAATTGAATCTGTACAATTTTGCTCACCCCGTTTTTGCCCAGCAGGTCATTGTTGTTCAGTCTGTAGACTAGTTGAAATTGAATCTGTACAATTTTGCTCACCCCCGTTTTTGCCCAGCAGGTCTCCGGTGTTGAGCGCTCTCCACCGGCCACTCCCCCCGTCAGAATCAGCCACGACTCACACGGGGTATGCTGCTTATCATCGATCTTACCTCTCGTGTAACTAGATGCATGTCCATATTCTATCAGTCCAAGTCTGAACTTTCCACGAGCAAAGCAAAATCTCTCTTCCTCGTTTTGTTGTTCAGTATGTAGACTAGTTGTAATTGAATCTGTACAATTTTGATCGTAGTGTCTCCACTCCCAGCCATACACGTCCAGGAAAGGCACCTTGTCACGCAGCGCTACTCGTGTCATTGATAAATACCGCCGCAAGAGAGCCACAAATAAGTCGACGAAAGGCAATGCAACTAGCACCAGAATAAATTCAAGATGCCAACCAAAGTGTGTCATTAGTTTGATTAACGGTTTTGATGACATGAAAAAGGATCTTGTCCGTCAAACAGGGCTTCACGGCATCCTTCAGCTGAAGTTAACTAAAGTTAACAGACAGTATGGCGCCTGGCTTCTGAGCAAGATTGATGTTGATTCATGTGCCATCGTAGCTGATGTTCATAAAGTGGTTCCCTTCTCTGTGAGGGACGTTAATTCAGTCTTGGGTGTACCATGCAGCGGGAGAACCATTGAGACCTGTAACCAAGATGAGGTAGAAAGGAGTAAGAGGATTCTTTGTGATATTTTTGAGGTTCCACACTTTTCACAGGTTACTGTTAAGTTGTTGGAGACAATTCTTAATAAACAATATTCATATCCGATGAGCTTAAAGGACCAACGATCGTTCAAGGCGGCATTTGTCCTTTATGTCATGACAAAGTTCTTGGCTCCGCAATCACTGGCAAACTACATTTCCACAAGGTATATCAGCGCAGTAGCTGATATTGACAATATCTCATCATACAACTGGGCACAGTTCATCGTCGACGACCTCTTGAATTCTGCCAGCTTGATGCCCAAACGATTTCATAATTCTTCTCAAGTATCAATTAACGGGTGTATACTATTCCTCCAGGTGTGTGTTCGCATTATAATCACATTTTCCTTCATACAATCCTGCACTATTACACACCATGTACCTAATTGCAGATAGTATATACCTTCCACTAAGCATATACCTACTTTTGTTACTAAATTTATATAACCAATGTTTCCTACAGACAATTTATCTGGACCATATTATGCCATCAAATGACGATGTCAACTGTGAAACCAGTCCTAGGATTGCGGCATTTGATGATGACCTCGTCACCCGCATTATCATGAATGACATGAAGTGCAAACACAACATTGGGTTCCCTTTCCCTCAGTTTGGGAAGCTGCAGGTCAGCTATGTTTTAATCAATTTAATTGTCAAATTATCATTAATTTTTGTACTAATTATTTTACTTTTTGTTAGCTCATGAAACCACCAAGTATTTACTCCCGTGCACCAGAAGAGGGCTCTCAAGAAAATCATCATTCGACTCCGAGCGCAACCATTAACCAACCACGTGTCTCCAACATTTCAGAATACTTGCAGACACGTTTCAAATCAACTAAATTACGGTCGATATATGGAGAAGAGGTAACAATTTATTTCCGATGCTCTGACTAAAATAAAGTCACAACCAAGCACTCATCACACATTATATGTTCACATAATTGGTTTTTCAGGCTTCTTCTTCCATTAAGGATGCAATCACCAGTGCTGAAGGACAATTTTCATCTATTTTGCAAGATATTTCAGATTTTGAAAACTTTTCTCACAATCCAGTAGCCATTGAAGCAACTCAAAAACTTAACAAAATTCTGGTTACTACTGTTTTCAATTCGATAAAAATTGCAGTAAGGGCCACCCTTCGTAATGTTCTTTCGGACAACCACAATAGGTCCGGCGGTCTGGGCAGTCATGGTGCACTTCATTCGAACCCCCCATCAGGTACATCTCAACATATCATCATCCATACATATCAGATATACCTCTACCAACTACATTCATATGCTTCAATTATACATAGCTAATCTGGTTACTCAACCTTAACTCACCCAGTAGTACTTCAACCACCATTTTAAATTAGTTATATTTCTCTGTTTTCAGGCCTTACCCCACCATCCTTCAGCAAGTATACTGCTTCACCATGCCAACATACAAGCACGCTTGACAGGGATCATCCACAACCGGCATCTCAAGGCAACATTGGTTCATGTAGCACAACAAGTAATATGTACAACAATCTAGCATCCCGCACTCCACCAACCACTCATAATGCTTCTGGTAATTTTTCTTTCCCATTGTACTTTTTTCCACAACTTCATATGTTGCAATTCCTAACTAATCCTTCTATTCGTACCAGCCTCACCAAGCAAGCAGAAATCGTCAATCTCCCAGCATCTGCTGCTCGCCTGGCACAAGAGTGGACCGTCGCACTAAGTGCGGAGGATACCAATGGAGATGAACAACAACGTAGATACATAGTACAAAACCCACCATCCCACCTTCTAAGAGATAAAAACACCCGAAAAATAAATCGAAACAAGAAACTTTTGTCCCCCTTTCAGACCAAGCAATGCTCAATAACACGTATTGATACGCGGGTAGCCCGCTCAACTTATTCGTACATTCAAGAAATATCAAATGAAGCCTTGTTGGAGTGAGTATTAGTATAAAAGGTTCAATTTCTCAATGCACTTATTTTCTGACATTTAACTAATATTATTATGCTCTCATCACCAGTGAAGTATGGCTTCAAAGTTCTTGTCCGTTCAACATCTCCATGAAGTTACGCACTCTCCAGCAATCCATTGCTCGTCGTGGCTGGATGGATACCGACTGCTTAAATTTTGCGATCCGCAAAATGTTCTTCGATGATGTGGAGCGGTTCGAGGGAACAAACTGAAGGAAATATGCCCTAGAGGCAATAATAAAGTTATTATTTATTTCCTTATAATCATGATAAATGTTTATTATTCATGCTAGAATTGTATTAACCGGAAACATAATACATGTGTGAATACATAGACAAACAAAGTGTCACTAGTATGCCTCTACTTGACTAGCTCGTTAATCAAAGATGGTTATGTTTCCTGACCATGAACAATGACTTGTTATTTGATTAACGAGGTCACATCATTAGTAGAATGATCTGATTGACATGACCCATTCCATTAGCTTAGCACCCGATCGTTTAGTATGTTGCTATTGCTTTCTTCATGACTTATACATGTTCCTATGACTATGAGATTATGCAACTCCCGTTTGCCGGAGGAACACTTTGGGTGCTACCAAACGTCACAACGTAAATGGGTGATTATAAAGGAGAATTACAGGTGTCTCCAAAGGTAGATGTTGGGTTGGCGTATTTCGAGATTAGGATTTGTCACTCCGATTGTCGGAGAGGTATCTCTGGGCCCTCTCGGTAATGCACATCACATAAGCCTTGCAAGCATTGCAACTAATGAGTTAGTTGCAAGATGATGTATTACGGAACGAGTAAAGAGACTTGTCGGTAACGAGATTGAACTAGGTATTGGATACCGACGATCGAATCTCGGGCAAGTAACATACCGATGACAAAGGGAACAACGTATGTTGTTATGCGGTCTGACCGATAAAGATCTTCGTAGAATATGTAGGAGCCAATATGGGCATCCAGGTCCCGCTATTGGTTATTGACCGGAGACGTGTCTCGGTCATGTCTACATTGTTCTCGAACCCGTAGGGTCCGCACGCTTAAGGTTACGATGACAGTTACATTATGAATTTATGCGTTTTGATGCACCGAAGGTTGTTCGGAGTCCCGGATGTGATCACGGACATGACGAGGAGTCTCGAAATGGTCGAGACGTAAAGATTGATATATTGGATGACTATATTCGGACACCGGAAGGGTTCCGGAAGAGTATCGGATAAAACCGGAGCACCGGGGGGTTACCGGAACCCCCCGGGGGGTTAATGGGCCTTATGGGCCTAATGTGGAGAAGAGGAAGGGGCTGCCAGGGCAGGCCGCGCGCCCCCTCTCCCCCTAGTCCGAATTGGACAAGGAGGGAGGGGCGGCGCCCCCCCTTTCCTTCTCTCCCTCCACCTCTCCTAGTTGGACAAGGAACGGGAGGGGAGTCCTACTCCCGGTAGGAGTAGGACTCCTCCTGCGCGCCTCCTCTAGGCCGGCCGCACCCTCCCCCTTGGATCCTTTATATACGGGGGCAGGGGAGCACCCTAGAACACACAAGTTGATCCACGTGATCTGTTCCTTAGCCGTGTGCGGTGCCCCCTGCCACCATATTGCTCGATAATACTGTAGCGGAGTTTAGGCGAAGCCCTGCTGCTGTAGTTCATCAAGATCATCACCACACCGTCGTGCTGACGGAACTCTTCCCCGACACTTTGCTGGATCGGAGTCCGGGGATCGTCATCGAGCTGAACGTGTGCTCGAACTCGGAGGTGCCGTAGTTTCGGTGCTTGATCGGTTGGATCGTGAAGACGTATGACTACTTCCTCTACGTCGTGTCATCGCTTCCGCAGTCGGTCTGTGTTGGGTACGTAGACAACACTCTCCACCTCGTTGCTATGCATCACATGATCTTGCATGTGCGTAGGAATTTTTTTGAAATTACTACGAAACCCAACAGTGGCATCCGAGCCTAGGTTATTTATGTTGATGTTATATGCACGAGTAGAACACAAGTGAGTTGTGGACGATACAAGTCATACTGCCTACCAGCATGTCATACTATGGTTCGGCGGTATTGTTGGACGAGACGACCCCGACCAACCTTACGCGTACGCTTACGCGAGACCGGTTCCCTCGACGTGCTTTGCACAGAGATGGCTTGCGGGCGACTGTCTCTCCAACTTTAGTTGAACCAAGTATGGCTACGCCCGGTCCTTGCGAAGGTTAAAACGGAGTCTATTTGACAAACTATCGTTGTGGTTTTGATGCGTAGGTGAGATTGGTTCTTACTTAAGCCCGTAGCAGCCACGTAAAACATGCAACAACAAAGTAGAGGACGTCTAACTTGTTTTTACAGGGCATGTTGTGATGTGATATGGTCAAGGCATGATGCTGAATTTTATTGTATGAGATGATCATGTTTTGTAACCGAGTTATCGGCAACTGGCAGGAGCCATATGGTTGTCGCTTTATTGTATGCAATGCAATTGCGATGTAATGCTTTACTTTATTACTAAACGGTAGTGATAGTCGTGGAAGCATAAGATTGGCGAGACGACAACGATGCTACGATGGAGATCAAGGTGTCGCGCCGGTGACGATGGTGATCATGACGGTGCTTCGGAGATGGAGATCACAGGCACAAGATGATGATGGCCATATCATATCACTTATATTGATTGCATGTGATGTTTATCTTTTATGCATCTTATCTTGCTTTGGTTGACGGTAGCATTATAAGATGATCTCTCACTAAATTATCAAGAAGTGTTCTCCCTGAGTATGCACCGTTGCGAAAGTTCTTCGTGCTGAGACACCACGTGATGATCGGGTGTGATAGGCTCTATGTTCAAATACAACGGGTGCAAAACAGTTGCGCACGCAGAATACTCAGGTTAAACTTGACGAGCCTAGCATATGCAGATATGGCCTCGGAACACGGAGACCGAAAGGTCGAGCGTGAATCATATAGTAGATATGATCAACATAACGATGTTCACCATTGAAAACTACTCCATCCCACGTGATGATCGGACATGGTTTAGTTGATTTGGATCACGTAATCACTTAGAGGATTAGAGGGATGTCTATCTAAGTGGGAGTTCTTTAGTAATATAATTAATTGAACTTAAATTTATCATGAACTTAGTCCCTGATAGTATCTTGCTTGTATATGTTGATTGTAGATAAATGGCTCGTGCTGTTGTTCCGTTGAATTTTAATGCGTTCCTTGAGAAAGCAAAATTGAAAGATGATGGTAGAAATTACACGGACTGGGTCCGTAACTTGAGGATTATCCTCATTGCTGCTCAGAAGAATTACGTCCTGGAAGCACCGCTGGGTGCCAGGCCTGCTGCTGGAGCAACACCAGATGTTGTGAACATCTGGCAGAGCAAAGCTGATGACTACTCGATAGTTCAGTGTGCCATGCTTTACGGCTTAGAATCGGGGCTTCAACGACGTTTTGAACGTCATGGAGCATATGAGATGTTCCAGGAGTTGAAGTTGATATTTCAAGCAAATGCCTGGATTGAGAGATATGAAGTCTCCAATAAGTTCTATAGCTGCAAGATGGAGGAGAACAGTTCTGTCAGTGAGCATATACTCAAAATGTCTGGGTATAATAATCACTTGATTCAATTGGGAGTTAATCTTCCAGATGATTGCGTCATTGACAGAATTCTCCAATCACTGCCACCAAGCTACAAGAGCTTCGTGATGAACTATAATATGCAAGGGATGAACAAGACTATTCCCGAGCTCTTCGCAATGCTGAAAGCTGCGGAGGTAGAAATCAAGAAAGAGCATCAAGTGTTGATGGTCAACAAGACCACTAGTTTCAAGAAAAAGGGCAAAGGAAAGAAGAAGGGGAACTTCAAGAAGAACAGCAAGCTAGTTGCTGCTCAAGAGAAGAAACCCAAGTCTGGACCTAAGCCTGAAACTGAGTGCTTCTACTGCAAGCAGACTGGTCACTGGAAGCGGAACTGCCCCAAGTATTTGGCGGATAAGAAGGATGGCAAGGTGAACAAAGGTATATGTGATATACATGTTACTGATGTGTACCTTACTAATGCTCGCAGTAGCATCTGGGTATTTGATACTGGTTCTGTTGCTAATATTTGCAACTCGAAACAGGGGCTACGGATTAAGCGAAGATTGGCTAAGGACGAGGTGACGATGCGCGTGGGAAACGGTTCCAAAGTCGATGTGATCGCAGTCGGCACACTACCTCTACATCTACCTTCGGGATTAATATTAGACCTAAATAATTGTTATTTGGTGCCAGCGTTGAGCATGAACATTATATCTGGATCTTGTTTAATGCGAGACGGTTATTCATTTAAATCAGAGAATAATGGTTGTTCTATTTATATGAGTAATATCTTTTATGGTCATGCACCCTTGAAGAGTGGTCTATTCTTATTGAATCTCGATAGTAGTAATACACATATTCATAATGTTGAAGCCAAAAGATGCAGAGTTGATAATGAAAGTGCAACTTATTTGTGGCACTGTCGTTTAGGTCATATCGGTATAAAGCGCATGAAGAAACTCCATACTGATGGACTTTTGGAACCACTTGATTATGAATCACTTGGTACTTACGAACCGTGCCTCATGGGCAAGATGACTAAAACACCGTTCTCCGGTACTATGGAGAGAGCAACAGATTTGTTGGAAATTATACATATCGATGTATGTGGTCCGATGAATATTGAGGCTCGTGGCGGATATCGTTATTTTCTCACCTTCACAGATGATTTAAGCAGATATGGATATATCTACTTAATGAAGCATAAGTCTGAAACATTTGAAAAGTTCAAAGAATTTCAGAGTGAAGTTGAAAATCATCGTAACAAGAAAATAAAGTTTCTACGATCTGATCGTGGAGGAGAATATTTGAGTTACGAGTTTGGTGTACATTTGAAAAACTGTGGAATAGTTTCGCAACTCACGCCACCCGGAACACCACAGCGTAATGGTGTATCCGAACGTCGTAATCGTACTTTACTAGATATGGTACGATCTATGATGTCTCTTACAGATTTACCGCTATCATTTTGGGGTTATGCTTTAGAGACGGCCGCATTCACGTTAAATAGGGCACCATCAAAATCCGTTGAGACGACGCCTTATGAACTGTGGTTTGGCAAGAAACCAAAGTTGTCGTTTCTTAAAGTTTGGGGCTGCAATGCTTATGTGAAAAAGCTTCAACCTGATAAGCTCGAACCCAAATCGGAGAAATGTGTCTTCATAGGATACCCAAAGGAAACTGTTGGGTACACCTTCTATCACAGATCCGAAGGCAAGACATTCGTTGCTAAGAATGGATCCTTTCTAGAGAAGGAGTTTCTCTCGAAAGAAGTGAGTGGGAGGAAAGTAGAACTTGACGAGGTAACTGTACCTGCTCCCTTACTGGAAGTAGTTCATCACAGAAAACTGTTTCAGTGACACCTACACCAGTTAGTGAGGAAGCCAATGATAATGATCATGAAACTTCAGATCAAGATACTACTGAACCTCGTAGATCAACCAGAGTAAGATCCGGGCCAGAGTGGTACGGTAATCCTGTTCTGGAAGTCATGCTACTAGATCATGATGAACCTACGAACAATGAAGAAGCGATGGTGAGCCCAGATTCCGCAAAGTGGCTTGAAGCCATGAAATCTAAGATGGGATCCATGTATGAGAACAAAGTATGGACTTTGGTTGACTTGCCCAATGATCGGCAAGCAATTGAGAATAAATGGATCTTTAAGAAGAAGACTGACGCTGATGGTAATGTTACTGTCTACAAAGTTCGACTTGTCGCAAAAGGTTTTCGGCAAGTTCAAGGGATTGACTATGATGAGACCTTCTCACCCGTAGCGATGCTTAAGTCCGTCCGAATCATGTTAGCGATTGCCGCATTTTATGATTATGAAATTTGGCAGATGGATGTCAAAACTGCATTCCTGAATGGATTTCTGGAAGAAGAGTTGTATATGATGCAACCGGAAGGTTTTGTCGATCCAAAGGGAGCTAACAAAGTGTGCAAGCTCCAGCGATCCATTTATGGACTGGTGCAAGCCTCTCGGAGTTGGAATAAACGTTTTGATAGTGTGATCAAAGCATTTGGTTTTATACAGACTTTCGGAGAAGCCTGTATTTACAAGAAAGTGAGTGGGAGCTCTGTAGCATTTCTGATATTATATGTGGATGACATATTGCTGATTGGAAATGATATAGAATTTCTGGATAGCATAAAGGGATACTTGAATAAAAGTTTTTCAATGAAAAACCTCGGTGAAGCTGCTTACATATTAGGCATTAAGATCTATAGGGATAGATCAAGACGCTTAATTGGACTTTCACAAAGCACATACCTTGACAAAATTTTGAAAAAGTTCAAAATGGATCAAGCAAAGAAAGGGTTCTTGCCTGTGTTACAAGGTGTGAAGTTGAGTAAGACTCAATGCCCGACCACTGCAGAAGATAGAGAGAATATGAAAGATATTCCCTATGCATCAGCCATAGGCTCTATCATGTATGCAATGCTGTGTACCAGACCTGATGTGTGCCTTGCTATAAGTTTAGCAGGGAGGTACCAAAGTAATCCAGGAGTTGATCACTGGACAGCGGTCAAGAACATCCTGAAATACCTGAAAAGGACTAAGGATATATTTCTCGTATATGGAGGTGACAAAGAGCTCACCGTAAAAGGTTACGTTGATGCAAGCTTTGACACTGATCCGGATGATTCTAAATCGCAAACCGGATACGTGTTTACATTAAACGGTGGAGCTGTCAGTTGGTGCAGTTCTAAACAAAGCGTCGTAGCGGGATCTACATGTGAAGCGGAGTACATAGCTGCTTCGGAAGCAGCAAACGAAGGAGTCTGGATGAAGGAGTTCATATCCGATCTAGGTGTCATACCTAATGCATCGGGTCCAATGAAAATCTTTTGTGACAATACTGGTGCAATTGCCTTGGCAAAGGAATCCAGATTTCACAAAAGGACCAAACACATCAAGAGACGCTTCAACTCCATCCAGGATCTAGTACAGGTGGGAGACATAGAGATTTGCAAGATACATACGGATCTGAATGTTGCAGACCCGTTGACTAAGCCTCTTCCACGAGCAAAACATGATCAACACCAAGGCTCCATGGGTGTTAGAATCATTACAGTGTAATCTAGATTATTGACTCTAGTGCAAGTGGGAGACTGAAGGAAATATGCCCTAGAGGCAATAATAAAGTTATTATTTATTTCCTTATAATCATGATAAATGTTTATTATTCATGCTAGAATTGTATTAACCGGAAACATAATACATGTGTGAATACATAGACAAACAAAGTGTCACTAGTATGCCTCTACTTGACTAGCTCGTTAATCAAAGATGGTTATGTTTCCTGACCATGAACAATGAGTTGTTATTTGATTAACGAGGTCACATCATTAGTAGAATGATCTGATTGACATGACCCATTCCATTAGCTTAGCACCCGATCGTTTAGTATGTTGCTATTGCTATCTTCATGACTTATACATGTTCCTACGACTATGAGATTATGCAACTCCCGTTTGCCGGAGGAACACTTTGGGTGCTACCAAACGTCACAACGTAAATGGGTGATTATAAAGGAGCATTACAGGTGTCTCCAAAGGTAGATGTTGGGTTGGCGTATTTCGAGATTAGGATTTGTCACTCTGATTGTCGAAGAGGTATCTCTGGGCCCTCTCTGTAATGCACATCACATAAGCCTTGCAAGCATTGCAATAATGAGTTAGTTGCAAGATGATGTATTACGGAATGAGTAAAGAGACTTGCCGGTAACGAGATTGAACTAGGTATTGGATACCGACGATCGAATCTCGGGCAAGTAACATACCGATGACAAAGGGAACAACGTATGTTGTTATGCGGTCTGACCGATAAAGATCTTCGTAGAATATGTAGGAGCCAATATGGGCATCCAGGTCCCGCTATTGGTTATTGACCGGAGACGTGTCTCGGTCATGTCTACATTGTTCTCGAACCCGTAGGGTCCGCACGCTTAAGGTTACGATGACAGTTACATTATGAGTTTATGCGTTTTGATGTACCGAAGGTTGTTCGGAGTCCCGGATGTGATCACGGACATGACGAGGAGTCTCGAAATGGTCGAGACGTAAAGATTGATATATTGGATGACTATATTCGGACACCGGAAGGGTTCCGGAAGAGTATCGGATAAAACCGGAGCACCGGGGGGTTACCGGAACCCCCCGGGGGGTTAATGGGCCTTATGGGCCTAATGTGGAGAAGAGGAAGGGGCTGCCAGGGCAGGCCGCGCGCCCCCTCTCCCCCTAGTCCGAATTGGACAAGGAGGGAGGGGCGGCGCCCCCCCTTTCCTTCTCTCCCTCCACCTCTCCTAGTTGGACAAGGAACGGGAGGGGAGTCCTACTCCCGGTAGGAGTAGGACTCCTCCTGCGCGCCTCCTCTAGGCCGGCCGCACCCTCCCCCTTGGATCCTTTATATACGGGGACAGGGGAGCACCCTAGAACACACTAGTTGATCCACGTGATCTGTTCCTTAGCCGTGTGCGGTGCCCCCTGCCACCATATTGCTCGATAATACTGTAGCGGAGTTTAGGCGAAGCCCTGCTGCTGTAGTTCATCAAGATCGTCACCACACCGTCGTGCTGACGGAACTCTTCCCCGACACTTTGCTGGATCGGAGTCCGGGGATCGTCATCGAGCTGAACGTGTGCTCGAACTCGGAGGTGCCGTAGTTTCGGTGCTTGATCGGTTGGATCGTGAAGACGTACGACTACTTCCTCTACGTTGTGTCATCGCTTCCGCAGTCGGTCTGCGTTGGGTACGTAGACAACACTCTCTACCTCGTTGCTATGCATCACATGATCTTGCGTGTGCGTAGGAATTTTTTTAAAATTACTATGAAACCCAACACAAACTATTTGGGATGGAGACACTTCATAAACCTCGACTTTGCAGTAAGCCTTTATCTACAACACGATCACTCATTCCATTTTTTTACCCATGCTTAATTTGTAATGTGGCTGTAGAGCTTTGCCTTGGCGGGGGGTGAATTCTGGGTTCCAGAGCACCAGCTAGGACACTTCATTGGAACACACATACCTTATGATGTTTCACAAAGCCATCAGGTATCAACATATACTATATTGTGCACCACTTTTAAATGCTATCAGCTTTCTAACTTCATGGTCTCATTTTCCTTTCCAGATACTCATACCACTACATCTAGTTAATCACTATGCATTGTATGCATTCGACATGGAGAACAAGAAAATATCGATACTTGACTCGCTCAGTGCACTAGGCCCCTTCAACGAATCAAGATTATCTAGACATAACAAGACATGTCACACCATAGCATATCATCTCGCCGAGTGCATGAGGTTAGCTTTTCCTGGATGGGATGAGGACATACCTAGCTGGGGTATTGAGGTCGTAGAGAACATACCAGAACAACAAAACTCGTAAGTTCCCTTCGATTCAGTTGCTTTTTGAGTCGCCATCGCCAATTAATATAACATTCACGAACTACCAGGGATGATTGCGGTTTTCTTGTATTGAACTTCATGCGGAACTGGAATGGCCTCCGTCTAATTAATTTCATAAACGAGGTAACTATTTTCCTCAGTACTTACACATACATGGCAACTATTACTGGCACAACAAGCTCAACCTTTTCATCATCAACTTGTAATGCATGATTCTTATGACCTAAGGTGCACTTTTCTACTGGACTTGCTCACGTTCAAGACAAATGAGGCTTCTCTTCCAGATTGGGTTAAACTCCAGCTCAGCCAGCTTAGGGATTAGACTAGTAGACAACATTATCCGCACTCATTTCTAGTCCAACGTACTACTGTTTCAAACATTTCCATATAGATTTTCTTCGTTCGTAGCCAGTCACATTGTACTTTCCTTAACTATGTCATTGTAAGAGCATAATCTCCTTACTTTCAGAAATGAATATCACTCTCTATCATCTTACTTTATTCTCTGTGTTTTTCACCATATACCATTTAATTCAACAGGATCATACCTCCCGATCCTTGATAACAAACGACATACTACAAGTTTCTCAAAGCAGTACATACTCCAGTCCAGACAGTATATACCATTTCACTTCATCATACCCATTTCATTCAATGGAAACATACTTGAAAATTTACGGCTCACTACTATCTACACGTACCACAAAACCATTTACGACCAAAGAAAAATTCCACGAACATCCATTTTCACAAATTGTGTCGACTATATCTACAGAAATACTGATAACCAGTACCATTAATGTATGAAAACTGTTCACGCAAACTTCTGCAGTAACAATGCAAACCAATCAAGGCTAGAATAAAGACATATTCCAGAATTCGCAACACATGGTCCTTACAACCTATTCAGTCACAAATATAACTAAAAAAATAAAACCCCATAAACGCAACTATTCCTTGTAAACATACTTCCTCTTGTACGTGGACGGCTTCCCACATGTAGACTTATTATGTCCCGGGTCACCACAGTCTCCACAATACCTAATGATGTCAGACTCTTTCTTCCCAGAAGCATTGCCACCTTGCTTTGTGCTATCACTACTGCCACCCACTTTCTTACCACTCTTCTTTGTACTAGCTGCTTCCCCACCAGTTTTCCATCTTGTAGTTTTTGGCTTGCCTCTCGGACGATTCTTTATAGGTGGCAAAATATCTTCCATACTCACCCCTTCCTCGAATGGGCCTTCACTGACTTCATGGACATGGGGAGTACTATCTCCTTCTCCTGAGGTTCTATCACCATCAGCTATTGTAGGATCATGCGTCTGATTATGTCCCTCACCTTGAACTTCTGCCCCTTCCAGATTAGCCTGCTCTTCCTCCAGGCAGACCTTTCTAAGTTTTTCCACCAATTGAGATAGGTCTTCCATGGCAACCTTGTAAGCCTTCATGTATTTGTTACCAAGACGAGTTACCTCCTCTGATGTTGTATGGAGCACCAGATGTCTGTACGTCTGTGAAGCAGCGGCATCGACATCATCTTTGTAACCCTCCAGGAATGAAGGCACACAGTCTCTAGCATCCTTCCTCCATCGCTTCAAGACATACTGCTCTGGGATCTCAGCACAGCCATCATGTATCAGGACCTACAAAAACAATAAAAAATCATTATATGATTACATACTCAGTGTGTCCTCAATTTGCCACATAATATCATTACAGTGACATTTATCTACGTCACTATGGTAAGTATATGGTTATGGTGATAAGGTACTTACACTAAGCACATAACAACACAGTATACCCTTGTGCTCAAACATCTTACATACACACGAAAATGTCATGCTTTCAAGGTCTGCATACACTTCATAATGGTGCCGTCGCCAGATGTTCCGAGCAAAACCCCCAATACGTACTATTTTAAAAACACTCTCCTCATCAGTGGCGACGACCTTGAAGGACAAACTTTCCGATAGCTGCTCCACAAATAAGTTGAATACACCACGAGTATATACCTTTGAAGCATGTCTTTCCAATGGTGATCTAGTCTTCATAACAACTTTGTCCTGCAAGCTCAGTTGTATCACAATGTATCAAAATGATAAATTGCTAAACTAAAAAATGGAAGTAACAAAAATTGTACTTACATGTTTAGTATGAAATTCCTCATAATCTTCCATCTGTAATCTGTCTATGAAGAATCTCTCATACTTCTTTACGAAACCATTCATCGAAGAGGCCGGCATGACAAACCTTTTCAAGACATAATTAACTGACTCGCTCCTCTGTGTAGTTGTCATTCCAGCATAGAACAAGTGCCCAAAATAAGGGAATGCCCACTTTTCCCTGATATCCCACATCTGCTTCAGATACACACAATCTTCCAGCTTATACTCGGAAATTAATTCCTTCCATGCCCCCTCAAACTCATCTACTGTCAACATCTGAGTTAACACCTTGTGAAAGTCTTCTTTGAATGTTTCTCTAGTGCTGTAGATATTTCCACAATTTTCCCTCACCTTCTTAAGTATATGCCACTTGCAAACACGATGAGATGCTTTTGGAAAAACTTTTTTAATAGAGGCTGCCATCTGTTGGCAATTATCTGTCACAAAAGCCAAGGTACTCAGTACAATAAAGTAACATATATAGACTCTAAAATAACATAACAAACTTACCGGTAAGTATGCACTGCGGCTCCTTTCCATTCATGCACTTCCTGAACGTAGAGAACAACCAATTGAAAGACTCAACTGTCTCATCTCTAAGTAATGCACACCCAAACAATATGCTCTGAAAATGATTATTTACTCCTACAAACGGAGCAAATGGCATGTTGTAACTATTAGTCTTATATGTAGTATCAAACGTCACAACATCACCAAAGGCCTGAAAATTCCTCCTCGATACAGCATGAGACCAGAATATATTCTTCACACGGCATGCCTTGTCAACTTGCACACTATAGAAAAAATTGCTGGAATTGCTCTGCAACTCTTTGAAAAGATCAAGGGTCAGCTCTACATCTTCACTGCACTCATCCCTCTTGATAGCATAAGCTAGTCTGTCCATCATCCTACGTGAGAACGGGACCATTGAAGCTCCTCCACAAAACCCTGACAATAAACCATACATGTTGGTCGACCTCATACCGCTATCCACCATGTCGGCAATGACATGTCTAGTCCCCTCATCAATTTGATTATGTGACTTGTAATTCTTAGTCACACCAATTGTCTCCTTAAGCTCATGGTTATGGTCCTCTACAAACTTAGTCACTGTCCACGACCCCTCATCAGTTGGTCTATTAATCCTCAACATAGCGCCACAACCAACACGTACTGAAGGTTTTTTTGTCTTAGGATTTTTTCCCTACAAAAGAAAATAAAAAATCGATAGTTATACCACATTGTCAAACCAATATAGTCAGTCCCAAAGTATTATTATGTTAGTACTTACCTGATGCGAACAACAAAATTCCCGCATAGTCAATTTCTTCGATGCATTAAAACGCAGCTTCGATAATCGAATTCCAAAACCCATCCGCACTGCATAGATGTTGTACAGATTGAAAGCATCTCTTTCAGTCTTGAAACTTTATCCCACCTTAGGAACAAGGATCGCTGGATCCGCGTATTCAGGTGGGAGATCAAGTAATTCTTCTTCATTTTCTACCACAACCTTGATGTGGTATACAAAAAATAGTTGGTACAACAACTACATAAAGTATTAATAATCAAGCAAGTATATACTACAGACGATTCAATCTGTCAACGAGTATGTACTAGAAAAAGAAGGTATATATTCATCACACAAAAATGAAGTACATACTAATCAGGTAACGAAGTACCTGATTAAATAATGAGGTATATACTAATCATATACAACAGGAGGTACATACTAATAATATAAAAAAGGAGTATGTACTAATAAAAACAAATGAGTATGTTCGACATCTCATGCAAGTATATACTAAATTAGAATCGATAGGAAAACCCGTGCATGATAATAAAAAATAAACTAAATACTGATGAAAAGAAAATAGCACATACTCATGTTAAAATAATAAAAAAGCAGCATATACTCATCCATCATCTTAGAAGTACGACCTTCTAAAAACATAGGAGTATATTCGACACCTCATGGAAGTATTTACTACAAAGGAATCAATCTGTAAACAATTTCAATGTAACAAAATAAAGTATACACTAATGACAAAAAAACAAGTATATACTAATCGGCCAATGATGTAGTCGCACCCCAAAATGAAGTATATACTCCTAAATAAAAATTAGGACTATATGGAAACAACAATGGAGTATGCAGACCGCATTAACGTATGAACTGCTACTTGCAATCACCACTCATACCTCTCGACAGGGACGTCCGTATGATCCATTGCCGCTGGAAATCCTTCTATCGAATCAAATGATAACAAGAGATCCCTACACCCAGTATCATAAATTAGTATTTGTCATACTCGCCGCCGGCCGTATTCGTTGTACTCGGAAGACGTCGGCCGGCCGGCCGGGCGAACAAAGGAACAACGAAACACAGAAGACCAGCTCATATACCTGTTGCCATCGATCAAGGAGTCCTCCATTGGCATACCTTCCATTTCACCAGGGGTTGCATCCATCATATCTTCCCTTTCGCCTGTCGCGGGAACGATCTCTATTGACATACCTTCCGTTTCGCCGGTCGCTGGAACGATCTCCATTGACATACCTTCCATTTCGCCAGGGGTCGCATCCATCATACCTCCGGCGGCTTTTCTCCTATCCTCTCTCATACGACAGCCAGACGAGATACCTTATCCTCCCGCAACAACTTTCCTAGGCGCATGTAGATTGAGTTCAACGCCCATGCATGTAGGGGCATGCAGCCGACTCATAACCACTACCTATTTTCTTTTTTCATTTTCCTATTACGCTGATACCTGTTCCGTGCGTGGTCTCTCACTGCTAACCCATCTAGTGGAGGTGGGAGTACATACCCCCGGGAGTATAAAAAAGGAGTCCTCTCTCTCTCTCTATATATATATATATATATATGGTCGCGCTATTCGTCACCCTGGGTGAGGAATAGTTATTCTTCACCCCCTTCTATTTTACCATCAATGCACCGTAATTTTATGTTCCGTAAGTTTTGTCTTATTTCCGACGTAAAAAGGGACCGTAAGAAAATATATAATCGCCGTAAAAAGTATTTTATGTTATGTAAAATTACAAACGTAAAAACATAGTCTAAAATACACATAAACTGCAAATTTTCTTGTCTTATGACCTATATTTTTATTTTCTTATGTCAAATTTTACGTAGTGAATCAATAGGAATGTAACTATTTGAATTCGAAACGTAATTTAATTATGAAATGATCGTAGGATTACTTCGGGTGAATAATAACTTATTCTGCACCCTGCGTGATGAATAGTAACACTATATATATATATATATATATATATATATAGTGTTACTATTCATCACCCAGGGTGCAAAATAAGCTGTTTTTCACCTCAGGTAATCTTACGATCACTTCATAAATAAATTACGTTTGGAATACAAATAGTTACATTCATATTGATTCACT
>NC_041389.1:326162474-326197396 GCF_002162155.2 Triticum dicoccoides
AAAAAAATAGGTTATAAGACCAGAAATATCGCATTTTATGTATGTTTTTACGTTCGTAACTTTACGTAACATAAAATATTTTTTACGACGAGTATATATTTTCTTACGTTCTCTTTTTATGTATGAAATAAGACAAAATTTACGAAACCTAAAAATACAGTGTATTGACGTCAAAATAGAGAGGGGTGAAGAATAACTATTCCTCACCCAGGGTGACGAATAGCGTAAACATATATATATATATATATATATATATATATATATATATATATGTATATATATGGGCTATTCTGTTACGCGTAACAGAATATTATTCTTTTTTTTTGCGGGATAAACTTCCGATCTATTCATCTTCAATCATGATGGTACAACGAACACTAGAAATAATGAAAATTACATCCAGATCCGTAGACCACCTAGCGACGACTACAAGCACTAAAGCGAGCCGAAGGCGCGCCGCTGTCATTGCCCCTCCCTCGCCGGAGCCGGACAAACCTTGTTGTAGTAGACAGTCGGGAAGTCGTCGTGCTAAGGCCCCGTAGAACCAACGCACCAGAACAGCAACCGCCGCCGATGAAGAGTGTAGATAAGAAGGATCCAACCTGAAGACACACGAACAAAGACGAACGACGAACAGATCCGAGCAAATCCACCAGAGACAGATCCACCGGAGACACACCTCCACACGCCCACCGACGATGCTAGACGCATCACCGGAACGGGGACTAGGCGGGGAGACCTTTATTCCATCTTCAGGGAGTCGCCGCCGTCTCGCCTTCTTGAGTAGGACACAAACCCTAACAAATCTCGAAAAAAGATCCAAAAATGGAGCCCTCCCACCGGCAAGGGCCGGGATCCACTCCGTCCCCATGGCCCTAAGGCCACGGTAGACGGGGCGGACCGACGCCGGCGCCGACAGGAGGCAGAGAAACCCTAGTTTCTTGGGGTAGGAGGTGGCTGGCTCACACGCATGAAATCTATTCGGCCTATTTGAACTAATGAATTCAAGCGGTTGAACTGATGAAATTCGAGCGGTTGAACTGATGCTTTCTGTTGCTATTAAAAATCGTCTTCTTTAGTTCAAATTTTTTTGCAATTTTTTTCGTCAAAACGGGGCGTGTAATATATCGTTGGAAAGCTCTTTACATCCACATTACAATCTTATAATTTATTTTTGCAAAAAAAATTATGATTAAGAGCAGTTTTGAAAAACCCATTTTTTTCAAAACCGAAAACACGAATCGTATTTTCGACTTAATTTTCAAACGGTTTGTCGGAATTGAGCAAATGAGATGGCATTGGAAAGCTTGTGAAAATCCTCATCTTCCATATATCTACTTTTTTTCAAATTCTATATGATTTAAAAGTAATTTGAAAAACGGTGAAATTCTGGGCAAAATGTGTTTTCACTGTTTTTCGCAAACAGTTTGTCGGATTGGCGCAAACGATACGGCTTGGAAAGCTATGGAAAATGCGCAACTTTTGCGTATAGAAAGTTTTTTCTAATTTCTTATGGTTTAAATACGAATTCAAATACGGTTCAAATTGGTTTTGAACGCGGTTTTTTTAAAAAGTTTGTCGAAATGGAGCAAATAATATACTGTTGGATTGCTATAAAAAATGCGAAGCTTAGTCATGTTGAACGTTTTCTCTACTTCGAAACCGTTTAAAAGTAATTTTGAATAAGGTAAAACTCATTGTGTTGTTATTTTGTGTCTAAAAAACAGAGTGCTTGTATTGATGTATGTCTATGTTTGTACCGAGGTATTTTTCACAGAGTAGTTTTGAATGGTTTCGAAAAAATAATACTTTGAACGGATGTCTTTATGATTTTGTACTTGCTTCCACATTTTAAGAGTAATTTTGAAATACGGTGAGACTCATCGTGCTGTTTTTCTGTACGAAAAAAAGAGTATTCGTACTGATCTATGTGTGTGTTTGTACTGAGGTATTTTTCAGAGTAATTTTGAATGGTTCCGAGAAAAGAGTACTTGCACTGATGTTCGTATGGTTTTGTACTGAGCATATTTTCACATACTACACTTCACTCTGCTTTTTGGGTATTATAGTCCCCGAACTTGCGTGGTTTATATCGTTGAACTGAATGATATTTTTTCAAAAGGAAATAATTTCGTGTGTTTGTTTTTTTAACTCAATTTTCTTGCAAGATGTTTTGGACTTCTCTTGTTTTGCGACTTGAACTTTTACCATTTGATTTTTCATTGGGTTTCATTTTGTTTGAGATTTTTCTCAAACTTATCTGGGACGTCGTGTTGAACTTACAACTTTTTTAATTGTGAACTTGCTGTGTTTTTGCAATACCAATATTTAGGAGAGCAGGGCGAGGACAAAGGAAATAATTTCGTGTGTTTGTTTTTTTAACTCAATTTTTCTTGCAAGATGTTTTGGGCTTCTCTTGTTTTGCAACTTGAACTTTTATCATTTGAGTTTTCATTGGGTTTCATTTTGTTTGAGCTTTTCTCTCAAACTTATATGGGGCGTCGTGTTGAACTTACAACTTTTTAAATTATGAACTTGCTGTGTTTTTTGTGACGCCCGGATAATTAGGCTATAGTAATCCCCATTAATGATGCCATGTCACCTCTGTCACTGTAGTTAATTTCGGGTTAGTTCAAAACCGATTCAAAATTCAAATTGAAAATCAAGTCAAACAATAAAAGTTTTCAAATGTCAAAAATTAAATGTTCTATAGTTGGCAAATAAATCCTAAGTAATTATGGTGGTGGACCACATTTTTTATAATATGATTAGATGCACTAAGTGAAATAAAACAGTAGCAAAACAATTAATTAAATGTCCTTTTGCAATTAATAAAATGTTAAGATATTTTATCTAGTTACCCAAAATTAATGGGGCAGTAGCATAACTTTAATACTAAATTAGGACTTGCTTTTATATTTTATAAAAGTATAGTAAATAGAAAATAAAATAAAACCATAAAGGGAAAATAAACAAAATCAAACAAAAACAAAAGAAGGAAACTTCCCCCCTCCACTGGGCCGAATGGCCCAACTGGCCATCCATGCCAAGGTCCACCCCATCCCACCTTATCCCCACCTGACGAAACCCTAACCCACGCGCTCCCACTCCCCCCCCCACGTCGCCACTCCCTCTCCCCTTCACGATCCAATCTGGATCGGGGATGAGAACCCTCCACTCCCCTCGCTCCTTGCCCCCTTTGCCCGATCTGGATCGAGGCACGGCGCCCTGACCCCGTCGCCGATCCCTGTCGCCTCAACGCTGACCCACCGACTCCGCCCCGCCACGTCCCCAACGCCCCTCGCACCGACGCCGCCCCGTCTGTGACCGCGCCGTGGCCGAAACCCGCCGGAATGCCTCGTCCCCGTCGCTCGCGTCCACGTCTCTCCATCGCCTGCGCCATCACGCCTCGCCGCCCAACTCCCCTGCAACGGGGGTGAGAACGCTATTCCCCCTGCTTCCCTCTCCTTGTCGTCCCGCTCTTGCTCTGCCCGCGGCCGCACCCGCCCGGTCGCGCTCTGTCGCCCTGAGTAGCCCCTGCACCGAGGTCACCACGCACTGGCCTCGCCTGGCCCGCGCCTAACCCCGCCCGGCGCGCCACCGTGCGCGCACGCCTATCGCCTCCTCATCCCACTCCGCCCTGCTACCGTCGCCACTTGCTGTCGTGCTTGCCACCCGCTGCTGGCTGCTGTCGTTGCAGCTGCCGTGGCCTCGCTGCTGCCACCCCCGGCGCCCGGCCCGCATCGGCGCACAGCCACACACGGGCGGGCTGCGGCCAGTGCCCGCATGCCCAGCGCCCGTAACCCGCGTGTGCCAGCGCCCGCTATGGCCCTTTAGGCCAATGACAACCGGGGCCCACCCCCCTTGAACGTTATAAATAAAAAGAAAGCAATGAATTTAATAAAGATTTTAATTATTAATTAATTAATTAATCAGTGAATTAATTAAGTTAATTAGATCTGTTAAATTAACTAATCACATATTAAACCAACTAATAGATTAACTATAGAGTATGACACATGGACCCCACTGGTCAGAATTGACCCATTCAACTGCTGACTGGATCCCACTAGACCCACCTGTCTGGTTTGACTGGTCAACCGACCAGTTGACCTACTGACATCACTCTGATGTCATGCCTACGTCATCACTCACTGTTTTGGATAATGTTGGAATTAAATAAATAATTAAAATCAGAAAATGATTTAAATCTTTAGAAAATCATATCTTTTAATCCGTAACTCGGATGAATATACTTTCTACATGAAAGTTGCTCAGATCGACGAGACGAACCCGGATACGCAGCCCGTTCGTCCGCCACACACCCCTAACATATCAAACTCGCAACTTTCCCCCTCCGGCTCCTTGGCCCGAAAATGCGAAACACCGGGGGTACTTTCCCGGATGTTTTCCCCCGTCACCGGTATCACCTCATACCGCGTTAGGTCACCCCTAGCACAACGTATTGCCGTGTCTTGCTTTGTGTTACATTTGATTGTTCTGTTATTTATTGTGTTCCCCCTCCGTTACTTCTTTCTGGTAGACTCCGAGACCGCTGCCGATGTTCGTGTGTTTGAATACATCGAAGACGACCCCTCCTTCTTGCCAGAGCAACCAGGCAAGCCCCCCCCCTTGATCACCAGATATCGCCTATTCTTCTCTACTGCTTGCATTAGAGTAGTGTAGCATGTTACTGCTTTCAGTTAATCCTATACTGCTGCATAGCCTGTCCTTGCTACTACTGTTGTTACCTTTACCTGCTATCCTACTGCTTAGTATAGGATGCTAGTGTTCCATCAGTGGCCCTTCACTCTTGTCCGTCTGCCATGCTATACTACTGGGAAGTGATCACTTCGGGAGGTGATCACGGGCATATACTATATACTTTACACTGTTACATTACATGTGATACTATTCGGAGATGGGGGCTGAAGGGGCAGGTGGCTCCATCCTGGTAGAGGTGGGCCTGGGTTCCCGACGGCCCCCGACTGTTACTTTGTGGTGGAGCGACAGGGCAGGTTGAGACCACCTAGGAGAGAGGTGGCCTGGCCCTGGTCGACGTTCGTGGATACTTAACACGCTTAACAAGATCGGGTATTTGATCTGAGTCTGGCCATTTTGGTCTATACGCACTAACCAACTACGTGGGAAAGATATGGGCACTCGGCGTCGTGGTATCAGCCGAAGCCTTCGTGACGTCAGCGACTGAGCGGCGCGCGCCGGGTTGGACCGCGTAACGTGACTTCCTTTGTAATGGAGGTTGCTAGGTCTGCTCACCGGCCGCGTTCGCAACGTGCAGGTGTGCTATGGGCGATGGGCCCAGACCCCTGTGCGCTTAGGATTAGACCGGCGTGCTGACCGCTCTGTTGTGCCTAGGTGGGGCTGCAACGTGTTGATCTTCCGCGGCCGGGCATGACCCAGAAAAGTGTGTCCGGCCAAATGGGATCAAGCGTGTTGGGTTATGTGGTGCACCCCTGTAGGGAAGTTTATCTATTCGAATAGCCGTGTCCCTCGATAAAAGGACGACCCGGAGTTGTACCTTGACCTTATGACAACTAGAACCGGATACTTAATAAAACACACCCTTCCAAGTGCCAGATACAACCCGGTGATCGCTCTCTAACAGGGCATCGAGGAGGGGATCGCCGGGTAGGATTATGCTATGCGATGCTACTTGGAGGACTTCCGTCTACTCTCTTCTACATGCTGCAAGACGGAGGCTGCCAGAAGCGTAGTCTTCGGCAGGATTAGCTATCCCCCTCTTATTCTGGCATTCTGCAGTTCAGTCCACTGATATGGCCCTTTACACATATACCCATGCATATGTAGTGTAGCTCCTTGCTTGCGAGTACTTTGGATGAGTACTCACGGTTGCTTTCTCCTTCTTTTCCCCCTATCCCTTCTACCCGATTGCTGCGACCAGATGTTGGAGCCCAGGATCCAGACGCCACCGTCGACGACGACTCCTACTACACTGGAGGTGCCTACTACTACGTGCAGCCCGCTGACGACGACTAGGAGTAGTTTAGGAGGATCCCAGGCAGGAGGCCTGCGCCTCTTTCGATCTGTATCCCAGTTTGTGCTAGCCATCTTATGGCAACTTGTTTAACTTATGTCTGTACTCAGATATTGTTGCTTCCGCTGACTCGTCTATGATCGAGCACTTGTATTCGAGCCCTCGAGGCCCCTGGCTTGTATTATGATGCTTGTATGACTTATTTATGTTTTAGAGTTGTGTTGTGATATCTTCCCGTGAGTCCCTGATCTTGATCGTACACGTTTGCGTGCATGATTAGTGTATGATTGAATCGGGGGCGTCACATTTTTGCAATGCCAATATTGAGGAGAGCATGGCGAGGACAACGATAGAAGGAAGCTGCATATGGTGATCGTGGAAGCACTACAGGGCTGAGCCACAACGATGGTTGATGGCAAGGCGGCACGACACGACATGCGGCGGAGAGGCATGGCGACGGGTGGGCAATGCACTGACATGACACTTGAGATGCGCCTGCTGGACTGACCTCCTTGTCCCATCTGGACGGATCAGTTGCAGAACTTGGACGTTTTCTTGGACGTCAACTCTTGGATGTCAACGTCACATAATACCAAAACCTAACCATCTTTTATTTTTCAAACTGATCATTGTTTTTAATTCATACTGATCAATATTTTTGATTCAAACCATTTTTTTTATTCTTGCATGCACATCAAGCTGTCATGTACCTATACCTTCTTTGAAGTAGCAATCATCTCATCATATATAGAATTTTTTTCACACATAATACATGTACATGAATAACATATACATGGTCAGATCGGTACCTAGCAGCAATAGCAGTGGTTACCAACACACATACACATGAACCGATAATGAACTTGCACATGGCCTGACAAACAGAAAGCACATAAACTGACTAAAAAACATAGTACATATTTAACGGATAATCCCCATGATTTTATATATGAGAACAAAATGCTTCAAGTCCAGAAAGTTCATAGAGTATATCTCTTAGTTCAAAACACACACTATAATACTAGAACTACTGAGAGTTCTCCAACAATACTTTATGAACAGGTGTAGGAGTTCATCGAGTTCTTAGTCCAGGAATACTTTATGAACATGTCCAGGAGTTCATAGAGTTCTCAGTTCAAAGTTTGGTACTTAATTGTACCAAACAGTAGTAGTGAGGTCAATAAGGCATTGGAGTTGTTCAGAAGCAGCCTGGGCACAACTCCGGAAAAGTTTATACAATATATCCCTCATTTTGAACTACTATCACACAAATCGGACATAACTGGACTTGCTTCAACCATAAACCGGCAGACTTCTAGGGGCCTCATTTTCATCAGAAGTAGTAGGGACTTGCTTCAACCATAACTTCTATGTTGTCTCCTTTCTTTATCAAACGAACAGACTGATTGTACATAGGGTTTCGTTGGAAATAAACCGGCATGCCCTCCAGTCTGCGAGCGGGCTGGACTAGCTCCTAGGGGCCCATTCGACGCCAGCTGCTCCTTGCATTTAATCATAACAAGTCATGAGTTCCCATAACAAGTACAAACACATTTCTAAGCGACTTGCACAATCAGTTTCATATTTGTGTAACCAAGCAAGTTCATATTTAGTAACATTAGAAGTTTCCACAGAAACCTAAAAAGATTTTTGTACTTTGAAATACTTCATTTTTACTTCCCAGATACTCCCTCCGTTCCAAATTACTCGTTGCGGAAATGGATGTATTTAGAACTAAAATACATCTAGATACATCCATACCCGCGACAAGTAATTCGGAACGGAGGGAGTACTTCATTAGTTTTGAAATTTTAACTTCTACATTTATTTCCTTAGAACTTATTATCTTTTCCCTATGAATTCCATGGGTTTTTTGTGTTTCATTATTTTTTGCTTATCTTGTTTTCTATTTTTCTATGAACTTATAGGATTATACATGTTGAACTCATAGATCAGCGATGCTCGGAGGCAGGGGTAGGCGGCGGCGGCGCGCTGAAGTACTCTGAACATTTTTTATGCACTAGATAGTGTGTCGACATGCTGTCAAGGTCCCACACATGTTTTGCTAGAACAAGTTCAACTGAATATCTTCCATCTTGAACTTTGAAAGAAGCTACAACTTCTGTTGCCCAAATGTGTACTCCCTCCGTTCGGAATTACTTGTCTCGGAAATGGTTGTATCTAGAGCTAAAATACGTCTAGATACATCCATTTCTGCGACAAGTAATTTCGAACGGAGGGAGTACATAATTTGAATTTTTCCAAGCACATACCTTATGTTCTTGTTTGTTGACGGGCGCGCCGCCCCTACTCCCGCGGACTGACGGCACCGGCGAAGTGGAGTTGAAGGAGCGAGGATCACCTTGCTTCCCATTCAATTGAGGATTCATGTGACACTCGCTTCCCATTTTCATCAGTAATAGTACTAGTACGACTCAACAATAATTTCAGAATTGTAGATGGCATCCTTGTCAGTACGACTCATCAGTACTAGTGCTCTTTTTTCCAAAAAATTGTGTGTTAGAATAGAAGCATTTTTTCCTATATGGATGTTATATTTAACATTAAGAATAGTACTGATCAGTAATAGTATTGTGTAAGTCGTACTGATCAGTAATAGTATTGTGTAAGTCATACTGATCAGTACTGCTACTTGTCGTACTGCTGAGCACTAGTACTGATCTAGCTAACACAGAATTATTTTTCAATGCATTGTAGGCAAGAACGGATCCAAGTCAGAACTGATGCAATTTATTCCATCAAACTACTACGGAAGTTTCTCTATACTGTTATGTTTTTAACACACAATTATTGAATTGTTTCCTGCCCTTTCATTATGAATTGATGGCATAATACATGTTGAACTGTTACACGAGCAAAATTCAGAAATACATAACAATGGTGTACTTCAAATATGTGCTTTTTCAGGAACAAAACTTTCTGAACCTTATATACGAAAGAACTTGAACTATCAGTCCAAACAGATTTGAAGTTGAACGATCATTTCCCTCATCGAGTGTTAACGAAAAACGAAAACCAGAGATGGCAGCCCATGTGCAGCACGACGAGCCTAGCATTTAGAGTCTCGCAAGTTAAAGAAAATGCTACATGGGCACCACATCATCTTTGATCCCTAACATTGATGCTATCTAACATCTAGAGTTTTCACGAGTAAAAACGCCACAACGACATTGCATCGACATTGATTACCAACAATGATACTGTCCACATGTAAGATTCAGTGTTTATATATACATCACTAGAACAAGTTAGTTAGATCGATCATAGTTCATAGATCCACGTGGGAACAGGCGTGTGCTGCTGCCAACTTTTCCAATCATAGGACAACTGCATGCTAAGAAGTATATTTTCCTAAGAATGTGTGGGAAACAGACAACATACATGAACTTTGGTGTGGATTGGTAGTTGAATTTGCTGCCCATCCACACTAGCACCAGCGCACAAGCCGTGTTGGCTACCAGGGGAGCCAGGATGGATCTGGTTAGAGATGGGGGTGGCGAGCGCCTGCATTTTTAGCAATGACAATTAATTTACCTATACTTCAGAGAAACAACAAACTCATACACGAACCGACAATGACAGGAACCAACTTGTGCCACCGTATATGTGCTACCGAGTGTAGTTCTGGACATCCCTGAACATCAAGCATCGAACCATCCCTGAACATCAAGCACTGAATAATCGCGGAACTTATTTTGGGAAACATCTATTTTCCTGAACTGAACCAGCATCTTTATATTGAACTTCTCTATCTATACAATGGAATACTATTTATTATATCTTGTCAAGAAATCTCAAATTAAAATTTGAACTTCTGGATCAAACATGCACATGAAACAGACAACACTTTCACATAACTACTGTGTTTACTTGCCCACATGCTTCTACAGTCATGGAAAATACAAGTCTACCTGCACAACTAGTTTAGAATTTACACGACTCAGAGGTTTTCTCTAGATGCTAACTGATCCTCTCGACAAGGATGCTCTTTTTTTGCGGGGACTCACACAATAGCATTAAATTCATACAAAATTCACTTAGGTTTTCGAATTTCAGAATTATATTTGAAGACAATGGTTTCAGAATAGTTACCTTGGATAGCGAAGCATTAAATTCCTTCTTATTCACAACATTTGGACCATCACGCACACAACAATAATTTCTGTAGTGTATCATCCATCGTACTGCCATTAGCACTGCACACAAACCGCCATTAGTACTGCCATTAGTACAACAATAATTTCTGAAGACAGACATCCATTACCCTAACCCAAAATACTCACACAGATCTGATGTATTATCTTTGTAGCTGAACCGTTCTAATATATGTAGTTGAACTATTTTTTCCTGTCATTGAAGGGAAAAACCACATAAGCAAGCACAACCATTTTTTTTAACCTCATTTAGTGCTTTTTCTTTGGGAGGAACTTGATTCAATAAAACATGTGCAAAACATTTTTCAAAACCATCTAAGTGCCACAAACCAAAACAATAAAGTTAGCTCTGAAAAATGATCCTACCTTTTTCAGTAATGTGCCAACATATGAACACAACATAACTTTTTTTGCATAGATCAACCAAAGCACAATCATGCTATCAGTAAACTAGGAACAAACAAAGTTGTTCCTACCTGCACAGGTAGAAACAATCCAAGTGTGGAGCGAATTGCTTGAAGAAGCATGGAAGAGATCCCTACATGGGCTAGTGTGAGCACCAAAACTGGACTGGGTAGGAGGAGGGGGGCTGCAGGGGAGTCGCCGGTGGGGAGAAGCAAAGAGAGCAAGTTGACAACCATGTACTGCTGCTCGCGATGAACTCGACCTCCCTGATGCCATGGGGTTGGACTGAACACATCTCGACTGTGCATGCATAGACTACAATATACACACCCATTCCTCGGATTGCAATAAATAGTTACATATTACATCTAGGTGATATCTCTATACTTACAAAGTTATTGAAGGTAAACTATAGCAAATTTTTATAGTGCACATGTCCATATAAATATTATCTCTGTACTTACAAAGTTATTGCAGATAGCAAATGTTTACATCTAGGTGATATCTCTATACTTACAAAGTTTTTGAAGGTGAACTATAGCAAATGTTTACAGTCCACATAAAAGTTTAAATACGTGTACTGCTCCATAGCAAATTTTATAGTCCACATGTCCATAAAAATTAGCTTTTATTTAACAACAAAGAAACATCACAACAGATTATTTCGGTTCTTCTAGGCATATCAACAAACAGCTTGCGGGCAACAGGAATATAATAAGTTCTCCCATGCAAACTGAACAAGTTCTCCAAGCATAAGAATAAACAACTAGACTCCCGTCGTGGACCCTTAAAGATGAAATACACAGATGCCTGCTTTTACTGGAATGATTTCTATGTTACCTCAGTTCCCCATTTACTGGAATCAAGCTATAAAAAATTATGCTTTTACTGGAATGAAGTGATGCACAATTTTGCATACTGACACCTCACTTCTATGTTTTTGCACAAATTTTGTGTAATTGAAAAATATGAATGAAACTGGAATGATTGTTATGCTACCTTAGTTCCCCTTCAGACTTGTCCTCGTAGCCACAACCTATGACATGGAGAGCTTTTTTCAAAAGAGATTCTGGAGTGGAGTACTAAGGAACACTACCATATTCCATCAGAGTGGAGGCAACAGATGCTGCTGACTAGCTAAATCTCTTCTCTAAGGTCATTTGACACACGAGGCAACGGTATATTATTTGCCCCATTTTCCATAGTTTTTCGACATGGAAAGCACCTGCCACATGTTTACATGTCAATACTCTTACATGTTGGTTAAAACTCCAAAAATGTACAATAACTGCTGCAGATGACAAAATAGTATAGCTCTAAGGAATTGGGTGGTGGAAGATGCAAGAAAATAAAGATGGTACCTTGAACACCATCTTCACAACCTCTGATTACATCCATTATGCGTGAAAGTGCCAGGTTCATTCTCAAGTTATAGCTGCTCTTCTCTATTTTTAAATTTCGTATTCTTAAGAAAGGTAAAAAGCCTATGTTGGCTCGATTTGCAACACGACGACGGAAGTAATCTATCAGAAGATTTTGTCATTTTGAGGCCATGCCTTTTGCTTGCACAGCAGTAAGTTCAATTATTTTCTTCTATATATGCTCATTTTGGTGATGAATTTTTCTGGCAACTTATTTTGGGGGCAATTATTAAGGTAAAGGTGGTTACCACATGTATGTGTTCAATATCTTTTCCACAATTCAGAGAGTACAAACTGAATAAATATTGCTGATCAATCAACGAGCATGCATCACAAAGCAAATGTTCAAAGCAAAATGAGATGGCATTCTCACTGTGTTGGTGCTCAATGAATGCAGCGCTTGGTGAAGATGGTGGTAGCAGTTCGACTTGGACTGCGGTCATAGCTCATCGTGGACGGCTGCCAGTGACTGTGGTACCCTGGCTGCTGCAAGCTCGACTGTTGTTCATACCTGCAAGATGAAGTGAAAATGCACACTACGATGAACTGAAGAACCACTAGATGTTGAACTGAATATACTGAAGAGAACGAGCATGAACGTCTAGGGGAGGTTGGGAAAAGCTGAGACGGGCACCTCTCGAGCTGCGACGTCGAACGGCTTTCCGCTGGGTCATTGAACGACCCAGGGTGGCGGCTGTGAACGGACGGGGTGGTGCGGCCACGGAAACGACGGCGGTGTGGCGGCGGAAGCCAGCGTAGGTTGGGGCGGGGCAGCGGCCGAAGCTGGGTTAGAAAAGGGGGCAGGCGAGGGAGGTGGAGCGGTGAGGCCGTGCTTCCATGCCGGCGGTGATGGCATGTGGTCGTGCCGGCTGTGAGAGGTGGGAGGTGGGTTGGCCGGCGCAGGTAGGCGGCTAGTGCGAGATAGGGCAGGGAAAGCCGGCGTGAGCGGGGGCGGGCGCGGACAAAGGCCGTGGAAGGTGTGGTGGCTGCGGTGGCCAGGCGTGCCGGATCCGCGTTGGCGGCGCAGAGGGTAGGCGGCCGCATCGAAGCGCTGGGGGAGTGGGTGGGTGCGGCGGCGCGCTGGGGTAGGGGAGGCCGGGGCGGTGCTCTGTGGGAAGGGGGAGGCAACGGCGGCGTGTAGGGAGAGAGGAGGCCGCGGCGGAGCGCTGGTGGTGGGGGAGGACGCGGCGGCGCGCTGGTGGTGGGGAAGGACGCGGCGGCTTGTATTTTTTAGTTTGTATAACAACGTTTTTGACACTAGTGTGGTGTTAAAAACGTTCTTATATTTTGGGACAGAGGGAGTAGATTCCTCGGATCGCTGCTATATAGAGCGGAGGGGTAACAGAATATTATTCTGTTACTAGTAACAGAATATATATGTATAATAAATGCTATTCTACTTTTTGCCATGCATGGCCATAAATACGGTCATCTATGATATATACTCCCTCCATGAACTAATATAAGAGCGTTTAGGTCACTATTTAGTAATCTAAACGCTCTTATGTTAGTTTACAGAGGGAGCTAGTACTACTCTATGATACTATATATACACTTTGAAGGTACGTACGTAGTATCATACACTAGTATATATCATATGCATGATATTATATATATATAGTATATGATACTCCCCACTATATAAGGCTGGTCATAGTAGTGGTATCATAGCCGACGATTACATGCACTCGGAAATAGCAAGTATGCTGATGTGGCAAAGAATTAAATATATATAAAGAGGGTTACAGTAACATATAGTAGGTAGATACCGTATCATGTTAAATGCGATGCTAATTTGTGTCATGCATGGCAATAAATATGATCTATATATGATACTATACTCTATGTATTATATCATGCTCTATAATTAATTAAAGGTAGTAACATATGTACTGTATATTCATGATACTAGTATATGACACTCTCCACTATACTCATGATTTCTTACCATGGCAAAAAATTGGAGGCGAAATGATGAACTCATGTTTTCATTCGAACAAAAATATGATGTTAGGTAATGTAAATGTTTTCAAAGATCACACGGTTCACTCACGAAAGCCGTGTGTCGGTGTCAAAACCGGCGGATCTTGGGTAGGGGGTCCCGAACTGTGCGTCAAGGTGGATGGTAACAGGAGACAAGGGACACGAAGTTTTACTCAGGTTCGGGCCCTCTTGATGGAGGTAAAACCCTACGTCCTGCTTGATTAATATTGATGATATGGGTAGTACAAGGGTAGATCTACCACGAGATAAGGAGGCTAAACCCTAAAGCTAGCCTATGGTATGATTGTTGTATGTTGTGTTGTCCTACGGACTAAAACCCTCCGGTTTATATAGACACCGGAGAGGGTTAGGGTTACACAAAGTCGGTTACAATGGTAGGAGATCTAAATATCCGCATCGCCAAGCTTGCCTTCCACGCCAAGGAAAGTCCCATCCGGACACGGAACGAAGTCTTCAATCTTGTATCTTCATAGTCCAGGAGTCCGGCTGAAGGTATAGTCCGGCCATCCAGACACCCCCTAATCCAGGACTTCCTCAGTAGCCCCTGAACCAGGCTTCAATGACGACGAGTCCGGCATGCAGATTGTCTTCAGCATTGCAAGGCGGGTTCCTCCTCCAAGTACTTCATAAAAGATTGTAAACACTAAGGATAGTGTCCGGCTCCGCAAAATAAATTTCCACATACTGCCATAGAGAGAATAATATTTACAAATCTAATCTGCTGACGTATTCCGTAGCGTGACATCACGCTACGGCCAAGTCCTTTATTCGAATCGTTTTTACTTCCCCACCTCAGCGCATTTTGCGAGGCGGTTTCCTTGGCACGTCAAAGCAGAGATTGTGTCCCTCATTTACGGGATTCTCATCAATACGGACGTGGGTAACCCAACCGCACCATTTATCATGGCGCTTGGGAGATAAGCGAGTTATATCAGGCTGGTGGGGACACATAGCCGCATCCGCCCATATAAGGGGATAATGATCCACCTTTTTACCTACGCCTTATTCCTCCTTTGCCTATCCATCTTCCGCGCACTCGAGCTCCAGCGCCCAAGCCCGCACTTCCCACCTCAACCTTCTCCAGCCATGTCCGGAGCGGGAGGCAAGTGGATGGTCTCCTCCGTCACGGAGGGCCATATCAAAAAGCTAAGGAAGGCCGGATACTTGTCCAACGACATCGCGCACCGGCTTCCCGAAAAGGGGCAGCTCCTCCCCACCCCAAGGCCCCATGAGAGGGTTGTATTCCTTCCCCACTTCCTCCGCGGACTGGGTTTTCCTCTCCACCCATTCGTCCGGGGGCTCATGTTCTACTATGGCCTAGATTTCCACGATCTGGCCCCGAACTTCGTCCTCAACATATCGACGTTTACCGTCGTGTGCGAGGCTTTCCTCTGCATCCGCCCCCATTTCGGCCTATGGCTCAAGACCTTCAACATCAAGCCGAAGGTGGTGCGTGGCAACCAGGCGGAGTGCGGAGGCGCCATGGCGGTGATGAATACATCTGCATAGTTTTAGTATTAAGAGAATCAACAATCTTCTTGGGATGAATCCTACTTTGCAGTGATGAGGAACGTGTCACAATGCAGAAAAAAGAAAAAATTTCAGTGCAAATAAATGCCAGTCCTCATATTGAATTTTCTAAAGGTTGCTTCAAGTGGAACAGAATCACCTGGAGTTTGTATAATCTTCTCCCCTAGTTTCTTCTCTCCACTCTTCTCTGTTTGTGTTCCCTGTTTGTGCTCCCCTTGCCTTTATTCGCTGAAAAAGAAAGACATAAACACATAAAAACTTTTCTATGAAAATTAAATAAGGAAAAGAACTTATTAAAGATTCAGGTTGCCTCCTGAAAAGCGCTTGTTTTAGGTCTTTAGCTCGACCATGTCTCTTCAGTGGGATCAGAGTCCTGCAGGGATTGACACCACCTCTTGGCTCCCCTCGCCTTCTTGAATTTCCTTCTCTAGCTCTTGATCTTCGCTTGCATTCTCATCTTTAGAAATCAGAGGTGTGTCTCCAAGGACATAGGGCTTTAGTCTCCGGCCGTTTACAAGGAAGAGACCTCCAGAAGTACTTTGCACTTGGATAGCACCACTTTTCAGAATCCTCTTCACCTTGCAAGGGCCATACCATCTTGACTTGAATTTACCGGGAAATAAATGAAACCTAGTATCGTAGACCAATACCAACTGTCCAAGATGAAATTCTTTCCTCAATATATGCTTATCATGCCAGATCTTGGTCTTTTCTTTGTAGATTCTTGCACTCTCGTAAGAGTCAGCTCTCAGTTCTTCCATTTCACAGAGTTGAAGTTTTCTATGATTTCCTGCTGTATCAAGGTCCATATTGAGTTTCCTTAGTGCCCATTGAGCTTTGTATTCAAGTTCAACGGGTAGATGGCATGCTTTTCCATATATTAACCTGAATGGTGACATTCCAATTGGTGTTTTATAGGCTGTCCTATATGCCCACAGTGTGTCTGGTAATTTCAGTACCCAGTCAGACCTTGACTTTGATACCACCTTCTCCAGAATGGCCTTTATTTCTCTATTAGACAACTCCACTTGTCCATTTGCTTGCGGGTGATATGGAGTTGTAATTCTGTGATTACGAACTCCATATTTTGCTAAGAGAGATTCTAGTTGGGAGTTGTTGAAATGTGTTCCTCCATCATTGATAACAATCCGTGGCACACCAAATCTTGGAAAGATCACTTGCTTGAATAAATTGCAAACTGACTTGGAATCAGCATTGACAGTTGGTACAGCCTCAACCCATTTTGACACATAGTCCACTGCCACCAATATGTATTTGTACCCTTTTGATGGTGGCAAGGGTCCAACATAGTCAATTCCCCATACATCAAAGAGCTCTACTTCAAGAATTCCTTTTTGAGGCATCTCTTGCCTTTTTGAAATCTTTCCAGTTCTCTGACAAGGATCACAAGCTTCAATATAGGAATGTACATCCTTGAATAAAGTTGGCCAATAAAATCCTGCTTGCAAATTTTTTGCTTGAGTCTTTCGAGTACTTGCACGACCTCCATAAGGGGATGAATGACAATGATAGATCACACTTTTAGCTTCACTTTCCGGCAAGCATCTTCGAACAATACCATCAGCACAATGCTTGAATAAGTAAGGTTCATCCCAAAAGAAGTACTTCATATCTGATAGGAATTTCTTCTTCTTTTGATACCCAAAATCTGTAGGAACTTTGTTACAGACCAGATAATTAACTATATCTGCATACCATGGTGTATAGTTTTGTATACTAGTCACTTGCATAAGATTGATCCCTGGTGAAACATCATTGATTGGTAAGGAGTCTACTGCATTGTTTTGCAATCTCGACAAGTGATCTGCCACAACATTTTCAGCTCCTTTCTTGTCCTTGATTTCCATATCAAATTCTTGAAGCAAGAGTATCCATCTAATTAACCTTGGCTTGGCTTCTTTCTTGCTGAGTAGATATCTTATTGCAGCGTGGTCTGTGTAAACTACACAATGAGATCCCACAAGATATTGCCTGAATTTGTCAAAGGCATACACTACTGCCAACAATTCCTTTTCGGTGGTTGTGTAATTAGCTTGAGCATCATCAAGTGTTTTGCTAGCATAGTATATTACATGCAAATCTTTTCCTTTTCTTTGTCCAAGTACTGCACCTACAGCAAAGTTGCTTGCATCACACATTATCTCAAATGGTAATTCCCAGTCAGGGGGTTGCACTACTGGAGGAGTGACCAATGCTTCCTTGAGCAAGTTGTAGGATTTTTCACATTCTGCATCGAAGTTGAACTTTACATAATTGTTTAGGAGATTAGTGAGGGGTTTGGCTATCTTGGAGAAATCCTTTATGAATCTTCTATAGAACCCAGCATGTCCCAAAAAGCTCCTCACCCCCTTCACATTTACAGGTGGTGGGAGTTTTGATATTACTTCAACTTTTGCTGGATCAACCTCAATTCCTCTTTTAGATACCAAATGTCCCAAAATAATTCCTTCCCTTACAAGAAACTGACACTTCTCCCAGTTTAGGACTAGGTTGTGTTCTGAACACCTCTGAAGAACTGCTGCTAGATTATTCAAGCAATCTTCATAACTTTTTCCAACGACTGTAATATCATCTATGAACACCTCCACTTTGATTCCTATCATATCAGAGAATATAGAGAGTACAAACCTTTGAAATGTTGGAGGTGCATTACAAAGTCCATAAGCTAGTCTTTTGTAAGCAAATGTTCCGTATGGGCAAGTGAAAGTTGTTTTATCTTGATCATCCGGATGAATTGGGATTTGCAAGAATCCTGAATACCCATCTAAGCAGCAAAAATATTCATGCCCATCAAGCCTTTCCAACATTTGGTCAATGAAAGGTAAAGGAAAATGGTCCTTCCTCGTTGCTTCATTTAACTTTCTGAAATCATTGACCATTCTCCACCCTGTGACAGTCCTACTAGGAATCGTTTGCCCTTGTTCGTTTTCAATGACAGTTATTCCTCCTTTTTTGGGCACCATGTGAATGGGACTCACCCACTCACTGTCCGAAATGGGGTAAATGATATCAACAGAAAGCAATTTAAGGATCTCCTTTTTCACAACCTCTTGCAAATGGGGATTTAACCTTCTTTGATTTTCTCTAATTGGCACACTGCTTTCTTTCAAGTAAATCCTATGAGAGCAGACAGCAGGATTTATCCCTTTCATATCATCAATCGAATATCCAATAACATCCTTGTACTTTTGCAAAACTGCTTGAAGCCCTTTTATTTGCCTTTCCGTCAACTCCCTATTCACGATAATTGGCCACTGGTTGTCATTGTCTAAGGATGCATACTTCAAACTTTCCGGAAGTTGTTTCATTTCTATTTGCCTTGATTGCATCTTCTCTAGTGGCCTTGTACTGCTTTCCAATATGCTCACAGGTCTGATTTCTTCATATTTGATTTCACTATTGACCTCCTCAACTACTTCACAACAATTTCTTCCATACCTCTCTTCATAACCTTCTTCCACACATTTCTGTAATGTATCAATTCTGTAGCAGTGTTCTTCTCTTTGCGGGACATGTGTTGCATGCTTCATGTCAAACTCCACCTTTTCATTTCCGAACCTCAGGCTCAATTTAGCTTCTTGGACATCAATAAGTGCACCAGCTGTGGCCAAAAATGGTCTTCCAAGAATCACAGCCTCACTTTTGTCCTCCATATCTAGCACTACAAAGTCAACCGGATAAGCAAACTTCCCAACTTTGATTGGAACATCCTCAAGAATTCCAACAGGTTTCCTATATGTTCTGTCGGCTAAGTGAAGAGTTATGGCTGTTGGATTTAGTTCTCCCAAGAACATCCTTTTGCTAACTGAATGTGGTAACACACTAACACTTGAGCCCAAGTCACACAGAGCACTGTAAGTTTTGTTTCCAATCACACATGGTACACAAAAGCTTCCTGGATCATCCAATTTTTCAGGCATGGAATTCTGAATTATTGCACTACATTCCTTTGATAGAGTCACTACTTCTGGCTCAGACATGCTTCTTTTCTTTGTTAGCAATTCCTTGAAATATTTGGCATACATTGGAACATGCAAGACAGCTTCAAGAATAGGAATAGTAATCTGAACTCCCTTCATAGTTTCCAAGAATTTGGCAAATTGCTTGTCATCTTTGGGTTTGTTGAACCGCTCAGGAAAAGGAATGTTGTTGGTTGTTATTGCTTCCTCTAGCAAAGGCTCAGCTCTTGTTTGAAAACCAGGAAATTCGACTTCAGTTTCAATTCGGTTATCAACTTCTTTCTCCTTTATTTTCTCTGATGATGTTGAAGGTGGAGTTTCGGATGAACTTGGCCTCATAGCAGGAGGCACATATGTCTTCGGAATAGGAAGTAAAGGTCCTGTCATAGCTCCACTCCTTGTAGTCACTGCATCAACTGAAGATATTGCCCCACAGTGAGCTTTTGGGTTTGGAATTGGTTGAGCAGGCAGCCTTGCTTCATTTTCTCCCACCATACTATCCATTTTGCTCACAAGCATCTTAACAGAATCCTTTAAGCCATTGACTTCATTTGTCATATTATTCATCAATTCCAACTGCATCTTCATGATTTCCTCCATTCCATTTCACTGAACATTTTGTTGTTCATTATGCCTCGGCACTTGAAATTGATTTGGATGATTTGATGGTCGATTTCCTTATACTGTCGATCCACTTGCATATGACTGATTATTCTTGTATGACAAGTTTGGATGGTTCCTCCAAGAAGGATTATAGCTGTTTGAGAATGGACCTTGACCTTGGGCATAACTTACTTCTGAAACCGATGATCCAATTGCTGAATAAAAGGTACATTCAGTTGAAGGATGACCTGCTTGGCCACATACATCACACATTTGAGGCACACTTACTGAAGCTACAGATGTACCGATGCAATTTGACATGATACTATCCATCTTCTTGTTCAAGATGTCAATCTGAGCCGCCATGCTATCATTTGCAGACACATTATACACACCAGGATGTGGTGGTGCTATTGCTCTTTCACTTGACCATTGGAAATGATGAGACACCATACTTTCAATCAATGCAAATGCTTCATCAAGGGTTTTGTTCATAATTCCTCCTCCAGCAGCAGAATCGACAAAAGCTCTGGTCTGAGTGGACAGTCCTTTGTAAAAGGTTTGTAACACCAGCCATCTTTCTAAACCATGATGAGGACACATTCTGATTAAAGAGTTGAATCTTTGCCATGCGTCATACAAACTCTCTCCATCATATTGAGTAAACCTTGTTAACTTGTCCCTATATTCAGCAGCTTTTGTTGGTGGAAAGTATCTCTCAAGAAATGTCTGCAATAAAGTCTCCCAAGTATCCTTCAGATGTTCAGGCAAGGAGTGAAGCCATACTCTTGCTCCATCTCTCAAGGAAGATGGGAATAGTGATAATCTGATAGCACTCGGTGAAACTCCATTTTGCTTGAGGGTGTTACAGTACTCCAAGAAAGTCCTGATATGCTCATGGGGGTCTTCTGACTGTTGTACCATGTTAATCAAAGCAGGCTTCAATTCAAAATTATTCGCCTGAATAATTGGTTGCACCATTTCTCCTGGTATCCCATGATCTCTCGGGATCCACAAGTCCCTGAGCAAAGGTACTGAATCAGGCATCTTTTCTTCTTCTTGATCTTGCAAAGTTTCAGCAACTTGAAACCGTATTTGATTCTCTCTTCTTCTTCTCAATAAGGTCCTTTCAATTTCTGGATCAAACGGCTCTAGTGAATATTCAGGTTGAAGCATAAGACAATTTCCTATAAAGTTCCTGAAATTGACACATGCTAGTTTCTCTCAAAACTGCAGCCAATGTTAGGAAATTGTTAGTTGCCAGCAATACTACATAATCGACCTAAAATAAATTCTGATCTGCTTCTACTAATGTGCTAATGAAATTTAGATCCCCGGCAACGGCGCCAAAATGATCTATTATAATATAGCGGGGTTTTTACGCCCCAAACTACGGATATCGTGTTCTCCACAGGGATCTAGAACTTCGAAGCACACATTCAAAACATTCAAAACAACTAAACAGATGAATCAGACCGTAGTGACAACAAGAAGCCACTGGAACAAGGTAAAACAAAATAATATGCAGCAAAGGTAAAGGGTTCAGAAAAAGGACTTTCTCTTTTTCTAGTAGTTTTCTTGTAATCAAATAGACAAGTAACACTAGCACATGGAAGATGGTTCAGATATCACACACAACTCATGCAACCAATTAAAGTGACAGCAGCTCATGGGAGAATAACTACTAACTTAATATCCAGCAAAGGGTCACAATAATTCAGCAAGGATACATGAGGGTTCAGCAAAGGTGCAGAGGTAATAGAGTAAATTTAAGACCCAACAGTGCATATATTCAGAGCACAGGAACAAGAGAAGAGAGAGGTTTAGAGCCTATGGGTCTTGATGGTCTTCGATTCGAAGCTGCAGATGTTGCATTCGAAGAAGAGTAGCAGCAGAGGCACGTTGGAGACAATCTTGCATGGAGCACCAGAAGGCCTGAAACCCCTGGCCTCTGGTCGATCCTCTCCCTCTCAGCAGCGAGGAAGAGGAGAGAAGGAGCGGCAGAGATCGTCGGTGAGGGAGGTCACGGCAGCAGGAGTTGGAGCTGAGTAGCGGCGGTCGATCTTGAGGTTGGAGACGAGGAAGTGCGGCAGATCGGCGTCGTCGTTGAAGAGGAGCGGAGGATCGCCGGTCAGATCACGGCAACTTCGTGGTGGATCGGGCACCACCGCCAGTCTCCCGGCACCCTCTTCTCCCCCTCTCTCCTTCGATCTGGTTCTTCTGCTGGTTCCCCTCGATCTGGTGGTGGATGAGTAGCAAGAAGGGCGAGAAAAGGGAGTCTTCCTGATCTGTTTTTTTCGTTGGTGTGGTCTGGTCTCGCTCCTCTCCCTTTCGATCTGGTGTTATAATCAGCCACGGGAGGAGCCAGCCGCGCGTGGAGTCAGACACCATGTCTGGTGTGTCGCGCCAGGCCCCAGCTCCTCTGGTTCTTTTCGGTTTTGCCCCCTCCAGAACTGAACTCTTCTCCAAGTTGATCCCCGCTTTAGTGTTGAAAGCACTTTCGACCAAATTTGGGTGCCTAAACGCACCAGACCTGCAAAAATTGAATAAGTGTTGTAAAAATATCATAATAGGAATATTTCTGTAGGACTGAATACTTTATGAGTGATTACTGTGATCATATGTTTAATTCGTGACTCAAAAAGGCTAAAAATACTATATGCATAAATGTGCTATCAGCGGGCAAGATGGCCAACGTCCTATGGCTCGAGGGCTCCTTTGTGGAGACCCTGAAGGGGTGGCAGTCATGGTGGTTTTACATCACCGAGCCGCGCGGCCCGAAATGGATCGCAGCCCCTGAGTTCCGGTCCGGGCCCCCTACATGGCTCACGTCTTGGAAGGAGACGGGCCTGTCGTGGGGCAACAAAGACGAGGTGACCGGACTGCAAAAATGCATCCAAATCCTGGTGAACAAGCAGCTCAAGCTTGTCAATGTACTCTAGGTTATGCTCGTCCGCTGGATCCTCCCGTGTCAACAGTGGGATTTCAATCTGTGGGAGTTCGACCCGGCGCAGCACCCAATCCTGAACAGGCTCTTCGACACGATGTATGAAGATGTCTGGAGGGTGCTATTCAAAGGCGCCGAGGCTCCTGCATCCACTTCCGAGGACCGTGGATTCAGCACGCAGCATCACGCTGGCGAGGTAAGCTATTTTTACCTTTTACAGGATATTAGTTTTTCATAGTTTGACTCTATGCGGGATCTAAACACCCTTTCATTTGACAGGATTGGCAGGTGAAGTCCGGACAGATCGACTGTCCGACCCCTTTGCCCGAAGACCCAGCCAATGCTCGTTTAGCAAAGCTGCTGGTTCCGGCACCTTACGTGGTGCGGAGAAGAAGGCCAATAAGAAGGCCACGGGGACTCGAAAGAGCTCCCGGCGTATGGTGGTGTCGGACTCATCGTCCGACGAATCCGAGATGCACTCCTCCCGTGAAGACGATGAGGAGGAAGAAGAAACCTCTCCCCCTCCAGCGGGGGGAGGAAAGAAGAGGAAGGCCACCCCAACAGGGGAGACCGAAGGGTCCAAGAAGGGGAAGACCCTTTCTCCGGACTACTCCACCGATGCCAACAAGGGCGAAGAGGAGTGGCCGCACAGGGCCAAGCGCCCGGCGGAATCGTAAGTATTCAGATACCAGAGTAACTCATGATATTCCTTTGTCGCACAGCTTTCCCTAATGTCGAATATAATCATGCAGCCCGCCCAAGGCCGGGCTCGACGAGTCATCGAGCGGCTCCCTGGATTCATCGGACGTGAATTCAGTTCCGCCCGCTGCCTCCCCCCGCACTGCGGACGACACCGAAGTGGCGTCGCAACAAGTTCCGAGCCAAGAGGAGGTGGTCCTGGAGGAGCCGCGAGGCGACCTCCCGGACTCCGGGAGTAAAGGGGACAACACCCCCCAGGGCTCCAAGTCCGGCTTTGTGCCGGACACCGCGCCGGAATCCTCAACGGTTCTGGACTACGGCAGGCGACCTCCTTCTAAGGGGAGCAAGCCTACTAAGCCGGCGGCCTCCGTCCAACCGGAGGCGCCGGACAATCTGTTGGAGGTGCTTAAGGGTGCCTCCATCGACGAGGAGCACCGTACTATCATGAGTACGGTGATCTAGAAGGTTCAGTCCGCCAAGAGCGGAATGACTGAAGCTTGTGCTAGCCTTCTAACAGGCTTCGAGGTAAGTAAAAAATATGTAAGAATGTTACCGCAAAGACAGTAGCCCCTGATGCTCTGTTTGGCGTTCGGAAAGAAAAGCTGAATAGAGGATCTAATAAATTTCGCAGGAGTCTAACAAAAAAGAGTCAATATGCGTATGCAGGCTTCGCTGCTTGCAACCGCCGCACTGACTGCGGAGGTGGGCGCCCTGAAGCAGGGCCTCGAGCGGTCCAAGCAAGAGCTCGGCCTTGCCAAGCGGCAACTCAAGGAGAAAGAAGGTAAGAGATACCTTATAGAAAGGAAAATATATATAAAAAGATGCAATTGCAAAAAATGACAGGATTATGCTACTTATTGCAGGGGCCACAACTGAGGTGGCGACCCTCGAAACTGCCAAGTATGCCAAGGCCGAATCCCAGAAGGCCCTCCAGGAGTTGGATGAAGTGAAAAAGATAGCAGCGGGTAAGGCATTCTTTATGCAAAGTAGACATATAAAAGTGAGCTACTTGTTACTTACCCGAATCCGGAGCTCTCCAGGGGCATTCGCAGATCTTCCCCGTAGCGTATCCGATGCCGCCGCATTCTACCGAGCTGAGCAGGGCAGCTCGACGGAGAAGGTGTTCTGGTCTCAGTATGCTGAGGCCGGACACCCTGTGCCCCTGAGCGACCAGCTGAAGCAGCTGGTCGAGCTCCACAAGGCGGACGAACAGGCCATGAAGGGCCTCATAGTTCAGCTGTGGCCTGGAGAGGCCCTGCCTAGGAGCTACTTCGGATTGGTGCTGTCGGATCACGGGTTCCGGCAGACCCTTAAGGTTCGAACTCTGGGGTGCACGCGGAGATCGTGCCCTCTACCTCTCCGTCTCGCAAAGATCTAACTACTGAAAGAACAACACAAGAGACACAAGGTTTATACTAGTTCGGGCCACCATTGTGGTGTAATACCCTACTCTAGTTTGTGGTGGGTGGATTGCCTCTTGGGCTGATGATGAAGAACAGTACAAGGAAGAACAGCCTCGCGAGGGTCTGTTCTTGGCTAGGGGATGAACTGTTGAGGGAGTTCGATCGCCCTTCTCTCTCTCTCTCTCTCTCTTTACTTGCTCAAGTCCCAAGTCCTGCTTGCCTGATTGCTAGATCCCAGATGCCTCTACCCTGGGGGTGTCTAGTCCTATTTATAGGCAAAGGCCCTGGGCCTCTTCCCAAATATTGAGCGGGAAGGGCGCCAACAATTGGCCAATTCAAAGGGGAACATCTAGTACACTTATCCTGACTAAAGTTGGTCTTCGCCTGCCAAAGGCCCTGTGGTGACGCCGTCCTGGGCTCCATGGTGACCTCCTTCCCACCGTTGGACTGGTCTCGGTCTCGTTGCACCGAAATGGGTGCCTTTGCTTGATCCTCTCGCCTGCGCTTGCCCCCTTTGCACCAAAGAGGAAAGGGAGACGCTGCGCGGGCTGGCGCCCGCCTGGCACCCTTGGTTGTCATGGCTTGCGTCATGGGCACCTCGTGAGGTACCCCGCCTTGATCTCTCCGCCTCCTCGCGAGCCAGCCTAAGGAGGCCGTGCTTGAGGAAGCGCCGTGTCGTCCGCCTCGCGAGGCTCGGCCCCTCGCGAGGGTCTTGAGCTTTGTGTTGATGAAGATGGGCCACGCTAGGCCCCCATTTGATCCATGCCGCAGGCCGCAGGCAGGCAAGTCTGGGGACCCCCGTTCCCAGAACGCCGACAGTAGCCCCCGGGCCCAAGGCGCGCATGGACTTGGCCGTGCCGAGAGGCGAAAGGGCAAGGGCGAAGCGCCGCGGGCCCTAACAGCCTGCGGCCTTGGGCGCCGCGTGGCGGTTGATTGGACGTGGGCGTCTCCACTTCCCCATGACGCCTTGATGACCGCGCGTATTTGACAAGTCCCTGCATGCAAATCGTGTCATGATTACCTGTGATCGTGGAGGCCGACGGTTGGCCTTCGTCGGCTATATGTATGGCACCGGGCGTGCCCTTCCAATCCATCTCTCCTTGCTCCCTCCTCTGCCTCAGTTCTTGCTCCGTCTTGGTGTGGTGGCTCCAATCCGCCGGTTTTCCGCGGAGGAGAAGGGAAAGGCTCCCCGAGAAGGGCCAGACCCTCTCCCGCCGAAGAAGCGACCTGCTCCCCGCGGCCGCGATGAGGAGGGCCGTCAGGTGGCGCCGAGGCATTGGTATGAGCGGCCTCCGCCGGGGTTCCCGCTTCCTTTGCATGCCGCTGACCTTGAGGGGGACGGTGCTGGTCCCTGCGGCCAGCGCCGTCGTCGGCGCCGACGGGTCACAAAGGTGCTGGTCGTCCCTCCTGGGGTCCACGCCGAAGGCTCCTCCCGCGAGCTTGTGCTCCACGCCGCCATGCCTCCTCGAACCTGGATTCGCCTTCCTCCCTTCTTCGCCTCCGTCTTCCGGCAGGGGAGGCTCCTGGAGCTGTGGCTGCAGCACGCCCACTGCAGCACTCCCGCGACCGAGGCAGAGGTCGCGATCACTGCCTCGGGCGAGGTCTTCATGACTCGCGGCTGGGGCGAAATCGCTCGGGGTTGCAGAACGAGGGGCGCCCTCACGATCCACCTAGAGTATGACGGCGCTTCGGTGATGTTCTTCAAGATCTTCGACGCGATCGGGCGCCGGTTGGAGTGCTGCCCCAGGGGAGGCAGCCAGGGCCCTGCCACGGCGAGGGCTGGGCCCGCCGGCAGCTCCGCGGACAGCTCCACAAGCGATGGGAGCACCGGAGGATCCAGCGACTCCAGCGAAGTCTTCGCGACTCCGGAGATGAGCGACGACAGCTACGAGCCTACGAGTCAACGCCGCTCCCGGAGCAGGGCAGGCTCGCTCGGCCGCCGCCGACCCTGATTTGGATGGGGTTGGCGCTGGTGCTTGATGGCCCACTATTGATGATGGCATCTTTTGCAAAGGCGCGTGTAGTTAGCACCCTTTAGGATCCGTTCCCTGCGAGGAATCACATTGCGCCCCATAGGGGCTTGTAAGGCGGCTGTGATCCTTGTTGTTAATATGTAACCCTTGCTATGGATCTGTGCGAATCGTAAATTCCGTCATAGTTTGGTTCTCCCTTTCACACCTCGCGAGGGCTTGGTGCTCTGCGTCGACAGGTCCCAGTCCCAAGGCGGCGTCAGCCGTCGCTGGTATGCCAGGTCGTGATGCCGTGGTCAAGGCCAGGAGGTGAGCGACCCAGGGTCCGGTAAGAGCCCCTGAGTCGCGATGCTCAGGAGGTCCCCTTTGGCGCCCAAGCAGCCATCACTTGGTGAGAAAGGGAAGCAGCTCCGCTAGTACGGAGTCGATTTAGGTGCGGGGGTAGTGCTACGGTAGCCAATGTTTTGGATGACGACTTATCTTTGAGGATTGGGGATCATCCCCAGCACGTCATCGGGTCCGGGGGGTAGCTTAAGCGGAGTCACTGGCCGAGGTCCTCGCGCGCCCCTTCTCCCTCGCCTTTGCTCCCCTTTCTGCTCTACGTCCTCGGGTCCCGGCCCTCGAGCTGATCTCAGCCGTCGCTGGTATGCCAGGTCGCGATGCCGTGGACAAGGCCAGAGGGTGAGGGCTGGAGAGCCAGTAGGAGCTCTGAGACGCGATGCTCAGGCACCCCCCCTTTAACGTGCAAGCGGTTTGCGCGGGCAAGGGTGAAGGGAACGCCGTGAGGGCCTTGGCTAGCATAGTTTCCTCTAAGGACCCTGCAGATTCATCACAGAGAGAAGAAGGGGCTGCCATGGCAACCATCAGTTGATTGTTAGTATCTCAAGAGTTTGCTGGTTGGAGTAGGTGAGGTGTGTCTGGGCACCCGTGAGCCAGCGCGGGACTCACGCGGCCCTACCTCTAGGCGGTTTGCGCCTGGCACTGGGCCGTATCTTGAAATGTGTCCCTGCAAAATTTGATTAGATGCCGGCACTCTACGTCCTCGGGTCCCGGCCCTCGAGCTTGTCTCAGCCGTCGCTGGTATGCCAGGTCGCGATGCCGTGGACAAGACCAGAGGGTGAGGGCTGGAGAGCCAGTAAGAGCCCTGAGTCGCGATGCTCAGGCGCCCCCCCTTTAACATGCAAGTGGTCGACATAGAGAAGAAGAGGTGCCGTGGATGGCATCGAGTAATCAAGCATGGTAGGCGAATGCATAATTGGAAATAAACACGGAGGGGATACACGCCGCTGGGCCTAGCCCGAGTGGCCTGGGGATGATGCAGCCCGAGGGGCGCCCCCAGCAAAGCAAGCTAACGACTAAAGAAATTAAAGGGGATACATGCCACAGGGACGGACCCACGCGGCCTGGGAGTGACGCAACCCTGGGAGGGCGCTCCCAGCTGGGAATGAAACTTGAAAGATGTCACCTGGAGATGTCGTCGACGAAGTGGCGTTGGTGCAGCAGACTCGGTGGGCTGCGGAAGCCGATCCTCACGAGCCCCCAGGCCCTGGGGCCTCGGGAGGCTCCGGAGGCACTGGTGGCTCCTCGTGAGCTGTCTCCATCTCCGCCAGAGCCGCATAATGCCTGTCTTCTTGCGCCTCCAAGATGCCCCTCATGAGGCGCTGGTACGCCGCAGCCACGCTCGGCAGGCCGTAAGGCATGTGAACATAGCTGTGGGGCGGTCCTCCGCAGCACCCCACTTGGGAGGGCCAGAGGCGCTCCGTCGTGGCGATCTGATTGAGCCCTGGTACGTCGATGCAGACGTGCAGCCCACCATCCTCGCCTGGATGGGGAGCCACAGCTGGTGGACGACGACAACCTCTCATGATCCTTGACTCCTGTAGTTCTTGAATGGCCTTGTTAACGAACTCTTGCTGGTCTGACCCTCCTTGCCTGGCTCCCTTTCGAGGGAAACGTGCTTCGAAGAACGCCTCCGCATGGTGCCCAAGCGCCTCCCTCGTGACCCTGGCAAGGTCGGTGGCCCTCTAGGTGAGAGCCCCCGAGCCCTGCCTGAGGAGGGCGCCGGGCGCGCTTTCCTATGCGATGGAAGGAGGGTCTCCCTGGGCAGACACGGGCCCTGAAGGGCCTGCCTCCTGAGGGGCTGAGCCTGACGACGTCTTCTTCTTCTTGGGGGTGGTCTCAGGAAGCCTCCTGCTTCCACGATCTGGGTCTTCTAGTGACGCGACCTGAAAGGCTCGCTCCAGGGAACACACTGCATCCTTCTCTTCACAGGGCACCGTGATGACGCCGCCACTTCCTGGCATCTTGAGGACGTTGTAGCCGTGGTGAGTCACGTCCATGAACTTGGCCAGCACTGGGTACCCGAGGATGGTGTTGTACGGCAAGCGGATGTGAGCGACGTGGAAGTCGATGAGCTCGGTGCGGTAGTTGCTGCGGTTTCCGAAGGTGATTGGGAGGCGGACCTGTCCGATCGGGACTGTGGAACCGTCGGCGACTCCGGAGAAAGGCTTGGTTGGCTGAAGCTGGTCGTAGGGCACTTGGAGGTTGTTGAATGTTTCCACGGACAAGACATTGAGCCCTGCCCCTCCGTCGATGAGGGTCCTGGTGACCAGAACATTGCTGATGACTGGGGAGCAGAGCATCGGGAGCACTCCGACTATGGCCGCGCACTTGAGTTGGTCTGCTGAGCTGAACGTGATGGCGCAGGCCGACCACCTGAGGGGACGCGTTGCTTCGAGCTTGGGGAGAACTGCATTCACTTCGCGGGCAAACTGTTTGAAGATACGCTGAGAGGCTGGGGCTTGAGCTCCGCCCAGGATGCAGGCGATTGCGCGCGTCTCTTGGAAGCCTCCAGCCCCCTCGTCTTGGTGACGGTCTTCATTCCTCCTTGGCTGAGGCGGCAGCGGCGGCAGGCCTGGGTTGCCATGAGGGCAATCCTCACGAGGCTGATCCCTCCAGTCCCCCTCGTGAGGCGGGTCACGCCAGCGGTCCTCGCGAGGTTGGTCGCGCCAGCCTTGGCGTGGGCCACGATCTTCCCAGCGTCCTGGGTTCCTTCCTCCTCCTCGGCCGTAGCCCCGGTCAGCATAGTCGGGGCGTCGGCTGACTCTTCCTTCTCGCACGGCGCAGAGTTCTTGGCATTCGTTGGTGTTGTGGGTGTGGAGGTCATGGTACACACAGTACCGGCTGCCCCTGGAGGATTCGGGCAGATCCTTGCCCCGCTTGGTGTCCGGCTCCGCCGCGAGCACGGCAGCCCCCTTGCGCTTCACGTCCTTGGCCTTGGGCTTCTTCTCTTCTGGATCTACGGCAGGCAGCTCGAGGAGGGAGAGGCGTCCCTCCTCAGCCCTGGCGCACTTGGCCGCCAAGTTGAACAGCTCCAGGGAGGTGCAGAGGTCTTCATGCATCGCCAACTCCTCCTTCATCTTGACGTCGCGCACGCCATCGGAGAAGGCTGAAATGATGGCTTCCTCGGACACCCTGGGGATCTTGAGGCGCGCACTGTTGAAGCACTGGATGTACTTTTGCAGGGTCTCTCCAGGTTGCTGCTTGACGCGGCGCATGTCGCTCACGGCGGGAGGCCGGTGGCGGGTACCTTGGAAGTTGGCGATGAAGCGAGTACGCATCTGGTCCCAGGAGGAGATCGTGCCTGGGGCCAGGTTCATGAGCCAAGTGCGAGCACCTTCCTTCAGCGCCATGGGAAACCAGTTTGCCATGACCTTTTCGTCCCCGCTGGCAGCTTCGATTCCCAGCTCGTAGAGCTGGAGGAACTCTGTGGGGTCAGTCGTGCCATCGTAGCGAGGGGGCAGGTCCGGCTTGAACTTGCCGGGCCATGCGACGCCGCGCAGCTCGGCGGTGTAGGCGCGGCAGCCTGCGGTGGCCGCGGGAGGTTTTGGTTGAGGGAGAGCTTGGCCTTGCGGGTCCCCTTGCGCTGCAGCTGGGAGCAGCGCGCGGTCTTGACATGCCGGAGCTGGAGCGGGGTCTTGGCGAACCGGAGCTGGGAGCGCCAGGGCGGCCTGTTGCGATGGTGGGACTTCTTGGCAGCTCCGTTCCTGCTGGGCTGGCGCTTGCCGGAGCGGGTTCCGCCCAGGGGCTGCGCGCCTTGGGGCCATGGCGTCTTCTTGGAGAGGAGGCGGCTGGAATGCCCCTGGAGTTTCATTGCCCACGCGGGGCGGAGTGCGGCGCAGCGGTGCGGACGGCGCGGGAGAGCCCCCTGCGGCGCGGACGAGCTCGGCGACGCGGTCGAGCCACTCCTCGTAGACATCGTCGACGGGGCGGTAGCGCAAGAGCTCGTTCGCTGCGATGAGCGCAGCTCGAGCCTCCAAAGGCGCACGAAGCGCATGAGACGAAGAGCCGGCCGGGGTGAGCGACGGAGTAGCGGTGCGGCCGTCTCGCCGCACGGACGTGTAACGCCCTCGATGCGGCTATATCTCCCACGTGTCGAAGCACGACTTAGAGGCATAACCGCATTGAAAGCAATGTCGCATGTGAGGTAATCTTCACACAACCCATGTAATAAATAAGGGAAAGAGATACATAGTTGGCTTACAGTCGCCACTTCACACAATACATAAGTAAACATCCATCATTCAAATACACTCAAGGTCCGACTACAGAACCAAAATAAAAGAAGAATACCCCAAGTGCTACACAGATCCCCGAATCAACCCCAACTGGGCTCCACTACTGATCATCAGGAAAGGACACATAGTAACGACCACGTTCTTCGTCGAACTCCCACTTGAGCTTGGTTGCATCATCTGCACTGGCATCGTCGGCACCTGCAACTGTTGTGATAGAATCTGGTGAGTCATGGGGACTCAGCAATCTCACACCCGCGAGATCAAGACTATTTAAGCTTATAGGAAGGATGGGGGAAATGAGGTGGAGCTGCAGCAAGCGACTAGCATATATGGTGGCTAACATACGCAAAAGAGAGCGAGAAGAGAAGAAAAGCACGGTCGTGAAGCTAGAAGTGATCAAGAAGTGATCCTGAACTACTTACGTCATGCATAACTCCAACACCGTGTTCACTTCCCGGACTCCGCCGAGAAGAGACCATCACGGTAACACACGCGGTTGATGTGTTTTAATTAAGGTCAACTTCGGGTTTTCTACAACCGGACATCAACAAATTCCCATCTGCCTCATAACGGCGGGCACGGCTTTCGAAAGATAATACCCTGCAGAGGTGTCCCAACTTAGCCCATTATAAGCTCTCACGGTCAACGAAGGATATTCCTTCTACCGGGAAGACCCGATCAGTCTCGGAATCCCGGACTACAAGACTTTTCGACAGCAATAAAACAAGTCCAGCAAAGCTGCCCGGTTGTGCCGACAAATCCTGATAGGAGCTGCACATATCTCGGTCTCAGGGCACATCCGGATTGTCCAAACTTCCGGTAGGCCAGTCCAGAGTTGCCCCTGGTGACCACCGGCGGCTGACGGTTCGAACCAGCACTTAGAGAAGCACTGGCCCTGGGGGGCTAAATAAAGATGACCCTTGGGCTCGCGAAAACCCAAGGGAAAAGGTGGTAGGTGGTAGGCAAATGGTAAAACCAATGTTGGGCCTTGCTGGAAAAGTCTTATTCAAAGCGAACTGTCAAGGGGGTCCCATAAATCACCCAACCGTGTAAGGAACGCAAAATCCGGGAACATAACACCGGTATGACGGAAACTAGGGCGGCAAGAGTGGAACAAAACACCAGGCATAAGGCCGAGCCTTCCACCCTTTACCAAGTGTATAGATGCATTAATTAAATAAGCAATATTGTGATATCCCAACAAGTAAACATGTTCCAACAAGGAACAACATCTCCATGTTCCATCGAGGAACAAACTTTGTCTTCACCTGCAACTAACAACGCTATAAGAGGGGCTGAGCAAAGCGGTAACATAGCCAATCAACGGTTTGCTAGGACATGGATGGTTAGAGGCTGACATGGCAATATGGGTGGCATGATATAGCAAGTGGTAGGTATCGCAGCATAGGCATAGAAAAAGAGCGAGCATCTAGCAAGCAAAGATAGAAGTGATTTTGAGGGTATGGTCATCTTGCCTGCAAAGTTCTCAGGGTTGTCGAAAGCTTGATCCTCGTAAGCGTTCTCAACAGGTTCCTCGTTCACGTACTCGTCTCCCAGCTCTACCCAAAGCAAGAACACAAGCAAAGGGGACAAACATCAATCACGATGCAATGCGCAAGCAACATGCTGCAAAACATGGCATGATATGCGAGATGTGATATGCAATGCATATGCGTACTCCGGAAGGAAAAAGATGAACCAGGCATAATCTTGGCAAACCAAGTATGCCACTAGATAGATGAGATGATTTCGGTTGAAATCGATATAAAGATCACCGGAATCGGATGCACGGTTTGCAAACAGCAAGCAAAACAAGAATGACAAGATCCTGCGATTAACAGCATGATGCTACTTAGCAAGCAACAAGAAATTAAGCTACTGCACCCAAACGTACCAACAAAGCATATGACAGTAATCTACTCAAGATGCTTGACAAAAGATGAACACTGAGCTACGGCTAAAACACATCAGAGCAGGTTCAAACAAGCATGGCAAAAGTGCAAAAGATAACAGGTTCACAAACTTAGTGAAAATAGCAACATGCCAGGAATTAACATCAGGATAACATGTTTAGAACAATGAATCAACATGCTACAGGATCAGGACATAGCAAAATATGGCATGGCATGAAACTACTCAAAGCATTTAACAAAAGTCCCTTACTGACCATAAGCCAAAAGGGAACAGAAAACATAATAACACCCATATCAATTAAGCAAGTTTTGCTACAGTTTTCAGACTTAGCAGAAAACTGGACATGTCAAAATCAGATAACAAGTAGGCATGTTCGTGAGCTCGATGCACTCACTACAGAGCATTGCATGATAAACTAAGCATACATACATCAATAAGACATGGCATAGAAGCTATTCATGGCAAGAACAACAATATAGCATGCAAGGATCAACTACAACAAGCTTGGCAAAATTGAATAACGTGTAGACAATCTGCCAGTAACATTTTATAGCAAAAGTAGAGCTCGATTGACTCAAGCTATGGCACTCCAAAAATACAAACAAAGGCATGGATGGATAGAGCATGATATATATAACAAAACAATCTTACTGATCATGCTCAAAAGAGGCATAGATCTCTCTGAAACAACATGAACACATGGCATAAAAATAACAGCAGGGCATGACTTAGTGAAAATATTAAGTCCCTGAAATCAGCAACATTATGTACCCTAGTTTTCATGCTTGTGCTAGTCACCACAGAGGTCACAAAAATACATGGCATACACCTATGGAAAGATATCATGGCATATTACAAAACACATGTAGGACTCAACTTCATAGGGTGCACACATCAATCATGGCAAAAATGACAAAAGTGCATGTTCTGATAATAATCTGGAACTAACATCACATAGCCCTTTTCCAACAGCATTTCGGCCATCAAGATGAGCTCAAATGAAAATGATGCAATGAGATGAAATTATGTACTCTTCGAGACGAACAATTTGACATATTATACGCCCAAAACGGAGCTACGTGCAGAGAGTTATGGCATGATGAATATGGCATGTTAATGCAAAATAATCGGGACTTAGAAGAAATTTAGAGGGGGAGAAAGTCAACCTAGATGGATCTGAGATCCGGCGCGGATCGAGGTTCGACGGGGCCGGGGTGGAAGAAGATGGCCGGGGCGAGGCTGCGCCGGCGAGGGGGCGCCGGATCCGGCCGGGGCGCG
>NC_041389.1:326198118-326306475 GCF_002162155.2 Triticum dicoccoides
GGTGGCGGGGACACGTGGCGGCGTGTGAGTGGAGGGGAGTGGCGGCAAGGGTGATGTGGCGCTGTCTGATTGGTCCGGGCGCGTGGCTGGCGGGGTGGACGCGTCCGGCGATGGGATGGACATGTCCGGCGGCTCGAGGGGAGCGGGGCTAGGGTTGGACTGCGCGAAAATTCGGAGGGGGAGGTGTTTATATAGGTAGAGGGGGCTAGGAAGCTCCAAATGGAGTGCGGTTTTCGGCCACGCGATCGTGATCGAACGACCGAGATGATGGAGATGACTTAGGTGGGTTTTGGGCCACTTAGAAGGGGTGTTGGGCTGCAAAGAGAAGGAGCCTTTATCGGTTACCCGGTTAACCGTTGGAGTATCAAACGAAGTCCAAATGATACGAAACTTGACAGGCGGTCTATCGGTAGTAAACCAAGGCCACATGTCAAGCCTCGGTCCAATCCGGAAATGTTTAACCCCCACACAAGAAAGAAAGGTAGAAATGACCACCGGAGGAGAACAAAGCGCCGGAATGCAAAACGGACAACGGGGAAAATGCTCGGATGCATGAGACGAACACGTATGCAAATGAAATGTGCATGATGACATGATATGAAATGCAGATGATGACATGGCAGAGTGCAACACGCGAGCACATGGCATGGCAACGACGGCGAATAACTGGCGGACACCTGGCGCATCAGATCCGGGGCGTTACAGGACGGGTGTTGAGAGGATGCCTGCTGCTCGTTCCCCGCCGGGCCGGTGGCGGCGTTGATAGCGGGCGACGGGGAACGACAAGGACGCCCACCGACGGGGGCCGTCTAGACGACGCGGGAAGCGATGGCGGCCCGGCGCTCGGCGCGGGCCCGACGAGCGTCAGACATGGATGCGACGGTCGGAGGAGAACGAAACGGTGGAAGGCAGATTCCGGCGCACCCCTACCTGGCGCGCCAAAATGTCGGATCACGGGTTCCGGCAGACCCTTAAGGTTCGAACTCTGGGGTGCGCGCGGAGATCGTGCCCTCTACCTCTCCGTCTCGCAAAGATCTAACTACTGAAAGAACAACACAAGAGACACAGGGTTTATACTAGTTCGGGCCACCATTGTGGTGTAATACCCTACTCTAGTTTGTGGTGGATGGATTGCCTCTTGGGCTGATGATGAAGAACAGTACAAGGAAGAACAGCCTCGCAAGGGTCTGTTCTTGGCTAGGGGATGAACTGTTGAGGGAGTTCGATCGCCCTTCTCTCTCTCTCTCTCTCTCTCTCTCTCTCTCTACTTGCTCAAGTCCCAAGTCCTGCTTGCCTGATTGCTAGATCCCAGATGCCTCTACCCTGGGGGTGGCTAGTCCTATTTATAGGCAAAGGCCCTGGGCCTCTTCCCAAATATTGAGCGGGAAGGGCGCCAACAATTGGCCAATTCGAAGGGGAACATCTAGTACACTTATCCTGACTAAAGTTGGTCTTCGCCTGCCAAAGGCCCTGTGGTGACGCCGTCCTGGGCTCCATGGTGACCTCCTTCCCACCGTTGGACTGGTCTCGGTCTCGTTGCACCGAAATGGGTGCCTTTGCTTGATCCTCTCGCCTGCGCTTGCCCCCTTTGCACCAAAGAGGAAAGGGAGACGCTGCGCGGGCTGGCGCCCGCCTGGCACCCTTGGTTGTCATGGCTTGCGTCATGGGCACCTCGTGAGGTACCCCGCCTTGATCTCTCCGCCTCCTCGCGAGCCAGCCTAAGGAGGCCGTGCTTGAGGAAGCGCCGTGTCGTCCGCCTCGCGAGGCTCGGCCCCTCGCGAGGGTCTTGAGCTTTGTGTTGATGAAGATGGGCCACGCTGGGCCCCCATTTGAGCCACGCCGCAGGCCGCAGGCAGGCAAGTCTGGGGACCCCAGTTCCCAGAACGCCGACAGGTGCGGCGGCTAGTGGAGGCTTGTCCAAGGCTCGAGGTTATCAAGCACTCCGTCTGCATCGAAGGTGCCCGGAGGGCCCTTGCCCGTGCTAAGGTGCACTGGGGTAAGCTGGACGGTGAGAAGCTTGTGAAGGACGGGCCGCCGCTAGGGAAAGAGCATCGCAAACCCGAGAACTATTATAAGGATGTGCTGAAGGGTGCCCGCCTTATGGCGGATGAATGTACCAAGGATGTAATTTTTGAATAAACTCGCTTGTGTTGTCCTTTGCGCTGAAAACTTGTTCATATGCACGAAGCAATGCTTTTTGAATTTAAAATATTAATTTCTGTGCGGCCGTTTATCAAAAAATTGAGAGATGGCCAGTCGTCGGCTTCTGCCCCCATGCCACTAGTGCTGGGGTGTTCGGGATAAACCTGAGCGCTCTTTTTCCCATGTTTGGGTCCTTCGAGGGAGGCGCTCAGCACAACGAACAAGGCAATCGGACTATAATGCTTGAACACTCTCACTTAGCCATAGAACTCTATAATTTTAAATTTTGGCGAAGCCCCTAGTATTCGGAAGACCGAGTTCGGGGTGCTATCCACGCCATGGCCGGACAAAGCCGGCTCCTCGCTCTAAGCGGCATAAGTCTTTAAGGACTCGAAAGACCTCTCGAACAGTGACTTGTCTCTCGCTTCATCATGACAGTCAGTTTTAGCTTTCTCTACTGAGGTGCTCGGCCCAGCTCAACTGGGGCACAATCGCAGTAGTTCTCCTAGTGCTACCTTAGCCGATATAGCGGAACGTAAGGCACCAAAACATAGGAGCCGGGCAAACCCAACTATTGACCCAAGACATGATTCGGAGCCGATGCATATAATGCTATAAGTTCGGGGTGCCGCACTTGTGAAAGTGTTCGGACTTCTTGCACCATATTGGGGGGGGGGGGTACTGAAGCCCCTGGCGTATTTGCCGTACCATAGTGTACGGGTGCAACATGTCATTAATAAACATATATTTGTAAAAAAGGTAATGCAAAAAATAGATGAAGACTATGCATTGTTTAGAAAGGCTGCGATCAAAGCAGAATGATACAAATAGCGCGATAAGCAAAATGTTTGGACTATGTCCGGTCCAGGGGCAGGCCGCGGAATTGTATGCAAAACAGGTATACAACTCGTGATAGAGACCACCTGGGAGTTCCATAATGCGGCATTGCTTGTCTGCTTCCCTGGTTCTTGCATCGTTTGTGCGGCAGTTGAATTGCCGAACAGATTGTCCGAAGTATGGAGTCCTGAAAGTAAGAGAAAATAAAGAAATCGGCAGCCCCTAGTGCGGTTTAAGCCGTGTTTCGGGTGTGCCGTGATAGTGCCCCTCCCCCTGTGCCCATGGTATTTCAAGAGCGTAGTTATGTATGCGAAGCACTGGTTTTGCTATATCGCGAGGGCTAGGGTTGGGGCCGCATTGCTATGCCTGCTCAGAACGTGCCAGGCGGTCTTGTTGTAGGTTACTCCGGGCGCGCTTGACAGTGTCCGGCCTTTTAACGGCCGGACTGGATAACTGCCTGAAGAGGCTTCTTTGAACTTCCGCTGCGAGAGCTGCCGTATGCTCCTCCATTCGGATGGAGCGTTCGGTGTTTCCATTGACCGTGATTACTCCTCGAGGGCCTGGCATCTTGAGCTTAAGGTATGTGCAGTGCGGTACCGCATTGAATTTTGCAAATGCGGTTCGCCCGAGCAGTGCGTGATAGCCACTGCGGAACGGGACTATGTCGAAGATTAACTCCTCGCTTCGGAAATTATCCGGAGATGCGAAGACCACGTCAAGTGTGACTGAGCCTGTACAGTTGGCCTCTACACCTGGTATGACGCCTTTAAAGGTTGTTTTGGTGGGCTTAATCCTCGAGGGATCTATGCCCATTTTCCGCACTGTATCCTGGTAAAGCAGGTTCAGGCTGCTGCCGCCGTCCATAATGACTCTTGTGAGATGAAATCCGTCAATAATTGGGTCTAGAACCAATGCAGCGAACCCGCCGTGACGGATGCTAGTGGGGTGGTCCCTTCGATCAAAAGTGATCGGGCAGGAGGACCATGGATTGAACTTTGGGGCGAGTGGCTCCATCGCGTATACGTCCCGTAACGCATGCTTCCGCTCCCTCTTGGGGATGTGGGTTGTGTATATCATGTTCACCGTCTGCACTTGTGGGGGAAAACCCTTCTGTCCACTGTTGTTCGGCGGCCTGGGCTCCTCCTCATTGTCGCTACGCAGCCCCTTGTCTCTATTTTCAGCATTTAATTTGCCTGCCTGCTTGAACACCCAACAATCCCTGTTGGTGTGATTGGCTGGCTTTTTGGGGGTGCCATGTATCTGGCACAAGCGATTGAGTATTCGGTCCAAACTGGACGGGCCCTGAGTATTTTTTTTGAATGGCTTTTTCCGCTGACCGGATTTGTAGCCTCTGAATCCGACATTGACTGTCGTATCCTCGTTGTTGTCGCTATTAACGCGGCGCTTTTTCTTGTTCCAGCACGATCTGCCACTTTTGTCCTTGGTATGCAAATTACCAGGGTTCTTGGTTAGGTTGTTACTACGAGCTAGCCAGCTGTCTTCTCCCGCGCAAAAGCGGGTCATGAGTGTCGTGAGGGCTGCCATAGATTTTGGCTTTTCCTGTCCAAGGTGCCGGGCGAGCCACTCGTCGCGGATATTATGCTTGAAGGCTGCTAGGGCCTCTGCGTCTAGACAGTCGACTATTTGGTTTTTCTTTGTTAGGAACCGTGTCCAGAATTGCCTGGCCGACTCCTCTGGCTGCTAAATTATGTGGCTTAGGTCATCAGCGTCCGGTGGTCGTACATAGGTACCCTGGAAATTGTCAAGGAATGCGACTTCCAGGTCCTCCCAAGAACCGATTGAATCTGCTGGCAAGCTGTTGAGCCAATGCCGGGCCGGTCCCTTAAGTTTGAGCGGGAGGTATTTGATGGTGTGTAGATCATCGCCGCGGGCCATGTGGATATGAAGGAGATAATCCTCGATCCATACCGCAGGATCTGTTGTGCCATCATATGATTCGATGTTCACGGGTTTGAAACCCCTCAGGGATTTTATGATCCATTACTTCATCTGTGAAGCATAGTGGGTGTGCGGCGCCTCTGTATTGGGCTATATCACGACGTAGCTCGAACGAGCTTTGTCTATTGTGTTCGGCCCAGCCGGATTTATTATATCCGGAGTGACGATCCCCGTCACGTGCCGTGGGGCATCCACGCGATCCGTAGATCGATCTTGTTTGCCTTGCCTTGTCCTCCAGTATCTCTCGCAGGTCTGGCGCATTTTCCCGTGCCTTAGTATGTTTTGAGCGGCTCCGGGGCACGACTTGAGTGGAGGGCCGAGAGGCCTCTCTGTCACGGCCACGAGGTGGCCGGTCGGCCATGTCATGCGCTGGTGATGTAGGTTTAGGTGCTTCCTCCTCTAATCGGGGTAGCAGCCTGCGCTTTGGGTAACTCTTGGAGGGGCGTTCGAGTTCATACTCTTCGGCAGCAAGGACTTCAGTCCATCTGTCGGCTAGCAAATCTTGATCAGCTGTAAGCTGTTGCTGCTTTTTCTTGAGGCTGCTTGCCGTGGCCATAAGCCTGCGTTTAAAACGCTCTTGTTCGGCGGGATCCTCTGGCACAACGAATTCGTCGTCGTCGAGGCTTGCCTTGTCTTCGGAGGGAGGCATATAATTATCATCCTCAACCTCTCTGTCTGCCGCTCTCTCATGAGGGCTGGCTTCTCCATCCTCCTGTGCTAAATCTTGCTGGAGGCAGTGTTCTTCGGCGCTGTCCGGAGTATTATTATCTCCCGTGCCGGAATCACCGTTTTGCTTTGGCGGGATTTAGAGCGGCGCCGCTGACGCCGGCGCTTGGGCTGTTTCTTGGAGGCGTCATCCCCCGCTGTTCCATCGCCATCTCCGTCTTTTGGAGTGTCCACCATATATATGTCGTATGACGAGGTGGCCTTCTAGTGCCCTATAGGTGCTGGTTCTTGGTCGTCTCCTGCATCGTCGTCCATACCGTCGATGTCTTCGGAGTCGAAATCGAGCATGTCGGTTAAGTCATCGACAGTGGCTACGAAGTGGGTGGTGGGTGGGCTTTGAATTTCTTCATTGTCCGTATCCCAACCTTGCTGACCGTAGTCCGGCCAAGGCTCTTCTGATAAAGAGAGAGACTTTAGTGACTTCAGGATTCCGCCGAAGGGCGAGTGCTAAAAGATGTCCGCGGCGGTGAACTCCATGATCGGCGCCCAATCAGATTCGATCGGCAGGCGCGCGGAGGGCTCGGATTCCAGAGTGGAATCCGGCCCCTCGCAGTCACGGGCCTTGCGGAGTGCGGGGCTGGTGTTCGGCTCGATCGCCTTTGAGATCGCAGCCCCCGAGGCGGCGTCCAACCACTCATCCTCGATCGGCGTAGTAGGCTCCGAATTAAGGGTCGGAACCGATGCGTGTGCGGCCTCCAGGGACTGTTCGGCGGCAGAGCTAGATCATGCCCATCGAGACAGTGCGGCGCGCTCGGCTGTGGCTCGAATCCGTCGAAGATCAAGTCCCCGCGGATGTCAGCTGTGTAGTTTAAACTTCCAAATCTGACCTGATGGCCAGGGGCGTAGCTTTCGATCTGCTCAAGGTGGCCAAGCGAATTGGCCCGCAGTGCGAAGCCGCCGAAGACGAAGATCTGTCCGGGGAGAAAAGTCTCACCCTGGACTACATCGTTGCTGATGATTGAAGGAGCCATCGGGCCCAAAAGCGACGACACAGAGGAACTCTCAATGAAAGCACCAATGTCGGTGTCAAAACCGGCGGATCTCGGGTAGGGGGTCCCGAACTGTGCGTCAAGGCGGATGGTAACAGGAGACAAGGGACATGAAGTTTTACCCAGGTTCGGGCCCTCTTGATGGAGGTAAAACCCTATGTCCTGCTTGATTAATATTGATGATATGGGTAGTACAAGAGTAGATCTACCACGAGATCAAGGAGGCTAAACCCTAGAAGCTAGCCTATGGTATGATTGTTGTATGTTGTGTTGTCCTACGGACTAAAACCCTCCGGTTTATATAGACACCGGAGAGGGTTAGGGTTACACAAAGTCGGTTACAATGGTAGGAGATCTAAATATCCGCATCGCCAAGCTTGCCTTCCATGCCAAGGAAAGTCCCATCTGGACACGGGATGAAGTCTTCAATCTTGTATCTTCATAGTCCAGGAGTCCGGCTGAAGGTATAGTCCGGCCATCCGGACACCCCCTAATCCAGGACTCCCTCACCGTGTGTCCAGTAAACCGTGGCCGATGCACCCCCACCCCTCTGCCACGCATGCGATCTGAGTCGTGCGTTTTGATTGGCCAGAACCCAAACCCCACGGATCGTACGTCTGCATCGTTGGATGTTCCCAAATCGAACGGCAATCCTCACCCCTTTTGACAGGAAATGCAGTCCAGCTAGGAATTGATTTACATGCCAACATGCACGGTAAATGCCAAAAAATGTCTTACATATAGCACACGAGACCTGAAATGCGCCAGCAAATCAAACCCGTGGTAAAATTGTGATTGGTTTACGTGCGAAAAATTTAGATGAGAAACGATGAACTCACGTCTTCATTTCAAAATTAGTACGTCTTCATTTCAAACGAAATTATTCTGTTTATGCACACGAGCGCTTAGAGGCAACCGTTTGCATAGGCCTTTCCGCGCGCGCGGTGACCGGGGATATTTTTCACCCTTTTCACCTAGGCCGCCAACACCCCCCCACCGTCCGCCCGCGTTTCACTCAACTAGTCCATCCAATCTCCTTCGCCAGCTCCCCCCTCCACTAGATCCACAGCAGAACCCTCTCCGGCGCCGCCGTGCTCACCTCGGCCGTGTGCCCGCTCTTCGGCGTCAAGCCTACCTCCACTGCCGTTCCCAACACACGGCGGCCCACGCCTCACCGTCTTCATTTTCTCGCCAGCCACCCTCGAGCATATCGATGCAGTAACCCTCGCCTCTCCTGTGGTCCGGCCGGGTTTGCATTAAGAAGCCTGTTAGTTACTGCTCTCCATCGCGGTGAGGCATATTTCCTTGCAATCCCTGTTCCAATTTCGTTGCGTATGTTCCCAAATTAGCTATAAAATAACGGAGAGCACATATATGTTCATTATCTACCTTCCTTACTACATATAAGTTGTATTTGTTCCAATAAGTTACTGCCTATTTACATATCGCGGGCGCCCGAGTCACACAAACCTAACAAATTAGCCGTACATTTTCTAAATTATTGCATGGCATGTTTAGAAAGCTTGATACCAAGTTGTTAGTTTTATGCTTATCCTCCTTTCCTGAGTTTCGCATGTGTTCTCTGTAGATGCCGAGTAGCAGCGACATCACCCATTCAGGCCATGTATCTTCATCTGATTCGGATAACCCTAGGTCTTCAGTAGATTGTGAGGGATCAAGTAGTCTTGAACGGGATAGAGCTGCAGCAATTACCCTTCCAGTCAGGACACGGAGGAACGCTCCAAGGAAACCCACACAACAGCGTAAAGGTGTATATGAAGTAACCGAGATTGATTTAAAGTCCTGGGCTCCAACTAAACCAGATAAAGCACGCATGAGGTTCAGGAGTGTGTGTGGATTTGTTGGCAGGGCAAGCCTCAACATTAATCTGCCGGGGTTTCAAAAGGCTGACACAGAAACACAACGAAGGATAGTCCGGGAGATCATGGATCACTTCAACATTCCAGAGCAGTGGAGAATGCAGGTGGAACACGCTGCACTGAAGAAGGCTAGGGATGCTTGGAGAAACTGGAAGCACGTGTTGTACAAGAAGTACTTGAGTGAAGGCAAGGACCCAATCCCCGCATACCCCCAAATTACAAAGGCAGACTAGGGAGAATTCAAAAGGGTCAGGGCAACTCCAGAGTTTGCTGCGAAGACTTTCAAGCAATCAGAACTTCAAAAGAAGAACATACACCCCCACCATATGGGTGTGGCAGGATACTACAACATGAAACTGATATGGGAACAGGAGGACAAAGAAGCATTAGCGGCAGGTGGGAATCTGGCCTTTAGTGAAATCAAGGGCGAACGCGCCAGAGACTACTTGCAGCCACGTGCAAAGAGGCGTGATGACGGAACTTATTACTTTGAAAACACATGTGACGCCAAACTGTATGAAGTGATGGTAGAGGCTTCCAAGATCCCTGGAAGATTCTACAGGAACTCAGGGCCATGTGACATTCTGTCCATTGCTCTGGACACAAAAGATCCCCCTGGCCGTGGATGGGAGGGGAGGCGGGCATGGATGATGCTGCTTATTGCGCGAAAACACTGCACAAGAGTAGCTATGCATTAGCTAACCCCAACGACACTGAGACTGCAGCTGCTCATGATGATGCACTGGTACATCGACGTCCTAAACAAACGGTTTAAAACCCCTTTCCGCGACGGCATTTGGAACCGTCGCCAAGTGAGTGTGGGTGATAGGGGGGTCCTTCCCACACGACCCAGAAATCATCGAGGATAGGCCCTCGTGGGACCCAAGCTGGGCCATGTGCAATCGGGCGAGGCATGGAAACCCAATCATTTCCGTAGGTATGTACATCCCACATGGTGAATCCCAGAAATCATTTCCATAGGTATGTACATCCCACACAGTAAATCCCAGAAATCATTTCCGTAGGTATGTACATCCCACACGGTGAATCCCAGAAATCATTTCCATAGGTATGTGCATTCCACACGGTGAATCCTAGAAAATCATTTCCGTAGGTATGTACATGCCACACAATTCTTTGTGTGGAAACGTTTGTGCAAGGTGGCCTAACGCAAACAGTTCTCTGCCGGAAGCCATGTGTGATTGTTTGTTGATCGAACACGCCTACTTTCTAGAAACCGTGCGGGTTGTTTGAGTTCATCGCCCACAGTGTTGTCTGAGTAACCGTTTTCAATAGAAAACCCCAATAAGCAGGGTAATTAGCCTATTATTGATAATCCATGTACTAATCAAACTGATATTTCTTATAAAACATGCCAGATATTTCATATCCGTATAAAAGCAACCAGGATTTCATAATCAATTACATCAGATAGCTTCGGCACTCAGTTACGCCATTACACAACAGCACCAAGTTTCACATGCAGCATCAAAAACCTTTGGAAAGTAGCATCATACACGGTAAATAGACAGATGAATCTCATGTGGGAAACTGCAAAAGCGGAAGGCAAATATTGAGCCTTCAGTGATGTTGAATGTCCTTGCAACTTTAGGCCAGTGGCTATGGATAATTACTCGCCCAACCTTCGTCCTCTTCAACAAGACTTCAATATTGTACCGTGGGTGTTGAATGAATACCTTCCTCGCCTCTTGACCATGCAGGTGGTTTGAGAGGTAATCATCGGTGAACTGCTTTGAAAAGTACTGAAAACAAAGCTATGCATAAATCGCTGTTGTAAATTTGGAAATGGCGTAAGGGGTAAAAACAAGGTAAAAGAGTTGGTACCATCCTATAGTTGAATAATGTCTTCTTCATTGTGCAAACAAAGATCTTGCTGTTATTCGTTGCAAGTTTCTTCATCCTAACAATCTTTCTGAGTTTCTAGACTTGACTGATATTCATGGACATCTCATTTCCCCATATGCAAAATGGGTCGAACAGTGGGTCTAAGCCTTGATAGCAGGACCTACATGTGCAAGATCAAATTGTAAGAAACCTAAATATTAGAATGATTCTTGCAACTGCACAATAATGTGCTATTAGCCAAAGGACCCTGCTTGAACAAACCTCGATGGTAAACCGCAGTGTCTCCCATTATTTCCCTGCAACACACATAAGGAAGATCTTGATCAGGTTAGCTGAGAGTTGCCATACTATCAGTAGAATATGTATTGAGTACAGCCAAATTCGATTGGTGTCACATGCATAACAATACAGAATTGTACCCACAGCAAATGAAAATCAAATTGCAGAACTGAACCAAACACTTAAATGGACAGCAGACCAAATGAACCAAAATAGTTAACTGAGCACGGCATTGCAGAATAGAAACATGTACTAGAAGATAAGACAGTTGATAACCCACAAGTGTAGGGGATCGCAACAGCTTTCGAGGGTAGAGTATTCAACCCAAATTTATTGATTCGACACAAGAAGAGCCAAAGAATATTCTCAAGTATCAGCAGTTGAGTTGTCAATTCAACCACACCTGGAACTTAGTATCTGCAGCAAGATGTTTAGTAGCAAAGTAATATGATAGTGGTGGTAATGGTAACAAAAGTAAAGGAAGCAAAAAGTAATGTTTTTGGTATTTTGTAGTGATTGTAACAGTAGCAACAGGAAAGTAAATAAGCGTAAACCAGTATATGGAAAACTCGTAGGCATTGGATCGGTGATGGATAATTATGCCGGATGCGGTTCATCATGTAACAGTCATAACATAGGGTGACACAGAACTAGCTCCAATTCATCAATGTAATGTAGGCATGTATTCTGAATATAGTCATACGTACTTATGGAAAAGAACTTGCATGACATCTTTTGTCCTACCCTCCCGTGGCAGCGGGGTCCTAATGGAAACTAAGGGATATTAAGGCATCCTTTTAATAGAGAACCGGAACAAAGCATTAGCACATAGTGAATACATGAACTCCTCAAACTATGGTCATCACCGGGAGTGGTCCCGATTATTGTCACTTCGGGGTTGCCGGATCATAACACATAGTAGGTGACCATAGACTTGCAAGATAGGATCAAGAACTCACATATATTCATGAAAACATAATATGTTCAGATCTGAAATCATGGCACTCGGGCCCTAGTGACAAGCATTAAGCATAGCAAAGTCATAGCAACATCAATCTCAGAACATAGTGGATACTAGGGATCAAACCCTAACAAAACTAACTCGATTACATGATAGATCTCATCCAACCCATCACCGTCCAGCAAGCCTACGATGGAATTACTCACGCACGGCGGTGAGCATCATGAAATTGGTGATGGAGGATGGTTGATGATGACGACGACGATGAATCCCCCCTCTCCGGAGCCCCGAACGGACTCCAGATCAGCCCTCCTGAGAGGTTTTAGGGCTTGGCGGCGGCTCCCTATCGTAAAATGCGATGATTTATTCTCCTCTATTTTTTTCTCCCTGAAAGCAAATATATAGAGTTGGAGTTGGCGCCGGAGGAGCTCCAGGGGGCCCACGAGGTAGGGGGCGTGCCCCCCACCCTCGTGGACGGGGTGTGGGCCCCCTAATCTTCATCTTTAGCAAGGAATTTTTATTATTTTTAACTTGACATTCCGTGGAGTTTCAGGTCATTCCGAGAACTTTTGTTTTCTGCACATAAAACAACATCATGGCAATTCTGCTGAAAACAGCGTCAGTCCGGGTTAGTTCCATTCAAATCATGCAAGTTAGAGTCCAAAACAAGGGCAAAAGTGTTTGGAAAAGTAGATACGACGGAGACGTATCAACTCCCCCAAGGTTAAACCTTTGCTTGTCCTCAAGCAATTCAGTTGACAAACTGAAAGTGATAAAGAAAAACTATTACAAACTCTGTTTGCTCTTGTTGTTGTAAATATATCAAGCCAGCATTCAAATTTTCAGCAAAGATCATGACTAACCACATTTGCAATAATTCTCATGTCTCATATTGACTCATATCAATAGCATAATCAACTAGCGAGCCATAATAATAAATCTCGGATGACAACACTTTCTCAAAACAATCATAATATGATATAACAAGATGGTATCTCGCTAGCCCTTTCTGAGACCGCAAAACATAAATGCAGAGCACCTTTAAAGATCAAGGACTGACTAGAAATTGTAATTCATGGTAAAAGAGATCCAATCGTAGTCATACCCAATATAAATTAACAGTAATGAATGCAAATGACAGTTGTGCTCTCCAGCTAGTGCTTTTTAATAAGAGGGTGATGACTCAACATAAAAGTAAATAGATAGGCCCTTCCCAGAGGGAAGCACGGATTTGTAGAGGTGCCAGAGCTCGGTTTTGAAATAGAGATAAATAATATTTTGAGCGGTATACTTTCATTGTCAATATAACAACTAAGAGATGTCGATATCTTCCATCCTACACACATTATAGGCGGTTCCCAAACAGAATGGTAAAGTTTATACTCCCCCTCCACCAACAAGCATCAATCCATGGCTTGCTCGAAACGACGAGTGCCTCCAACTAACATCAGGTCCCAGGGGGAGTTTTGTTTGCAATTATTTTGATTTAGTTTGCATAAAGCATGGGACTGGGCATCCCGGTGACCAGCCATTTTCTCGTGAGTGAGGAGCGGAGTCCACTCCTCTTAAGAATAACCCGCCTAACATGGAAGATAATGGCAGCCATAGTTGATACATGAGCTATTCGAGCATACAAAACAGAATGTTTATTTGAAGGTTTAGAGTTTGGCACATACAAATTTACTTGGAACGGCAGGTAGATACCGCATATAGGAAGATATAGTGGACTCATCTGGAATAACTTTCGGGTTTAAGGGATTGGATGCACAAGCAGTATTCCCGCTTAGTACAAGTGAAGGCTAGCAAAAGATTGGGAAGCGACCAACTAGAGAGCGACAATAGCCATGAACATGCATTAAAATTAATAAACATTGGATGCAAGCCTGAGTAAGATATAATCCACCATGAACATAAATATCGTGAAGGCTATGTTGATTTGTTTCGTCTACATGTGTGAACATGTGCCAAGTCAAGTCACTTAAATCATTCAAAGGAGGATACCACCCCACTATACCACATCATAACCATTCTAATAGCATGTTGGCACGCAAGGTAAACCATTATAACTCATAGCTAATCAAGCATGGCATAAGCAACTATGATCTCTAATTGTCATTGCAAACATGTTTATTCATAATAAGCTGAATTAAGAACGATGAACTCATCATATTTACAAAAACAAAAGAGGTCGAGTTCATACCAGCTTTTCTCATCTCAGTCAGTCCATCATATATCATCATAATTGCCTTTCACTTGCACGACCGAACGATGTGAATAATAATAAGAGTGTACGTGCATTGGACTAAGCTGGAATCTGCGAGCATTCAATAAACAAGAGAAGACAAGGGAATATGGACTCTTGGTTAAATCAACAATGATGCATATAAGAGCCACTTCAACAATTTAACCATGGTCTTCTCCTATCGACCCCCAAAGAAAAGAAAAGAAATAAAAACTATTTACACGGGAAAGCTCCCAACAAGCAAAAGAAGAATAGGAAATATTCTTTTTGGGTTTTCTTTTTAATTATTATTACTACAACAAGAAAAGTAAACTACTACTATTTTTTTGGTTTTTCTTAAGGTTTATTAAACACACAAGAAGAAAGCAGGAAAAAGAAAATAAACTAGCATGGATATTACAGTGAAAGAGTATGAGCACCGACATCTAGCAATGAGTGTGTGTGAACGTAAATGTACTGTTGGTGAGAAATACGTACTCCCCCAAGCTTAGGCTTTTGGCCTAAGTTGGTTTATTGCCAGGGATGGCCTAGCTGATACCCATAGGTGTAGCTGGGGTCGTACTGCGACGAAGAAGACTCTGACTGCCATTGGCTAACAGCCATCTCCGGATCCCAAGAATAAACAGACTGTCGTGGAGGCTCATCTTGTGTTCCCGGTTCCAGGGCTGGTGCAGGATTCCGGTAGGCTTGGACGGCAGCCCACGTAACGAGATAAGGTCCTTCAAAATTAAACAAGGAAGGAGCAGGCAAGGTAATAGTTTCAGGATGATGTTTATGAAAGAATAGTTTATATTTGAGCTCTCCTTCCCTGCCCTTAACAATAAAATCATGCGCTAGCATACTCTTATAATCTAAATAAGCACTAGGCAGCAATTTTTCTTCTTTCTCATGAAGCCTAATAGGTATGTTAAAATGTGCAGCGAGGAGTGAAGCATAAATGCCTCCAAAGATGGGACCCTTAGTACGGTTCAAACTTAACCGTCTAGCAATAATTCTGCCCATACTAACAATGTTATCGCGGTATAAACCATGGAACAAAATAATAATATCAGGAAAACTAAGGTTTCCACAGTTTCCACGACCAATCAAGCAACGACTAGCAAATATGGCAAAATAGCGTAAAACAGGAAAAATGTATGCTAGTGATTCTTGCATCAGAAACCTTCCTGGTTTTTCCACAGTGATGGTGTTAATAAATGCTTACACATCTTTACGGTGTGGTTCCTCTAAGGTGCCCTTAGGGGGTATGTTGCAAACCTTGCAAAATTCATCTAATGGCATCTTTTTAACAACGTCATATAAATGAAACTCTACTGAAGGAGGTGATTCCTTAGGGAAAAAGTAGAAGTTTTGCACAAAAGTATTTGTGAGTAAGAGATACTGATGACGTTGGTCGCGGAGGAAGTCGGTGAGGTCGGCATTCTCAATCAATGAATAGAAATCCTCATAAATCCCGGCTCGTCTCAAGAAGTCATCGGAAGGCCATTCACACGGCCGGACCTCCGCGGTACGAGGCAAATTATATTTGGGCCACTGTGCTTCTTCATTTTGTTTTTCCTTCGAGCTTCGACTAGATGAGCCCCTCAAAACTCTCTTCATTATTTTCTGAAATATTCTGAGAAAAAAATTTAGTAACTTCAAACAAAAGTGAGCCAAGCTCAAAAAAATTAATAGCAACTACTCCTACAAGTGCCTAGAGCCTATATCAAGCATTAGAACTACTTGGAACCATACAAATTTGACATGCAAGCTCAAGAACATGGTCACCTATGCAGCACAAATTTGCAATGAATAAAGCACTAGAGCAAAAACTAATTGGACCAATGGAGGATTCACATACCAAGGAACAATCTCCCCAAGCAGTTTTGTGAGAGATGCTTTGAGCAAAGAGGTCGAAAATCGCAGCAAAGAGAGCTAGAACTCGTGCTTGAGCTGGTTATTTGTGTTTGTGGGAGGAAGAAGAAGAGGATGGGTGCAGGAATAAGTGGAGGAGGGCCACCATGGGCCCACGAGGCAGGGGGCGCGCCGTCCACCCTCATGGCCAGGTGGCAGCTCCCCCCGTGGTGATTTCAGTACCATAAATCCTCAAATATTCCTGAAAAAATCATATTAAACTGGCATGGCATTTGGAGGACTTTTATTTTCGGGGTATTATATATTGCACGGATAATTCAGGAAACAGACAGAAGAATACAATTTTTACTTTATTTCAACTAAATAACAGAAAGTATAAAGAAGGTACAGAAGGTTGTGCCTTCTAGTTTCATCCATCTCATGCTCATCAAAAGGAATCCACTAACAAGGTTGATCAGGTCTTGTTAATAAACTCATTCCGAATAATCATGGAACCGGAGAAATTTCGAATAACACTATGTTACCTCAACGGGGATATGCACATCCCCAATAATAAGAATATCATATTTCTTCTTGACAGTAGGAAGAGGAAATTCAAAACCTCCAAATATAATCGATGGAATTTTTCCAATAGAGTTGATACTATGAACTTGAGGTTGTTTCCTCAGAAAGTGTACCATATACTCATTACCATTAACATGAAAAGTGACATTGCCTTTGTTGCAGTCAATAACAGCCCCTGCAGTATTCAGAAAAGGTCTTCCAAGAATAATAGACATACTATCATCCTCGGGAATATCAAGAATAACAAAGTCCGTTAAAATAGTAACGTTTGCAACCACAACAGGCACATCCTCACAAATACCGACAGGTATAGCAGTTGATGTATCATCCATTTACAAAGATATTTCAGTAGGTGTCAACTTATTCAAATCAAGTCTATGATATAAAGAGAGAGGCATAACACTAACACCGGCTCCAAGATCACATAAAGCAGTTTTAACATAATTTCTTTTAATGGAGCATGGTATAGTAGGTACTCCTGGATCTCCAAGTTTCTTTGGTATTCCACCCTTAAAAGTGTAATTAGCAAGCATGATGGAAATTTCAGCTTTCGGTATCTTTCTTTTATTTGTAACAATATCTTTCATATACTTAGCATAAGGATTCATTTTGAGCATATCAGTCAATCGCATACGCAAAAAGATATGTCTAATCATTTCAGCAAAGCGCTCAAAATCCTCATCATCCTTTTTCTTGGATGGTTTCGGAGGAAAAGGCATGGGTTTCTGAACCCATGGTTCTCTCTCGTTACCATGTTTTCTCGCAACAAAGTCTCTCTTATCATAACGTTGATTCTTTGACTGTGGGTTATCAAGATCAACAGCAGGTTCAATTTCTACATCATTTTCATTACTAGGTTGAGCATTCATGAACATCATCACTAACATTTTCACTAGGTTCATGTTCATTACCAAATTGTGTTTCAGCATCAGACATAGAGATATCATTTGGATTATCAGGTGGTTCAGCAATAGGTTCACTAGAGGTTTGCAAAGTCCTATCATTTTTCTTTTTCTTCCTTTTAGAAGAACTAGGAAAGTGGCCCGCTCGATGCGCGGGCTAGAAATTTATAATGTTTATTAATGAGAACCTATAATTTCATTTGTGTAAATAAAATTGATATTACATGTGATGCCATTTTAAAATATATAAGACTTCCGAGACATAATTTTATCTTTGGTATATTCAGGTTTTTACTGAAATATATTTGTCATCACTTCATCATTTACGTGTTAACTATGCATGATGTACTAACTATTTTTTTATGATTAGTTCATTGTTCAAAATTTTATTCTTGGCATTTTTATCATGTGCTTAGTTATATATTTTCCGCAAACACAAAGTTAATAGTTCTCATTGTTTTCGTGTAGGCATTGATAGATTTGCTAACGTTGTGCTAGATTAGTAGGTACTTGTTTGCATATATAGCGATTTTTTTACTACAGGTGATTTTGTTTTAGTTTGGAATAAAAATTTAGAGTGTATTTTTATATTGCACACATCCATTAAGACTTTATTGGTAGTTATTTGTTTTGATGGTCATTACCGAAAAAGGCTTTCGCCCCGCTTTATAGATAAAGCAAACCGCCACAAGACATACAACCACAACAGGTCCACACACACACACCACCCAAGTACCACAACAAAGTATTAAGGTTCTGCTGAGGGCACAGCTCAACAAACCCAGAAGAAAGAGAAAAAAACAAAGCCTGCCTGCCCAGCGCAGGAGAACAAGTCAAGCTCCGGCGGATTCGATGGTCATTTGATTTAGTTAAGTTAAGACACGTGCGCTCAATCTAAATAGGGTTGTTCATAGTGTAGTAGTTTTGGTTGTTTTGGGTACCACCGCTCGTTGGTTGTGCCGTGTACCAAATTCGGCTTGTTAGCGACCATTTTGATGAAATAAAATTCACTTTTTTCATTTTAAAAAAGACACATGTGCGCAGCAGTAGCAATGGTGAATTGTATTTTCACATTAGCATAGTTTGCTGTTAGATTGTCCACTTTCTAGAAAAGAAACATCGTCCATAGTCTTCTCTACCTAGTACTCCCTCCGTTCCAAATTACTTGTCGCACGTATGGATGGATGTATTTAGATGTATTTTAGTTCTAGATACATCCATTTTAGCGACGAGTAATTTAGAACGGAGGGAGTAGTTTTTTGTGTGTTGTTTTTGGACAAGTTCATTTTTTTCTGCTGACATAGCGACCACACACATCTTTCCTACACACCCTAAAAAGAAATCCTCTTTCCCATTCACGCTTTCACACTCACACATCTTGCTCTTGCTCTTCCCCTTGCCTTATCCCCTTTCCCACTCCAAAATTGCTGCCGCCGGTAGCTCCCATCAGCTTGATTCCCTGATTCAGTGCCTTGAGCTTGCTCGTCCTCACCTACAGCCAGCCCCGCAGCTTGATTCATTTGTGCGGCCATAGCGTGACCTTCGACGGCGGCTGGTTTGTCTCTTGATCTCCTCGTACGCCTCCTCGGTCTCCTAGGCTGGTAAACGTCGATGGAGTGGTAGGAGGGCCCAAGGTGCAGCTGCTCAAGGGAGGAGGCGAGATCATCAATCTGCACGATGTTGTTGCTGTCAATGTCCGTGCAGGTGATGTTGGCGTGGATTTCGTCTCCCACAACTGCTTTGATCCATCTTTAGTATCAGGATGGTGGAGATGTTTTCTGCCCCTAGAGCGCCAGCCAGACGCATCCTCCACATCGGCAACATTCTTCGAAGTTTGAAGGTCCGTTTTTTTCCTTTTCCTGGCTGTCATATTTACTTTTCATAACCCCTTCCTTTGTTTGTGTGATTGAACTAATATAACGTAATTAAGGAAATGCCTCTTAGTGAAAAATGTAGAAATCTTGGAAAAACATGTGATTATTTTTTAAGGTCTCTATAAGTGTTAATTAGATAGATTTCAATTAGTGAGTGAAATTAAAAAGAAATTTAAGTATATGTCTGCACACACATGATAACTCAATCAACGACGCTTTTGTCATCGGCATTCATGTAAGCGATGCGCTTGCTTCTATCTTGCTTACTGTGAGGTCCGTAGGGGTGTTGTCATCCCCAAGTTCCAAGTCGGACACGACATCACAGTCCCAAAGTGAGGCAGCCCAAAATTTTTGTCTTCGTCATCGACAAAGGCAGCGCGGCTTGGTCATCGAATATTTTCACCCGCATGTCTTCAGATGACTAATACCTACCAAAATAAAGTTTTAAACCATAGGATAAACTAATCTGACATATGTACCCCAGTCTACATGATGTATAGCTTATTGTGGAAACATGCACTAAATATGCTTTGATTAATGTCATGTGCCTATTAAGGTGAGAAGCATGCACGGTCCGGAATCTAAAAATAAACATGGATTGGTACCCATCAATAGACTTCTTATAGAATAGAATTGACCACAACCATATGGATGTACATGGAAAGCAACATAGCACCATCTCTCTTTGAAATAGCAGTATTTATTGGAAATTTACATTTGGTGCACTCTAATGAGCCAATAAGAGTTGTGTAAATCTGTATATAGCACACTTTTCAAACTCTAATGCAAGGTGGTAACAAGCATTTAATATTTAACATTTATGGGAATGTTAGGAACGAAAAATGGAAGATAATATTGTGCAAGTCTAGACTATGCATCCCTCCAAATAAAGGAAAGATCCTGGGCACAACTTCTAAATGCATAGGTGTATGTTCCAGTTTTTATGAGTTGCAAAACCGCAAATACTAAAAAAAAAATATTTCAACTGTAACTGAATTTTCTTTGTCACTGAATTTCTTTTATGATCTGAATCTCTAGTTGAGAAAAGTTCACTGAAGTTACGAAAAGCATTGCATTATGTCAGCCATTTCATATTGAAATGCCAAAAGAAGTGTTTTATAGCCACGTACATGTACCTATCGTTTAGTTAAGGTGGATCATAGATCTTTGGGGTTTGATCACCATGGACGTTACAATTGGCATGAGCTTAAACATATATGCTCACCTCCAGGAACAAAGTCAGGGGTGTGTGTGTGTATTCTAGTGTATAGTTACAGGAAAAATAACTTGGGCATACCTTTTAGAAAGGAGTGGACAAAGTGCTTCGAGTGCCCAGAGTTGGCATCTAAACAGGAAAAAATGGATGGATAATTTTATATCTAGTAAATAAAAGAACTATGCCCAATCTCCAAGATAAATCATCTTTCACAACCAAGCTTTAGCCAATGCAAATAGAGCATCATTAACATGGACCGATCCAATAAATAGATAATTGATATTTTAATAAATATACTTAAGGAGGGCAGCCTAGTTTTTACATTAATGTAATTATCTCTAAAGGCAGAAATTGATATTTCCATATTAAATGGATTATGATTTAGAAGGTAGATCCAGGTAAATATGCGACCACATAACACCTTGTGAAAAGATCATCATTTTGAAGATTTACCAACATAAAGCCATCATTGTATTGCATCATACACAGGGTGAAATTAATAGAATAGTTACCTTGTCTGATCCAGAACATATGTAAAGTAGCCAACCCTTGCACACCCTTCCTTATAAATAATCTCGAGAATAAAAATTGCTATTGGAACCGTGCTGGTATAAATCAAGTGTAGCCCTGTGTTTTGGCGCCAACAATGTTCATTGTGTTACAGTGCATGGATTGAAAAGGCCTGAAAGTGTTTTCTAGTTCTACAGTATTAGCAATTGATTCTTGATTGATGTTATGTGTTCCTACAGAAAATTCTCTGTTAGAATCGAAGCATTGATACTAACAATTTGACGAACACTTGCAGTGTGTTGCCTAACTGGGAACTATTGGATGTGGGGAGAGAAGAAACTTTACCTTGTTGTTGACCGAAAACAGTAGTAAAGCTCCAACCTCTAGGTAAATATCATCCTTGACGAAGAGGTCGAATTCTGGCCACTTATAGGGTCTGTGTATGGTGTGTATCTCAAGTTCCAACTCTCACCTGATTGGTCTTCTAATCTCGCTCTAGCTGGCTGACAGGAGAATTCATATGTTAATAACAATGCTCCAAGAGCAATCCAACCATCCAAGGCATATGGTTTTGGAGATCAGCTGTTTGCAAATACGGAAGGAAAAATACCTTATAACAGCTAGCTGTGGGGTGAAAGCAGATGTGGTTTTGGAGATCAGCAGTTTGCAAATATGGAAGGGAAAATACCTTATAGCAGCTAGCGGTGGGGTGAAAATAGATTGCAATTTGATTGCAATATTTTTTATTCAGTTATGTTTGCACGTGGCTGTACCACATCAAAACTGATTGAACCTTCCTAATCTCGTCGCAATTCTTTTGCCCTATTTGCCATACATGCCTATCTCTTGTGTATTCATTGATTAATTTTTGTTGAGCGTCCTGGCTACCAATCTATCCTGCTTAGTAGTTGATCCTATTAATAAGGGACAAAATAGAAGTAACAATGCAGGGAAGAACAATAGCATACCTAGTCATCAAGGCCGGATTCCTGTATGCACACTGGGCGGCAGAGAGCGAACGGCATGGGTGGGGAGGGGAATGATATGTTTGAGGTTGAGGATGCATGGTCAGCCCGAGGGGAGGCTCGATCAATCTCGGCAGTTACCCCATCGTCCGGCGTGGCTTCCATGGGAGCATGGAGGCGATGATTTTTATCTTTAGGAAACGATTAATTTCTGTTCTTTTTATAGGGAATATAGATATTCTTCTGTTAGGATAGCGATGAGATTTGGATGTGAGTTTGTTTTTTTAGTGAAAAGATATGGGAAGTGAGATATGTACGTGATGGATGTGAGGTTGTTTTTTTAAGTAAAAAGATATGGACCTGAGATTGTTTTTTTGTTGTTGAAAAAGGTGAATTGTTAATCAGTTTTTTTAGTGAATTGGTAGGATATGTAATGGCAAAGGTGGGTAATTAATTTTCCTTTGGTTAGATCGGACGATTGTAATTTTTTGTCTACTAAAATAAATGGCCAGATGTTTCTAATTTTTGCGGTAATTTTTAGCATAATTCTCTTTTTTTGGTTAGCTCGTAAAGTACTTTTTATATATAATAGACTAGGTACATCAATATTATTTCTCTGAGAATCTTGCTCAATTCTCTTAGGGTGGCCTTCAGGATACAAAGGTTCCTGAGTCATTCTACCAGTTCTAGTAGCCACTCTAACAGCATAATCATTTTTCTTACTATTAATTTCATTAAGAAAATCATTTTGAGCTTTAAGTACTTGTTCTACTTGAGTGGTAACCATAGAAGCATGTTTGCTAACAAGTTTAAGTTCACCTCTAATATTAGCCATATAATCACCCAAGTGTTCAATCATATACGAATTTTTTTAATAGTCTACCAAAATAAGCATTAAAATCTTCTTGCTTAAACATAAAGTTATCAAACTCATCCAAGCACTGACTAACAATTTTAGTAGGAGGGATTTTAGCTTTATCAAATCTATAGAGAGAATTTACCTTTACTACCTGTGTTGGGTTATCAGGATCAGGAGGTTCTTCAATAGGTAATGGATTAAGATCATATGTTTCTCCAACAGGCGGTAAATTAAGACCATGTATTTCTTTAATAGGAGGTAAATTCTTAACATCTTCAACTTTAATACCTTTTTCTTTCATAGATTTGTTTGCCTCTTGCATATCTTCGGGACTGAGAAATAGAACACCTCTCTTCTTCGGAGTTGGTTTAGGAATAGGCTCGGTAATTGGAGCGGGAGTTGGCTCAGGAGCTGACTCAGGAGGTGCCCAATTATTTTCATTTGTCAACATATTATTCAATAGAATTTCAGCTTCATTCGGTGTTCTTACCCTAAAAAGAGAACCAGCACAACTATCCAGGTAATCTCTGAAAGTATCGGTTAGTCCATTATAAAAGATATCAAGTATTTTATTTTTCTTAAGAGGATGATCAGGCAAAGCATTAAGTAACTTGAGAAGCCTCCCCCAAGCTTGTGGGAGACTCTCTTCTTCAATTTGCACAAAATTGTATATTTCCTTTAAAGCAGCTTGTTTCTTATGAGCATGGAAATATTTAGCAGAGAAGTAATAAATCATATCCTGGGGACTACGCACACAACCATGATCAAGATAATTAAACCATATCTTAGCATCACCCTTTAATGAGAATGGAAATATTTTAAGTATATAAAAGTAACAAGATATCTCATCATTAGTGAAAAGGGTGGCTATATCATTTAATTTAGTAAGATGTGCCACGACAGTTTTAGATTCATAACCATGAAAAGGATCAGATTCAACCAAAGTAATTATATCAGGATCAACAGAGAATTCATAATCCTTATCGGGGACACAAATAGGTGAAGTAGAAAAAGCAGGGCCAGGTTTTATTTTATCTCTAAGAGATTCTTTACTCCATTTAATTAATAGCCTCTTAAGTTCACGACTATCTTTGCAAGCTAAAATAGCTGCAGAAGCTTACATATCAAAAACATAACCCTTAGGAATAACAGGCCTATCATCATCATCACTTTCATCAATATAATCAGATTCAATAATTTCTTTCTCTCTAGCCCTAGCAATTTGTTCATCAAGAAATTCACTAAGGGGCACAATATTATCAGGCATAGAAGTAGTTTCATCATAAGTATCATGCATAGAAGAAGTGACATCATCAATAACATGCGACATATCAGAACGAATAGCAGAAGCAGGTTTAGGTGTCGCAAGCTTACTCATAACAGAAGGTGAATCAAGTGCAGAGCTAGATGGCAGTTCCTTACCTCCCCTCGTAGTTGAGGGATAAATTGTTGTCTTAGCGTTTTTGAAGTTCTTCATAGTGTCCAACAGATATAAATCCCAAGTGACTCAAAGAATAGAGCTATGCTCTCCGGCAACGGCGCCAGAAATTAGTCTTGATAACCCACAAGTGTAGGGGATCGCAACAGCTTTCGAGGGTAGAGTATTCAACCCAATTTTTTTGATTCGACACAAGGGGAGCCAAAGAATATTCTCAAGTATTAGCAGTTGAGTTGTCAATTCAACCACACCTGGAAACTTAGTATCTGCAGCAAGATGTTTAGTAGTAAAGTAATATGATAGTGGTGGTAACGGTAACAAAAGTAAAGGAAGCAAAAAGTAATGTTTTTGGTATTTTGTAGTGATTGTAACAGTAGCAACAGGAAAGTAAATAAGCGTAAACCAGTATATGGAAAACTCGTAGGCATTGGATCGGTGATGGATAATTATGCCGGATGCGGTTCATCATGTAACAGTCATAACATAGGGTGACACAGAACTAGCTCCAATTCATCAATGTAATGTAGGCATGTATTCCGAATATAGTCATACATGCTTATGGAAAAGAACTTGCATGACATCTTTTGTCCTACCCTCCCGTGGCAGCGGGGTCCTAATGGAAACTAAGGGATATTAAGGCCTCCTTTTAATAGAGAACCGGAACAAAGGATTAGCACATAGTGACTACATGAACTCCTCAAACTATGGTCATCACCGGGAGTGGTCCCGATTATTGTCACTTCGGGGTTGCCGGATCATAACACATAGTAGGTGACTATAGACTTGCAAGATAGGATCAAGAACTCACATATATTCATGAAAACATAACAGGTTCAGATCTGAAATCATGGCACTCGGGCCCTAGTGACAAGCATTAAGCATAGCAAAGTCATAGCAACATCAATCTCAGAACATAGTGGATACTAGGGATTAAACCCTAACAAAATTAACTCGATTGCATGATAGATCTCATCCAACCCATCACTGTCCAGCAAGCCTACGATGGAATTACTCACGCACGACGGTGAGCATCATGAAATTGGTGATGGAGGATGGTTGATGATGACGACGGCGACGAATCCCCCTCTCCGGAGCCCCGAACGGACTCCAGATCAGCCCTCCCGAGAGGTTTTAGGGCTTGTCGGCGGCTCTATATCATAAAACGCGATGATTTCTTCTCCTCAATTTTTTTCTCCCCGAAAGCAAATATATAGAGTTGGAGTTGGCGTCGGAGGAGCTCCAGGGGGCCCACGAGGTAGGGTGGCGCGCCCTAGGGGTGGGGGGGGGGGCGCCCCCCACCCTCGTGGACAGGGTGTGGGCCCCCTGATCTTCATCTTTGGCGAGGAATTTTTATTATTTTTAACTTGACGTTCCGTGGAGTTTCAGGTCATTCCGAGAACTTTTGTTTTCTGCACATAAAACAACATCATGGCAATTCTGTTGAAAACAGCGTCAGTCTGGGTTAGTTCCATTCAAATCATGCAAGTTAGAGTCCAAAACAAGGGCAAAAGTGTTTGGAAAAGTAGATACGACGGAGACGTATCAACAGTTGACAAAACAAAGAATGCTTGAGAACAGTGCTACGAAATGTAGCAATTGTTGGACCAAAGTGTTAACTGAACATTACATTTCAGAGGACCAAACTGTTAACTGAACATCAGATTGCATATTTACATTACAGAGGACAAATCACTAGAAGGCACTGGCGGTGGCCTCGAGAAAACATCACGAACTATATTTTAAAGTAGACAACCGTGCGGCGGTGTCGACGGTGGCCTCGAAGACGAGGTGCTCCTCCAAGATCTGGCGGTCGACATGCATGTCAGCCATAGCGACCTCGTTCGCGCGTGCAGCCGCATGTTACTTAGCTCCATGTTATACTGCGTGTAAAATGGTTGTGGGCGGCGCTTAATTGGAGGAGGGGGCAGTGATTTCGGTGGAAGGTGTCGCTCCGTCAGTCGGGGCATGTGGGACGGGAAAGGAGGAGGATGGTGTGGGTGGGGTGTGGATTACTTGACCATAGCGACGAGGCCGTGCAGCAAGAAGAAGGGTCGCCGGCAAGGAGGCGGGCTGCAAGAAGAAGGGTCACCGGCGAGGAGGCTATGTTGCAAGAAGAAGGGTAACCGGCGAGGAGGCGGCGCTGCAAGAAGAAGGGTAGCCGGTGAGGAGGCGACGCTACAAGAAAAAGGGTAGCCGGCGAGGAGGCGGCGCTACAAGAAGAAGGGTCGCCGGCGAGGAGGCTGAGCTGCCAGTAAGCAGCAATGAAGGTTTGAACTTGGAAAGCAAGGAGGAACAGTAGAAATGTGGCTTTTGGTAGGAGGGAGGGGGCGGGGAGATAGATATTTTCGCAGTGGCAAAAAAATTTCGCTCGATGCCGCGAGAAACTGGCATGCAAGTGCGGTTCAAGCGGGGGTGGTGGACTGTAGACGACGAAATGGTGTTACGGAGGGAAAAATGGTGTTTGAATTGCTAGAACATTTACGTATAGTGAACATGCAACTAGTACATGAGTGTCGTGTTTAAATTTGGAATTATTCCGGGTTCATTTGGCATTTTTATGCATTAATTGAGTTTCTGGGCATTTAATGTGCATAATTCAAATTTGAACTACAAGCACATGCTTCAATGCACCAAAGTTTGCTGAAAAATCACATGTGTGTCTTTGGGTGAATTTATAGGTCCCATGCAAGAAATGGGAATGAAATTCAAACATCTGGGTGTCGTGGCTCGGCCAGAATGATCGAGGAACTTGGTTTTTAAATTCCTGTAAATCCAAAACATGGCTGAAAATCATGAAACTTGGCATGGTTTCATTACATGGCACCAACATGCTGCAGTAAATTTTTTGGCCGAATTGGGACAAGCTTTGGTGTAAGCTTCTTGCAAACCGGAGCTTCCCTCAAGAAGGCTCCTGGTTCTGAGAGGGAACGTGTCACATCCGTGTGCGAAACAACATACGTACAGTGCCTTCTCCCGCCTTAATTTTTTTACACAAGCACATTAGACCAAATAGAAGTATCGTGCTAAATTTTGGAATTATTCCGTGTTCGTTTGACCTTTTTATACATTAATTGAGTTTCTGGGCATTTAATGTGCATAATTCAAATTTGAACTACAAGCACGTGCTCCAGTGCACCAAAGTTGTTTGAAAAATCACATGTGTGTCCTTGGGTGAATTTCTAGGTCACATGCAAGAGATAGGAGTGAAATTCAAACATCTGGGCGTCGCGGCTCGGCCGGAAAGATTGAGAAACTTGGTGTTTCAATTCCTATAATTCCAAAACACGGTTGAAAATCATGAAACTTAGCATGGTCTCATGACATGGCACCAACATGCTGCGGTAATTTTCTTGGTCGAGTAGGGACAAGCTTTGGTGTAGGCTTCTTGCAAACCAGAGCTTCCCTCAAGAAGGCTCGTGGTTTCCGAGAGGGAACGTGTCACCTCCGTGTGCAAAACGACATAAGTACAGTGCCTTCTCCCGCCTTAATTTTTTTACACAGCCAGATTACACCAAATAGAAGTACCGTCCTAAATTTTGAATTATTCCGGGCTCGTTTCACCTTTTTTATACATTAATTGAGTTTCTGGGCATTTAATGTGCATAATTCAAATTTGAACTACAAGCACAGGCTCCAGTGCACCAAAGTTGTTTGAAAAATCACATCTATGTCCTTGGGTGAATTTCTAGGTCCCATGCAAGAGATTGGAGTGAAATTCAAACATCTGGGCGCCGTGGCTTGGCTGGAAAGATTGAGAAACTTTGTTTTTTAATTCCTGTAATTCCAAAACATGCCTGAAAATCATGAAACTTGGCATGGTCTCATGACATGGCACCAACATGTTGCGGTAATTTTTTTGGCCGAATTGGGACAAGCTTTGGTGTAGGCTTCTTGCAAACCGGAGCTTCCCTCAAGAAGGCTCGTGGTTTCTGAGAGGGAACGTGTCACCTTCGTGTGGGAAACGACATACATACAATGCCTTCTCCTGCCTTAATTTTTTACACAGCCAGATTACACCAAATAGAAGTACCATCCTAAATTTTGGAATTATTCCGGGCTTGTTTCTCATTTTTTATACATTAATTGAGTTTCTAGGCATTTAATGTGCGTAATTCAAATTTAAACTACAAGCACATGCTCCAGTGCACCAAAGTTGTTTGAAAAAACACATGTGTGTCCTTGGGGTGAATTTCTAGGTCCCATGCAAGAGATTGGAGTGAAATTCAAACATCTGGGCATCGTGGCTCGGCCGAAAAGATTGAGGAACTTGGTTTTTTAATTCCTGTAATTCCAAAACATGCCTGAAAATCAAGAAACTTGGCATGGTGTCATCACATGGCACGAACATGCTACGGTAATTTTTTTGGCCGAACTGGGACAAGCTTTGGTGTAAGCTTCTTGCAAACCGGAGGTTCCCTCAAGAAGGCTCGTGGTTCCGAGAGGGAACGTGTCACCTCCGTGTGCAAAATGACATACGTATAATGCCTTCTCCCGCCTTAATTTTTTTGCACAGCTAGATTAGACAAAATAGAAGTACCGTGCTAAATTTTGGAATTATTTCGGGCTCGTTTCTCCTTTTTTATACATTAATTGAGTTTTTGGGCATTTAATGTGCATAATTCAAATTTGAACTACAAGCACACGCTCCAGTGACCAAACTTGTTTGAAAAATCACATGTGTGTCCTTGGGTGAATTTCTCGATCCCATGCAAGAGATGGGAGTGAAATTCAAACATCTGGGTGTCATGGCTCGGCCGGAAATATTGAGAAACTTGGTTTTTTAATTCCTGTAATTCCAAAACACGCCTGAAAATCATGAAACTTAGCATGGTGTCATGACATGGCACCAACATGCTACGGTAATTTTTTTGGCTGAATTGAGACAAGCTTTGGTGTAAGCTTCTTGCAAACCAGAGCTTCCCTCAAGAAGGCTCGTGCTTCCGAGAGGGAACGTGTCACCTCCGTGTGCGAAACGACATACGTACACTGCCTTCTCCCGCCTTATTTTTTTACACAGCCAGCTAACACCAAATAGAAGTACCGTGCTAAATTTTGGAATTATTCCGGGCTCGTTTTTCCTTTTTTATACATTAATTGAGTTTTTGGGCATTTAATGTGCATAATTCAAATTTGAACTACAAGCACATGCTCCAGTGCACCAAAGTTGTTTGAAAAATCACATGTGTGTCCTTGGGTGAATTTCTAGGTCCCATGCAAGAGATGGGAGTGAAATTCAAACATCTGGGCGTCGTGGCTCTGCCGGAAAGATTGAGAAACTAGGTTTTTTAATTCCTGTAATTCCAAAACACGGCTGAAAATCATGAAAGTTGGCATGGTCTCATGACATTGCACCAACATGCTGAGGTAATTTTTCTGTCCGATTTGCGAAGGCCCACACATTAACAATCAACGAAGTCATTTTCGAACAAGTGTTGTTATGTTACAAATCGGAAACACAAGTATTATTGACACCATGGGCGTTCGACTTACCAATTACGTGCGGCCACACGTCCCCTTTTTTTATTGGCTAGGAGGTGTCGTGCAGGTTAGCTATTTGAGTACGGGAGGTGTGCGATCATACCCCTGCGCATGCTCACCGGGAGGAGAGCCCTTTGACCGCTACCCGTCGCGCACCTCCCTTCCAACATCTCCATTAATGGCGCCTGAGCACCTGTTCTAGGGCGTGGCTATATGTCTCACTGGACTGAGATTTTAGAGAGAAAAATGAAAATCTGAAAAAGAAAGTTTTGCACGGATCTTGATGTAAGATCCGACGGACCTATATAGCATCGACTGCGAATTATAGCAAGCATGATGAATATAAGGACGATGACAGTAGATAATAATTGTCTTACATATTTAGAAACATAATTTAAAAAATCCACATGCGGCAACGCCCGAAATACACAAGGGCAAAAGAAGAAGGAAGACAACAATCTGGCTCGCTGATCACTACTTTCTTGATGCGTTGCTGCAGGCCGTGGGAACTAGTCTCCGCGGCGAGTGGCGACGAGCTCTTTAACAACAGCTTGTTAAAATCGGGGAGTAATATTATTTGTAACGCCATGGATGATGAACAAGTAGCATTGTTGCTTGCTAAAAGAAAAGCAGACATACTTGAAGCAAGCAATTACGTCCATGGCCAGCCATTTCTTGTTGGCGAATACTTTGATGAGTGCAGCTCCAGTTGCCGCGAGTTACATGAATATTGCATGGATCAAATGTCAGAAGGTCATCACCACTTGCTAGTCCACTACAACAGAGATCATTTCCGACACGATGCTAGTTCTATCATTGTGAGTTTCGAGGACTTACATCTCTTCTTCAACTTCAACGTGCTCGATGCCACTCTTGTTAGATGCGTGATTTTGTAAGTACTTAACAAACTTTGATCAACTTCTCCATACAAGGATGTAAATGATAAATAGCTAACTGCATTTTATTCCTCTTACGGGATTGAACGCGCAGAGAAGACAAAGTGGGAGTGTGTATTTCATAGATCCTGCATTAGCAAACGGCACAACATTACATGAAAAGTACCGACGGGATTGGGCCGTTAACACGGTCGTCCGTATCTTTGAAAACACGTCCCATGCAGAATCAGTTCTCTAGCCATATCATGAAGGGTAAGTTAAGTAAACAACCACGCATACACTGATTGTCTTTCAGATTTTGACATCATTCATAGGTTCATGGATTTCTTAATATGTAGCAATCACTGGATATTGGTATTCATTGTTCCAAACAAGAACACAGTTTACTACATAGATTCTCTCAGAGAGTCAACAAACGCTCAGGATTTGATGCATCTTCAGCAATTCTTGGATAGGTATTGAATTATATGATGTTGAAGTTAATTTGCATTCATATCTGGTTCAATAATTGATGTTGTCAAAATTCATCATCATTTGCAGTGTACTCGCATTGTGGGAAACTAAAACAGGGAACCTGTTCAAGAGGAAACTACCTCTGCAGCACGAGATCGTTTCTCTGGTAACACACCGAAATACATTATTTTTGGAAAATTTATCCAACAGTCTGCAAATACCTTCCCTTACGCTAGTCAAATGTTCAAGCTTCTAAATAAACCTCTTTCAATTTTGTCCAAAGAAAAAATAATACATCTAACACCGGTTAGGTTGTTCCTAACAGGACAAATACATGACTAATTTTGTACAAAAAATTGCAGTGTCCTCGGCAAGAAGCAGCGATCAACCTTTGTGGATACTATGTTTGCAGACACATGATCTCCATCTGCAAATCTGCTGATAGTTGTGACGATCCTTGCGAATTAGTACCAGTAAGTCTATCTTAATTAATATCTTCTACTCCACTCATATGGCACATTCTGATTTTAAAAATACTGTAGCTCATCTTAAAACCGAGGACCCCTGAACTGCTCCCGGCTGGTGAACCGTCGATGATACACAGCAGATCAGAAACGATTTGCAGTGCTACTACGTGTGCGTAGGTTCTCCGGAACCGTTTGTGATATCGCGTTATCACACACGAGAACTGGGGGTAAACCGTGCCCAATGCAAAATACAATCCCAGTCGTATTGTTTTTAGGAAACGTGTGGGATCCCAAACGAAAAGCACACATCACCCTTGCCGCAACCGTCGGTGATACCTAACAAATCACAAACGGTCTGCAACACTTGTATGTGTGCGAAGGGGCTCCTGAACCGTTTGTGATAGAACATTATCGCAGACGGTAATTGTTGGAAAACGTGTGCGAAAGAATTTAGTGTGTGCTGCATCGTGTGCCTTACATACTGTTTCATATGTTGATAGGGCACAAATCGCACATAGTTCATATGTTGGCCCGTGTGCCTTACATACTGTTTCCCAAACGGTTCGCTATGACAGACCGTATGGTTTCACTGCGTCATTAGAAACGCTTAATCACCAATACCACATGTGCGAAAGAATTTAGTGTGTGCTGCATCGCACATGATTACATTTTGGAAGGCCTCTGGATCACTGTTCCATATCCCCGACGGTTTCTGGGTTGTGTGGGAAGGACCCCCTATCACACACACTCACTTGGCGACGGTTCCGAAGGCCATCACGGAAAGGGGTTAAAACCCGTTTGTTTAGGACCGACGGGCACCAGTGCCCTTCCATATAATGTACTTTCAGGTCGTCAACTTGCACTCATGGGCTTTGCCACTTTCTTTGATATTGACATCGTGACCCTCTTGTGGAGCAAGACTCTTAAAGTAGCCTTTGTTGGGCATGTCGAGAATGGTCTCTGTGTGATTAACTTCTCGGAGCGACCCACTAAGACCGCAACATGCCTAATGGCTAAAGGTGACGTAGGATGGCTTTGGTATCGCCATTTAGCCCATGTCAATATGAGATCTTTGCAAAGTATTCTCAAGGGGGACCATGTCTGTGGACTAACAAATGTTAGTTTTGCCAAAGATCGTGCTTGAAGTGCTTGTATCGAAGGAAAGCTACATGAGAAGGCTCACCCTCCCACAACTATCATTTACTCGAAGAGGCCTTTGGAGCTCCTTCACTTGGATCTCTTTGGGCCTCCATCCTTTGATAGTCTCGGGGGTAGAAAGTATTTCTTGGTGATTGTGGATGATTATTCAAGATACATTTGGGTATACTTCTTCAACAGGAAGAGTGAGACCCAACAAACCGTCATTGACTTTGCTAATGGAGCTCAATGCCAACACAATGCAAAGATCTTGATGATAAGAAGTGACAACGACACCGAGTCCAAGAACTACACCTTGGATGAGTTTCTTAGTGATGAGGGGATCACACATCAATATTCCGCACCATACACCCCTCATCAAAATGGTGTAACAGAGAGGAAGAACCTGACGTTGATGGATGCGGCAAGGACCATGATGGTGGAGTTCAAGTCTCCATAAAACTTTTGGGCCGAAGCCATTAAAACCGCGTGTCATGCATCCAATCGGCTCTATCTCCGCAAAGGCTTGAACAAGACTCCATATGAGATACTCACCGGTAACAAGCCCAACCTCAAGTACTTCCGGGTGTTCGGGTGTAAGTGTTTCATTCTCAAGAAAGGTGTTCTTCTGTCTAAATTTGAGGCTAGAGATCATGAGTGCATATTCGTTGGTTATGCTACAAACTCTCATGCCTACCTTGTCCTCAATAAGTCCACGGGACTTATTGAGGAGACGTGTAATGTGGAGTTTGATGAGAATAAGGGCTCCCAAGTGGAGCAAAGTGGCACTTGTGATGTAGGTGATGAAATTCCTCCCCAAGCCATAAGAAGAATGGGTATTGGTTACATCCTACCCATTGAGGAACCCCTTGTGGCCGAAGGAGAAGGACAATGTTCCACTCAAGTGCAACCATCACCAACCCAAGACCCACACGCTTTCGCAGAACAAAGTGAAGGCCCTCAACCAAATGAACATGATCAAGGGCAAGATCAACCACAAGATGGTGGTGAACCACCAAGTGATACCCAAGGTCAAGTTCTCACCGCCGAGCAAGTTCATGATCATGAGCAAGCTCAAGATCAAGAAAAAACTCAAGACGAAACTCAAGATGGTCAAGTTTCCGCTCGTCAACTCACTCGTGAGGAGGAATTGGAGCGTCGTGCCGCTAAGATTGCATCCAAGCTCACTACCAAAGATCATCTCATGAAGAATGTGCTTGGAAGCTTAAGAAAGGGGGTAAGCAATCGTAGACAATTAGAAAACTATTGTGAACATCACACGTTTGTTTCTTGTGTTGAACCGCAAAAGGTCTATGAGGCGCTCGAGGATCCGGATTGGCTTAATGCCATGCATGAAGAACTCAACTACTTTGAGCACAACAAGGTGTGGAGATTGGTGCCAAGGCCAACGGGGAGCCATAATGTTATTGGAACCAAGTGGATATTCAAGAACAAGCAAGATGCTCATGGAATTATCATTCGCAACAAGGCTCGTTTGGTAGCACAAGGCTACTCCCAAGTCGAGGGTATCGACTACGGTGAAACCTTTGCTCCCATTGCACCTTGAATCTATTCGTTTGTTGATTGCTTATGCTTCTCATCATAACTTCAAGTTGCAACAAATGGATGTGAAGAGTGCTTTTCTTAATGGTCCTATTAATGAGTTGGTGTATGTCAAACAACCCCCCGGATTTGAGGATCCCTATTTCCCCGATCATGTGTACCGACTCGATAAGGCACTCTATGGCATTAAACAAACCCCACGAGCGTGGTATGACCACCTTACCAAGTTGTTGCAAGATCGTGGGTTTGAAATTGGGAAAATCAACCCCGCTCTTTTTACTAAGAAGGTCAAAGGGTGTTGGGGAAACTGCCTCCACGAGCACCTATGGGGACGGAGCCCCTTTCGGTTCGGCGGGGGGCGGAGGTCGCGCGAAGAGCGGATCGAGGCGAGGCACACGAGCAGTTTACCCAGCTTCGGGCCGCACGGATGCGTAAAACCCTACTGCTGCTTTGTGGATTGTATTGTGTTCTTGCTCGGGAGCGCGGAGTGCTACAGTACACACCAACAGCTAACGAGACCGAGCGTGAGAGTGTTTCTGTCCCTCCCCCCCTCTACGTTGCGCATGGGCCTCCTTTTATGTGCTCAAGGGGTCACCGACAGGTGGCAACGTAGACAAGGGTAAAAATGGAAAAGAGCTGCGGTAGGTACAGCTACATGTACAGTGGCTGTACAGTGTATCATACCTAACCCTGACACCAGGGGACAAGGGCATTAAATGCCCGTCTGCGTCGCCCAAACAGTGCGAAAAGGGACCGTCAGGGGCGCCACCATTCGCCACGATGGCTATCTTGTCAGCGAAGCTTGCCACCGCATACCCCTGGCTGCACAGCTTCCCGCCACGTGCGCCTGGAAGGGTCTCAGCGCGACACGTTGGTGGATGAGTTGGAGCGCGGGCACGGGGTGGTAGCTTGCCGCGGCAAGCGCCTTGCCGCGGTTGTTGTCTTGTCGCGTCCGGGAGCTTGCCGCTCACCGGGCCTTGCCGGGACGTGCGGCGCGTCGCGGCAAGTTCCTTGAGATGCCTTGGTTGGTCTTCCTGGCAAGCTCCTCTTGCCGAGGTCTTGTGCTTCAAGTGGCCTTCCCGGCAAGCTCCTCTTGCCGGGGCCTTGTCTCCTAGGCTTGAATACTTTGTTCTTGAATGGCTCCAAAGGAACCACGGAGGACCTTGGCGGTCACCTGGCAAGCCTTGCCGCGGGGTGCTGCGAGTGCCCGTGCACAAGTTCGGGATACTAGGGTACCCCTACTCTAGTACACCGACAGGAGCCCCCGGGCCTGGGCCACACACGGTGCCGAGCGCTGTTGGGCCAGGCCCAAAACGGTGCACGGGCACGCGCGGCCTGGGTCACGCCGTATCTAGCTCCGTATCCACCGCGCCCTCCCCGAACGGCACGCGTCGAACGCGGCATCGTGGGGGAGATCGTGGATGGTTTCTTTATTGGGCGGGGCTGAGGCGCGGTTTTCAAAGCGTCCACTCCCCACGATCACGGGGTGGGGAGAGGTCGCCTCACCCGTCGCATCGGTTCTGCATGCCTGCCACGCGGCTTTCATGCGCTTGGGGCGGCGAACGGTGGAGGCGGGAAACCGGGCCGTCGTGGGTCGAGGCAGCGGGTCGGTCCCAGTTCCCTGCTCCTTCTGTGTCTTGGTTGGCTGAGCGGGGCGGCCGAGCCCCCACCCTGTTCCTTTATAAGGAGCGGGAGGGGGAGGACGGAGGCCCACATTCTTTCATCTCCTCTTTCCTTCAGCTTCTGATCCCCTCTCTCTCATTCTCCATGGAGAAAGGGAACCCTGGTCCTTCAACGGTGGCGGCGAGGGTCGCCGCTAGACAACGCGTCCCTCCTTCTCCCGCACCCGTGGTGGCAGAGCCAGCCGTAAGGGGAAGAGGGAGGGGGCGAGGCCGTGGGCGAGGTCGAGGGCGAGGCCGAGGCGCTCGGGGAAGAGGTGGACGGGGCGGCGCGCCGGCTTCGCCTCCGCCAGCGGTTCCTCTTCCCACGGCGGTCCATATTGGGGATGACCCCTACGAGTTCTTTGTCAGGCTGCGTCGGCCGCCTCGTCGTCGCCTACGGCTCCCGACTCCATTTGCGAGCGAGATGGAGTTGGACCCGCCCGAGACACTGAGGCTGCACATGAGGGGCTGTGGAATCAGCGGTACGCGAGTCCGCGTTGACTTCCCAGCCCCTAATGTGATGTATCTCGGTCGAGGGTGGAAGACGTTCACCCATATCCACCGCCTGATGGAGGGGTTCACCCTTCATTTTAAGCTGATGGAGGGCGGTCTCCTCTCCGTCAAGGTCTTCGGGTGCTTCGGAACCCGGGAAAGGTGCTGCGTGGAGAGCTCCTCTGATAGCGAAGACTCCTCCTCGAGCGAGAGTGACGAGGAGGACAGCAGCAGCGACGACGGGGTAGCGGGCAGCAGGATGACGGGTCCGACTAGGTGTCGGGCGTCGCTCCGTGCGGCACCGGCGACCCCATCATCCGTGTCGCCGGCTCCTTGAACTTCTCGGGGTCGTCTCCTTGGGCGGCTGGCGTAGGGAGGCTGCGGAAGAGGAAGAGGGCGGGCGGCAAGGCCGTCAAGTCGGAGTACGTGGGCACGTCCTCGATAGTGTGCTGACGTCCTGCCGCCTCATCTTCGAGCCCTGCTTCTGGCGCCGCCATCACCATCCAGCCTTTGGGCGGCCCCCGAGATGTTCTCTTGCTGTCTTCTGCTACCCGTAGCTCGCCTAGGCGCCCCTTTTGCCCTTTTCGCCTCCTTGACCTACCTCCTGAAGAGAGGGACAAGAAAGGGATTACGGGCACCTTATCTTTTTAATTTGTAAGCCCTCGGGACTTAGCTGCATTTAAAACTTGTAATCCCATCATTCATGTTTTTCATTCTCTATGAACTGTACCTGAGTGGAATGCTTTTTAGTGAAAAGGGGATGCTTGCCGGGTCACTTGTCTTGCGGGTGGAAACCACGTCAAGGAGCAAATCCTTTATATCCTTAAGATAGACACTTCTTTTCCCGGCAGCAGGCCCTGCCGTCTTCCCACGTCGCTCGACCTTTCTCACGCTTTTGGCGGAGGCAGGGATGAGGCGTGTTCGGGCTCCTCGTTTCGTCCCTTTGCTGCCGCGACTACGACCAAACCTGGCCCCAGGAACGAGCCCTAGGGCCTAGAGTTAGGGAGCACGATAGCTTTTAGGAAGAAACGAGGTTTCGCATACCTCAGTCCATAAGAGAATGCATGATAAGGGATGAAAAACTTATCTGAGATTGCCGCCCCCGACAACTCTGGTTTGCCATGGGTGAATCTTTGTACTTGCAGCCCCCGGCAACACTGGCTTGCCGGGGTCCAGATGCTGGTCCGTCCTTCTTCTCTTTTTCATCCTCAAGTGGTCCAGCCAGGATATGCGAGCCCTGCGAACCAAGGGAAACGAAAGAACGGCAAAGGGACGCACACTCGACCTCTAAGCTAGGGGTTAGCCGCTGCTAAGCACTATCAACCCTAACCAAGGACGAGACTCGACCTAGCATGCATGCTATAACTTAGGGCGCCAGCACTTCACTTATGCTCAGGGTCTGCGCCTGGCTTTGTACAAAGGATTACATGCAACAGCGGCAAGACTTGTACAAAAAGGTGGTTGCCGGAACAGGGTCCGACAACCGCGCCTTACGGGTAAAACTTACGAAGATGCTCAATATTCTAGGAGTTGCTCACCAGAACGCCATCTTCGGTCTCAAGGTGGACAGCGCCAGGCCTAGTGACTCGTTTCACCCGGTAAGGGCCTTCCCACTTTGGCGTCAACTTGTTGGAATTCTTGGTGGACTGAACGCGCCGAAGAACAAGGTCGCCTTCCTCGAGACTTCTGGCGCTAACTTTGCGGCTATGGTAGCGGCAAAGCTTGCTGGTAGCGAGCAGCTCGCACAGCAGCCTGAAGACGATCTTCCTCAAGGAGCAACGCGTCATCTTCTCGCAGCTGCTCTTGCTCAAGCTCATCATAAGCGAGCACTCGAGGTGACCCGTATACGAGTTCCGTGGGGATAACTGCCTCTGCTCCCTAGACTAGAGCGAAAGGTGTCTGGCCAGTGGCTCAATTTGGCGTCGTCCTGATCGACCAAAGAACCACCGGCAGCTCCTCGATCCAGTTTCTTCCGCACTTGTGCAGCCTGTCGAAAGTCCTGGTCTTGAGCCCGCGCAACACTTCAGCATTTGCCCTCTCCGCTTGACCGTTTCTTCTGGGGTGAGCAACAGAAGCGAAGCAGACCTTGGCGCCAAGATCTTGGACGTACTGCATGAAGGTGCGGCTCGTGAATTGCGTACCGTTGTCGGTGATGATCCTGTTAGGGATCCCGAAGCGGCAAACAATCGACCTGAAGAACTTGACTGCTGACTGTGCTGTCACCTTCCTCACTGGTTCCACTTCCGGCCACTTTGTGAACTTGTCGATCGCGACGTACAAGTACTCAAAGCCCCCGACAGCTCGGGGGAAGGGGCCGAGGATGTCGAGCCCCCAGACCGAAAATGGCCAGGATAAAGGGATCGTCTGGAGAGCTTGAGCCAGCTGGTGTATCTGCTTGGAATGGAACTGGCACTCTTCACACTTGGTTACTTGTGCAGTTGCATCCTGGAGGGCTGTCGGCCAAAAGAAACCTTGCCGGAACACTTTGCCGGCAAGTGCTCTTGCGCCAATGTGGTGACCACATATGCCTCCATGTATCTCTGCCAACATCTTTTGTCCGTTTTCCCGGGGAATACACTTCAATTTCACACCGTTGCGTCCTCTTCTGTACAGTGTGTCGTCGACAAACTGGTACATACTCGACTGCCGGGCTACTCTTTCCGCTTCTTCTTGCTCTTCGGGAAGTTCTCCTGTCTGAAGGAAACGGACAATCTGCTGCGCCCATGCTGGAGCTTGCGGCTCGACAACAAGGACTAAAGGCACATCTGATGCTGCGGGAATGTCCGCTTCTACGACGAGAACCTGCGGTTTAGCCGGATCTTGACGTTCCCCGGCAAGCTTGCCGGAGCAAAACTTGTCGGGAGCGTTTGCTTCAACGGAACGAACCCTAGGGCTCGCCGGAGCAGACTGCTCCTCAGCACTCTTGGTGTTGATCTTGGGGACCTTCTTGGCGGCGGCTTCGGGAAGCTCTGCCGGAAAATAGTCACCAGAAATCAACTTCCTCTTCTTGCTCTGTCCAGTTGATGGCGTTACAGATGGTTGAGTCAGCTTGAGCACAAAGATCCCTGGTTCTACAGGTAACTTAAGTGCGGCGCACTTCGACAGGCCATCAGCAATGTCGTTCCCAGCTCTTGGAACATGTTCCATTTACAGGCCGTCAAAGCGCTCTTCTAGCTTTCTCACTTCATCAACGTATGCTTCCATCAACGGACTCTGATAATCCTTATTCACTTGGCGGACGACAAGCTGCGAGTCACCCCTGACAATGAGCTTCTTGATCCCAAGTTCTGCCGCGATCCTGAGACCGGCAAGCAAACCTTCATACTCTGCAGTATTGTTTGTTGCTTGTTCCTTGGGAAAGTGCATCTGGACTACGTACTTGAGGTGCTCTCCGGTGGGTGCGACAAGCAGCACGCCAGCACCGGCGCCTTGCCGCGAGAAGGCACCATCAAAGTACATCAACCACTCTTTGCTTGCTTCCTTGACGGGGATGCTCGTTTCTGGAATTTCTTCATCTGGCGTTGGCGTCCACTCTGCTATGAATTCTGCCAATGCTCTGCTTTGGATAGTTGAAGTGCTCTCAAACTTGAGGCCAAAGCTTGACAGTTCCAGTGCCCACTCGACAATCCTGCCTGTTGCTTCTGGATTCTGCAGTATCCTCTTCAGCGGAAAGCGAGTGACAACTGTGATCTCATGTGCTTGGAAGTAATGGCGCATCTTTCTCGAGGCCATGAGAAGGCCGAAAAGCAATTTCTGCACACCAGAGTACCTTGACCTGGCCCCCTGTAGAAGGGAACTGACAAAGTAAACTGGGTGCTGCACCATTCTCTTTTGCACCTCCTCAAATACCTGCGTAGATCTATCTTTGTCGGGACTAGAGCTTGTCGGGGAAGCCCCCTGCTTGTCGCTGGATGCGCTTGCCGTGGTTGCTGGCTCATCATCTGCCTCCCTCTCCGCTACTAACGCAGCACTAACCACTTGATTGGTTGCCGCTAGATACAGCAGCAACTTCTCTTGTGGCTTAGGTGCGACAAGTATTGGAGTGGAGGATAGGTATCTCTTCAAGTCTTGCAGCGCAGCCTCCGCTTCCGGAGTCCATTTCATTGGACCTGCCTTTTTCAATATTTTGAAAAACGGCAGGGCGCGCTCAGCAGACTTAGAGATAAACCTGCTGAGAGCTGCCACGCAACCGGCAAGTCTTCGTACATCCTTGACACACTTTGGTGCTTCAATCTGCTCAATGGCCTTGATCTTGTCGGGGTTGGCTTCAATTCCCTGCTGAGACACGAAGAACCCGAGAAGCTTGCCGGAGGGGACTCCAAACACACACTTCTCGGGGTTAAGCTTGAGGTTGATCTTGCGCAGATTTGCAAACGTCTCGTCTAAATCTTGAACCAGGGTTGCCTTGTCCTTGCTCTTGACCACTATGTCATCCATGTAGGCTTCTGCATTTCTGTGCATCTGTGGCTCAAAAACAGCATGGACTACCCTTGCAAATGTTGAACCAGCATTCTTCAAACCGAAAGGCATCCGTATGAAACAGTACGTGCCACACGGAGTGATGAATGCGGTCTTCTCCTCATCCTCTTCTGCCATGAAGATCTGATGGTACCCTGAGTATGCGTCAAGAAATGAAAGCAAGTCACATCCGGCCGTGGAGTCAACAATCTGGTCGATGCGCGGCAAGGGAAATGGGTCTTTGGGACAAGCTTTATTGACATCGGTGAAGTCAATACAAAGCCTCCATTTCCCGTTTGCCTTGCGTACGACTACAGGATTGGCCAACCACGTCGGATGGAGCACTCCTCTGACAAGGCCTGCTGTTCCCAACTTCTTGATCTCTTCTGCGATGAATTCTTGGCGCTCCACTGCTTGCTTTCTGACTTTCTGCTTGACGGGCCGCGCATGAGGACAGACGGCAAGGTGGTGCTCAATTACTTTCCTGGGAACACCAGGGATGTCAGACGGTTGCCATGCAAACACAGCGACATTCGCCCGCAGGAAAGCAATGAGCGCGCTTTCCTATTTAGGGTCGAGCGTGGCACTGATGGTGAAGGTACCACCAGTGCCGTCCTCCTTGGCGGACACCTTCTTGGTTGCTGGCGGAGCTGCCATTGCCTTCTTACGCTTGCCGGTGGAGCTCGATGGTGCGTCCTCGACGGTAGAGCAGCACTCCGAAGAGGTGCGCTTGCCGGAGTGGGCATCAGAGCTCTTGCCGGACTTGGTCTTCTTCCCCCCCGGGAGCTTCAGCGGCAAGTGACTTGTGATCTGTTGTGGCTGCTGCTTCCCGGTAGATCTTGTCGGCACAGATAAAAGCATCTTTCTTGTCGCCAGGGACAGAGATGGCACTTATCGGGCCTGGCATCTTCAGCATGTTGTATGCGTAGTGAGAGGCTGCCATGAACTTGGCGAGTGCTGGACGGCCGAGGATCCCATTGTAAGGCAATGGGAAATTGGCAACGTCAAAAGTGATCCTCTCAGTCCTGAAGTTCAATTCGCTGCCAAATGTCACCGGCAACGTGATCTTTCCCTTTGGCTTGCTCCTTCTCGGGTTGATTCCTTGGAATGTGCCGGTCTCTTCGAGCTCGCTGTCAGGGACCTGGAGTTTCTGGAGCACAACAGAGGAGATCAGGTTCAAGCCGGCCCCGCCGTCAACTAGCATCTTAGTGACCTTGAGGTTGCGGATAGTTGGTGAAACCAACATCGGCAAGCACCCGACCGCAGTTGTGCGATCAGGGTGGTCCTCAATATCAAAGATGATAGGCGTGCTGGACCATTTCAGAAGCTTGCGCGACTCGACGGGTGGTTCTGCCGCATTGACTTCTCGCACCCACTGATTGAGTTGGCGGTGTGAAGTATGCAGAGAAGCACCACCGTCAACGCACAAGACCTCTGTGGCTTTCTGGAACTCCTGCTCACTGGTGTCGACATCATCCATGTCTTCGTTGTCGTCATCTTCATCTTCATCCTTGTCGCGGCCGCGGGGAGGTCTGTCTCCTTGCCGCTGCTTGTCCTTGCCGCGGCGTCCTCCCCGGCCAGGACGCTTCGTGCCGGATCCTCCAGCACCTCCTTGGGCTTTCTCCTTGTCGCGTCGCTCGTATTCGGCCTTTTGCAGCTTGACAAGCTGCTCGACCTTCTTGCAGCTCTGGATATCATGGCCCTTGGTGCAGTGGATCTTGCAGTACTGCTTGTTGGTGCCGTCCTGCTTGTCGGCGACCGCCACAGCCTGGCTGTTGGTAGCTTCGGCTTTCTTGGCGCCACCTTCGCTGCCGGACTGCTCAACAACTAGCACATCTTGGTTTTTCTTATTCCTGTTGTTCCGCCGCCGGTTTTTCTTTGCCGGGGCAGCATCATCACTGTCAGATCCTCCTGCTCCGGTATTCTCTCCGGGGAGTCTCCTCCCTTCCTCAGCACGTGCACACTTGTCGGCCAGGGCATATAGCTCACTGACGTCTTTAATCTTGCACATCGCCATCTCCTCCCGCATCCTGCGGTTACACACGTTCTGATGGAACGCGCTGATGACCGCGGCGGGGTGGACATCTGGGATGTTGTAGTGTACACGGCTGAATCTCTGAATGAACTTGCGCAGGGGCTCTCCTTCCTTCTGGACGAGCAGATGAAGGTCGCTCGCTTGGCCATGAGGTTTGTGGCCGCCCATAAAGGCGCCAACAAACTGATGGCATAGGTCTGCCCAGGAGGATATGGAGTTGTCCGGCAAGTGCATGAGCCAGGACCTGACGTTGGACTTGAGCACCAGCGGGAAGTAGTTGGCAAGGATCTTGTCGTCTCGCCCCCCGGCAGCTTGCATCGCGATGGTGTAGATGCTGAGGAACTCCGACGGATGCGACTTGCCGTCGTACTTCTCGGGTACGTCTGGCTTGAAATTCTTCGTGCTGGGCCACTGGACTTGCCGCAGCTCACGAGTGAACGCAGGGCAGCCTACCGCGTACGGCAGGTCGCCTGGTTCCCCTGGCGCATGCATGTCGACAGAGGGCTCAGCACGCTGGTCTGATTGACGCCGCGCTTCTCTTTGGCGCTCGATGCGAGTACGAGCGTCTTCTTGCTTCCGTTCATGAAGAACTTGGCACTGATCGTGACGAACTCGCGGATCTGATGACGCGGTGGAGTCGTTGTCATGGTGGACCCGGCGAGTCGGCGAACTTGGCCTTCGGGGCGGAGAGTGCACGGTGGTCGCGCACCCACCGGTCTTGTCGCCATCGGCTCGCGCCTGGCCGACTTGACGCGGCTGTGATGCACTCAGCTGCCGTGGAGTGTCGCCGTTGGCAAAGCCGATGAGACTCTGAATGGTGGCCCTCCAGTCGTTGATCTTGTCTGCCGTTGGAGGGTAGTCTAGGAGCAGTTGAGCTCGTGCCAAAGCTTCTGCTGGAGTGGCAGGTAGCGGTGGCGAACGGTGCGTGGAGCGGGATGTGCTCTGACTTCTAACTATGTTAGAAGGAGCAGTACCCCGTCCAGGAGACCGTGCCTCGCTCGCGCCGGCATGTTGGCGTGCATGCTGGTTTTGAGCATCCCGAGATCCGCCAGCTCGATCTGGGTCCAGCGAGCGTATGGTACCGTGAGTGCCATGACGCTGCCGGTCCCGCGCCTCCTGAGATGGGCGCGGTGCTTGTTCGGACGCCGTGGCGCTGTGAGTTGCCTCGTCGACGCCCGTTCCTCCGCCGGCGTCTACCCCACCACCCGTTTGCTCCGGGGGCGGTGGGTTCGACGCGGACGGACCAGCCACCTCCGAAGCCTTCTTCTTCGGCGGCATGTCGATGAAGATGATGAAGATCTAGCTCGTGCGAACGCCGGATCAGGTTCACACAACCTCGACGCCCCCTACCTGGCGCGCCAAAGATGTCGGGGAAACTGCCTCCACGAGCACCTATGGGGACAGAGCCCCTTTCGGTTCGGCGGGGGGCGGAGGTCGCGCGAAGAGCGGATCGAGGCGAGGCACACGAGCAGTTTACCCAGCTTCGGGCCGCACGGATGCGTAAAACCCTACTGCTGCTTTGTGGATTGTATTGTGTTCTTGCTCGGGAGCGTGGAGTGCTACAATACACACCAGCAGCTAACGATACCGAGCGTGAGAGTATTTCTGTCCCTCCCCCCCTCTACGTTGCGCATGGGCCTCCTTTTATGTGCTCAAGGGGTCACCGACAGGTGGCAACGTAGACAAGGGTAAAAATGGAAAAGAGCTGCGGTAGGTACAGCTACATGTATAGTGGCTGTACAGTGTATCATACCTAACCCTGACGCCAGGGGACAAGGGCATTAAATGCCCGTCTGCGTCGCCCAAACAGTGCGAAAAGGGACCGTCAGGGGCGCCACCGTTCGCCACGATGGCTATCTTGTCAGCGAAGCTTGCCACCGCATACCCCTGGCTGCACAGCTTCCCGCCACGTGCGCCTGGAAGGGTCTCAGAGCGACACGTTGGTGGATGAGCTGGAGCGCGGGCACGGGGTGGTAGCTTGCCGCGGCAAGCGCCTTGCCGCGGTTGTTGTCTTGTCGCGTCCGGGAGCTTGCCACTCACCGGGCCTTGCCGGGACGTGCGGCGCGTCGCGGCAAGTTCCTTGAGATGCCTTGGTTGGTCTTCCCAGCAAGCTCCTCTTGCCGAGGTCTTGTGCTTCGAGTGGCCTTCCCGGCAAGCTCCTCTTGCCGGGGCCTTGTCTCCTAGGCTTGAATACTTTGTTCTTGAATGGCTCCAAAGGAACCACGGAGGACCTTGGCGGTCACCTGGCAAGCCTTGCCGCGGGGTGCTGCGACTGCCCGTGCACAAGTTCGGGATACTAGGGTACCCCTACTCTAGTACACCGACAAAGGGGAGTTGTTTTTGTGCCAACTATATGTCAATGATATTATCTTTGGTTCCCCTAACAAAGCTTTCAATGAGGAATTTGTCGCTCTCATGACCTCAAAGTTCAAGATGTCCATGATGGGAGAGTTGAAGTTCTTTCTCGGGTTCGAAGTCAAGCAAAGAAGAGAAGGAACCTTCATCAACCAAGCCAAATACACTGAAGACATGCTTAAGAGATTCAAGCTAAGTGATGTCAAGCCGGCTTCCACTCCAATGCCCGTCAAATGCCAACTTGACATAGATCCCAATGGTAAAGCGGTGGACCAAAAGGTATATCACTCCATGATTGGCTCCTTGCTTTACCTTTGTGCATCTAGACCGGATATCATGTTGAGTGTGGGAATTTGTGCACGGTTTCAAGCCGCACCTAAGGAAATCCATTTTGTGGCGGTCAAGCGAATCTTTCGATATTTGGCTCATACCCCAAACTTTGGCTTATGGTACCCAAGAGGAGCTAACTTCAACCTTGTGGGCTTTTCATACTCGGATTGGTCGGGAGACAAAGTGGATAGGAAGTCAACTTGCGGATGGTGCCAATTCCTTGGTTCCTCTTTGGTGAGTTGGTCTTCTAAGAAGCAAAGTTGTGTGTCTCTCTCATCCACCAAAGCGGAGTATGTGGCGGCCGGTAGTTGTTGTGCACAACTTCTATGGATGAGACAAACTTTAAAGGATTACAGTGTCATTTTTGACAAAGTGCCTCTTTCGTGTGATAATGAAAGTGCCATCAAGAATTCTCTCAAACCGGTTCAACACTTCAAGACGAAGCATATTGAGATTCGGTATCACTTCATCCGGGATCACATTAGGCGAGGGGAGATCAAGCTCAACAATGTCAACACTGATGACTCACAAGTATAGGGGATCTACCGTAGTCCTTTCGACAAGTAAGAGTGTCGAACCCAATGAGGAGCAGAAGGAAATGACAAGCGGTTTTCAATAAGGTATTCTCTGCAAGCACTGAAATTATAGGTAACAGATAGTTTTGTGATAAGGTAATTTGTAACGAGTAACAAGTAACAAGTGTAAATAAAGTCCAGTAAGATGGCCCAATCCTTTTTGTAGCAAAGGACGAGCCTGGACAAACTCTTATATAGAGAAAAGCGCTCCCGATGACCCATGGGAATTATCGTCAAGCTAGTTTTCATCACGCTCATATGATTCGCGTTCGGTACTTTGATAATTTGATATGTGGGTGGACCGGTGCTTGGGTGCTGTCCTTACTTGGACAAGCATCCCACTTATGATTAACCCCTATTGCAAGCATCCACAACTACAAAAGAAGTATTAAGGTAAACCTAACCATAGCATGAAACATATGGATCCAAATAAGCCCCTTACGAAGCAACACATAAACTAGGGTTTAAGCTTCTGTCACTCTAGCAACCCATCATCTACTTATTAATTCCCAATGCCTTCCTCTAGGCCCAAACAATGGTGAAGTGTCATGTAGTCGATGTTCACATAACACCACTAGAGGATAGACAACATACATCTCATCAAAATGTTGAACGAATACCAAATTCACATGACTACTTATAGCAAGACTTCTCCCATGTCCTCAAGAACAAACGTAACAACTCACAAACCATATTCATGTTCATAATTAGAGGGGTATTAATATGCATCATGGATCTAAACATATGATCTTCCACCAAGTAAACCAACTAGCATCAACTACAAGGACTAATCAACACTACTAGCAACCTACAGGTACCAATCTGAGGTTTTGATAGAAAGATTGGATACAAGAGATGAGCTAGGGTTTGAGAGGAGATGGCGCTGGTGAAGACGTTGATGAAGATTGACCCACTCCCGATGAGAGGATCGTTGGTGATGACGATGGAGATGATTTGCCCCTCCTGGAGGGAAGTTTCCCCGGCAGAACAGCTCCGCCGGAGCCCTAGATTGTTTCCGCCAAGGTTCTGCCTCATGGCGGCGGAGTTTCCACCCGAAAGCTTGCTTATCATTTTTTCCAGGGTAAAAGACCTCATATAGCAGAAGACGGGCACCGGAGGCCTGCCAGGGGGCCCACGAGGCAGGGGGCGCGCCTCCCACCCTCGTGGCCAGGATGTGGCCCCCCTCTAGTAGTTTCTTCGCTCAGTATTTTTTATTAATTCCAAAAATGACTTTCGTAAAGTTCCAGGACTTTTGGAGCTGTGCAGAATAGGTCTCTAATATTTGCTCCTTTTCCAGCCCAGAATTCTAGCTGTCGGCATTCTCCCTCTTCATGTAAACCTTGTAAAGTAAGAGCGAATAGGCATAAGTATTGTGACATAATGTATAATAACAGCCCATAATGCAATAAATATCGATATAAAAACATGATGCAAAATGGACATATCAACTCCCCCAATCTTAGACCTCGCTTGTCCTCAAGCAGAAGCAGATAGCGATAAATATGTCCACATGTTTAGAGATAGAGGTGTCGATAAAATAAAATACGGACATGAGGGCATCATGATCATTCTTATAACAGCAACATATATGAATATTGTCATATGATTTCTTATGCTCAAGTAATAATCTATTCACAACGTCAAGTATGAATCAGAAACTTCATTGAAAACCAACAAACTACGGTCTCAGCCATTGAAGCAATTGCAATTTATCATAACATAAGAAAGAGTCTATGTAAGAGCTTTTCAGCAAGTCCACATACTCAACCATCATTTAGTCTTTCATAATTGCTAACACTCACACAATACTGGTGGTTACGGAGTTTTAATCGGACACAGAGAAAGATAGGGGCTTATAGTTTCACCTCCTAACCTTTTACCTCAAGGGTAATGTCAACAATAATACCCTTCTAACTTACATCCAGTTGGATATATATATATCAGGATCATTCCAACACAATGTGCTTGCCAAAGGATAAAATGTAAAAAGGAAAGGTGAAGGTCACCCTGACTCTTGCATAAGGTAGAAGATAAAAGTAAAAGATAGGCCCTTCGCAGAGGGAAGCAGAGGTTGTCATGTGCTTTTGGTTGGATGCACAAAATCTTAATGCGAAAGAACGTCACTTTATATTGCCACTTGTGATGTGGACCTTTATTATGCAGCCCGTCGCTTTTATTTCTTCCACATCACAAGATCATATAAAGCTTATTTTCTCCACACTAATAAGTCATACATATTTAGAGAGCAACTTTTATTGCATGCAACAATGAAAACTTACTTGAAGGATCTTACTCAATCCATAGGTAGATATGATGGACTCTCATGGCAAAAATGGGTTTAAGGCTATTCGGAAGCACAAGTAGTATCTCTACTTGGTGCAAAGAATTGGCTAGCATGAGGGAGAAAGCCAAGTTCGACATGTTGGATGATCCATGACAATATACTTTATTTTAGATATAAGAAAACATAACCCATTACATTGTTTTCCTTGTCCAACATCAGCTCTTTAGCATGTCATATTTTAATGAGTGCTCACAATCATAAAAGATGTCCATGATAGTATTTTTATATGTGAAACCTCTCTTTCTTCATTACTTCCTATTAATTGCAATGATGACCCAAACTAGGTTTGTCAACTCTCAACAACTTTTAATCATCATACTCTTTATATGTGAAGTCATTACTCTCCGTAAGATCAATATGATCTCTTTATTTCTTTTTATTCTTTCTCTTTCTTTTATTCACTCAATATCATAGCAAGATAATCAAGCCCTTGACTCAACACTAATCTTTATTATATATAGCTCACAGACTCGATTACATAGAAGGATCATAAAGAAAAACTCACAACTAGATCATACTAAAACTTTATTCTACTAGGTCAAGATAATACCAAAAGGATCGAACTAAGAAAAACGGTAAAGGCAGGAGTGTGATGGTGATACGATACCGGGGCACCTCCCCCAATCTTGGCAGTTGCCAAGGGGAGTGCCCATACCCATGTGATTATATATCTTTCTTCGGAGGTGGTGATGTGATATTCTTGGCGATGATACTCCTCAGGATACGATTCTCTTCCATGAGCTTATTGAGTTGCTGCTTGAGATCCATTATCTCCTTACAGAGTTCACCTGTGACGGTTAAACCTCCTTGCACCCATGGATGTTGCATAGCTGCGGGAGAACAAGCAACACTCTTCTTCATATTTTCATAAGAAAGAAATCTAACATTGGAAGGAATAACCGAGTTTGGAATAGCCGAGCTCTGTAGTTCCCCCATCGTGAATCCGGCCTGGAAGTGAGAAGTGACTTCTTGATCCTCCTCCATGGCATCTATTCTTTTCAGATCGGCCTCCATCTCTTCCTCCGTTGCTGGCCCAAAGTGGTCAGCATCGTTGTTTGTTCCTGGTCCCAGTGTCGGATGAGACACCCGACTCTCCCCGACTGACTCTTGAGAAGACATCTTGCTCTAATCTGCGGCGGAAAACAACTCGAAACGAAAACAAAGGATATTTGCGTGATATGAGAGTCAAAACCTTCGGGAGATTATATGATGAATTTTTACCGACCAAAAGAAGTATCGTGCAAGAAAACGGAGTCTGGGGGGCACACGAGCTGCCCACGAGGCAGGGGGCGCGCCCAGGGGTAGGGCGCGCCTCCCACCCTCGTGGAAGCCTCGTGTCCTTCCCAGACTGCTTCTTATTTTTCCTATTTTCTTAAATATTCCAAAATGGAGAAAAATTGCCATTAGAACTGTTTTGGAGTCGGTTTACTTACCGTACCACATACCTATCCCTTTTCGGAGTCTGAAACGTTCTAGAAAGTGTCCCTTATGTATTCCTCCGGGGTTACTGTTTCAGTAACATTGGTTTCAACATTTATGGGATTACCTGAGTTATAATGTTTAATTCTTTAGCCGTTCACCACCTTCGGATTTGTGCCTTTGAAGTTGTTGATTTTTATGGCACCGAATCGATTGACCTCCTCGAAAACGTAAGGGCCTTCCCATTTAGAGAGAAGTTTTCCTGCAAAAAATCTTAAGCGAGAGTTGAATAGCAACACATAATGACCTACATTAAACTCACGCTTTTGTATCCTTTTGTCATGCCATCTCTTAACTTTTTCCTTAAATAGTTTGGCATTCTCATAGGCTGGGTTCTCCATTCATCAAGTGAGCTAATGTCAAATAGCCTCTTCTCACCGGCAAGTTTGAAATCAGAATTGAGCTCTTTAACAGCCCAATATGCCTTATGTTCTAGTTCGAGAGGTAAGTGACATGCTTTTCCATAAACCATTTTATACGGAGACATACCCATAGGATTTTTATATGCAGTTCTATAGGCCCATAATGCATCACCAAGTTTCTTGGACCAATTCTTTCTAGACCTATTAACAGTATTTTGCAAAATTAATTTGAGCTCTCTATTGCTCAATTCTACTTGACCACTAGACTATGGGTGATAAGGAGATGCAATTCTATGATTAACATCATACCTGGCAAGCATTTGATGAAAAGCACCATGAATAAAATGTGAACCACCATCAGTCATTAAATATCTAGGGACTCTAAACCTCGGAAAAATAACTTCTTTAAACATCTTAATAGAGGTGTTATGATCAGCACTACTAGTTGGCACAACTTCTACCCACTTAGTAACGTAATAAATAGCAACTAAAATATGTGTATACCCATTATAGGAAGGAAATGGTCCCATATAATCAAAGCCCCAAACATCAAATGGTTTAATAACAAGTGAGTAATTCATAGGCATTTCCTGACGTCTACTAATATTACCAATTCTTTGACATTCATCACAAGACAAGACAAACTTACGACCATCCTTGAAGAGAGTAGGCCAATAAAAACCGGATTGCAATACATTATGTGCAGTTCTATCTCCAGCGTGGTGTCCTCCATAAGCCTCGGAGTGACATGTAACATCCCAAATTTTCAATTTGGAATGTTATATATTAGATCATTATTGCATATCATATTTTATTGCATTTTGGTTGATCCTAGAAATTCTACGCAACTCAAGGACCCACGGAGAGAGTTGGGATTTCACTATTTTCATATTCGAGTTTTTCTCGAATTTTGAAAAGAGGATCGTTTGGTTTTAATTATTTTTCTCTGAAATATTTCTTTTATTAAAATAAAAGAGAGAGGATAAAATGACTTCCTCAAAATAAAGAAATATCAGAGATTTAATATTAAAATCAAATAAGATTTTTATTTGGAGTTTTGTCGCTTATTTTATTTGAATTGGAAAAAATATGCGTTTTTCAAAATTGCATTTTAGCCCCAAATAAATGTTCACCTTGTCCGGCCTATTTTTAGAGGACGGGTAAAATTTATTTCTGTATTTTGGAGTCAGTTTAGTATTTATTTTCTTTAATTTTCTGCACGTCAGAATTATTTAAAAAAAAGGCGCAACCGACTTCGGGCCGTACCCGGCCAGGACTCCTCGGGCTGGCCTTTAAAGCCTGAGACCCCGAGCCCCAGCCGCCGCCAGCCCACCCGAAACCCTAGCCGCCGCCGCCTCGCCTCGCACGCAGCGCCGCCGCCGCCCGCACCGCCGGCCCGCGCCGCCTCCCTGCATGTCGCCGCCGACCACCGCCGCCGGAGCCGCCGTGCCGCCGACCCGCTGGAGTACGAGGCAGCCGCCGGTTTTTTTATAAAACTGATCAGTTTTATTTCGTAAACCCTAGTTTCGTTTTTTAGATCGGTTCGATTTATTTTTATTTGGTTTAGTTATTTAGCGGACGTTCGTCCGTACGTTCATTTTAGCGAACGGTTTTCACCATTTAGCCGCAGACAGCGAACGTTCGTTCGTTAGACTGTTCGTCAGTTTTTATTTTTCTCGGACTCTTCGCGATTATTTTCGATCGCGATTTCTGATCCGATTTTCGTTCTAGTATAGCTTTTCGCCCGTTTATCGGAATCAGGCGATTCAAGCGACTAGAGTTTCATCTTGAAACCCTCTTTATGTTTAACCAACTTAAACAAGTTTTTGCTACTGTAAAATTTGTCTTAAGTCCAGATTAGTAAACGAAGCTTGTTTCTTTTGCCGTTTGAGTTTTGTTGCTTCATTTGATTTGATTCTTTTTGCAAATCGGAGTTCTTAAGTTGAACTTTCCGGTTACATATCTTATTTGAGTTTTACCCGTGCCCTTGCTTGATTGCTTATTGTATGTTTGTTTGTTGCGATAGAGTACCCGGAGTGTTAAGCGTGCTACTACGAGTCTCTAGATTTCGCGGATCATTAGCAAGGCAAGTAACACTTTGATCATACCTCTTTACTACCCAGTTTTAATGCATTAGTTTCAACCCCTCAAACATTGCATGAGTAGGATTGATACCATGTGGGTATTGGGAAGTAGTTGATGAGGTAGTACCTATTACCCTGTTTATAATCAAACCATGGGAGTTACTTCTACGTTATGTTTATACTGCTATGCTATGCTCGTAGACGTGGATTGGGTTTGAGAGTATTTCATGACAGATGTGAGATTGTTAATTAATGGTTCAACTTAAGGTGGCAACTTAAATTCACATCTGGGTGGATTGAGGCACCTGGTATTCCAGTGATTGTCTGTATTTTATGGAAATCCCGGGGTACCGTGTGATTCTCCTATGGGCTGCCACCCAGGCTCAAAGGGATCATGAGATTATTCATACTAGAAACTTCCGTGTGCAGCCACAAGCTATTATGGGCTCTAGCGTAGTTGATTAAGTTGTGTGAACTCTTACAGTGGTAGACTAGCAGATGTAGGGGATGTAGGTGTACCGGTCTACCCATCGTAAGGTGCTAACGCTTCTGAAAGACTGTGTCTTGGTCATCTGTTTCTCAAACACCATGTAGTGCGAGAAATCCAATGGAGGAGATCGAGTCTTGTGGGGAAAAGTGCACAAACCTCTGCAGAGTGTACAAACTAATCATGGTTAGCCGTGTCCCCGGTTATGGACATCTTGAGTATCTGGTTCTTGGATTATCATGTTGATCTCATCACTCTTAATATTAATTTGTTGGGTTGTTAATGATTACTTTTAATTGGAATTGAGAGGGGGTTTACCTTCTCAATATTTATCAACAAACTTTGTAGTTAAATAAAACTTATTCCTTTGCAGTAGGGAAAAATAGGCTTTTCACAAAACATATAACCATACAGCCTCCACCAGCCAAATATGCATGTAGTGATAGCATTATTCTGTTCATTACACTTCTGTGTTACATTGCTAGCATATTCGATGTGCTGACCCGTTTTCGGGTTGCAATTTATCATGTTGCAGACTTTCCAGACGACGAGTAAGGAGCCTTAGGTCGTGGTCTTTCACTCAGTGATGCCGTTGGAGTTGATGGACTCACTTTATCTTCCAAGCCTTCCGCTGTTATCGTATTAGTTGGCCTTAAGCCATATTTTTTGTAATAAGTTCTCTTTGGAGACATTCGATGTAATAAGTGTGTGATTGCTACTCTGTTATAAATCCTTCAAGTACTGTGTGTGTCAGCATTACCGATCCAGGGATGACACTTATGCACAGAGATCAGACTGTTTGAGGTCTAGTCGCTACAAAGATGGTATCAGAGCACACGCTGACTGTAGGACACGACCATTAAGCTAAAAACCCTAGAATCACTACTCTCCTCTCATTTGTAACTCCTCTCCATTTTCTACTCTTTAGGATGGCGGATGCAAGGATCAAGTTCATGCAACCGGATGAAGACACCCCTTTTGGACGCCACTTGAAGGAAGTCACTGAGTACCTGAACATTGGAATACCAAGCTTCACCGGGACTTACAATGCCACTTTACCAGAAGAGGAGCGCTGGATGATCCAAGTTCAAGTTCCAGGAAGGACGTTCACGCCAGTCACTGAGCCCATAGAGTTTTCCTTCGATGCACCAACCTGGAGTCTAAGAAAGAGTATGGAAGCTCACATTACCATGGGACGCATTGGAGAAGTTTACCACAATGTTCTCAAGGATACAATCTACCAGATTTGTGGGCGCCGAGATGAGCAATGGGAGATGATCAGCACCAGGAAGGATAGATCGATGGCCTCTAAGGGAGTCCTGGATTAGGGGGTGTTCGGATAGCCGGACTATACCTTCAGCCGGACTCCAGGACTATGAAGATACAAGATTGAAGACTTCGTCCCGTGTCCGGAAGGTTCTTTCCTTGGCATGGAAGGCAAGCTAGGCGTGCGGATATTCAAGATCTTCTACCAATGTAACCGACTATGTGTAACCCTAACCCTATCCGGTGTCTATATAAACCGGAGGGTTTTAGTCCGTAGGACGAACAACATTATTCATCATCATACCCATAGGCTAGCTTCTAGGGTTTAGCCTCCTTGATCTCGTGGTAGATCTACTCTTGTACTACCCATATCATCAATATTAATCTAGCAGGAGTAGGGTTTTACCTCCATCGAGAGGGCCCGAACCTGGGTAAAATAAAGTGTCCCTTGTCTCCTATTACCATCCGACCTTGACGCACAGTTCGGGACCCCCTACCCGAGATCCGCCGGTTTAGACACCGACATTGGTGCTTTCATTGAGAGATGCTCTGTGTCGTCGCCTTCGGGTCCGATGGCTCCTTTGATCATCAGCAACGACGAGGTCCAGGGTGAGACTTTTCTCCCCGGACAGATCTTCGTCTTCGGCGGCTTCGCTCTGCGGGCCAACTCGTTTGGCCATCTGGAGCAAATCGAAAGCTACGCCCCTGGCCATCAAGTCAGGTTTGGAAGCTTAAACTACACGGCGGACATCCGCGGAGACTTGATCTTCGACGGATTCGAGCCACAGCCAAGCGTGCCGCACTATCTCGAGGGACATGATATAGCTCTGCCCCCGAACAGTGTCCTGGAGGCCGCATACGCTCCGGCCCCGATCCTCGATTCGGAGCCCGTTGCGTTCGTTGAGGATGAACGGTTGGACGTCACCTCAGGGGCTGCGATCTCAAAGGCGATCGAGCCGAACGACAGCCCCGCACTCCGCGTTGCCCGTGACTCCAAGGAGCCGGACTCTTCTCCGAACTCCGGACCTTCCACGCCCCCGCCGATCGAATCTGATTGGGCGCCTGTAATGGAGTTCACCGCCGCGGACATCTTTCATTGCTCACCTTTTGGTGACATCCTCAATTCTCTCAAGTCTCTCTCTTTGTCAGGGGAGCCCAGGCCGAACTATGGCCTGCGAGGTTGGGATTCGGACGACGAAGAAATTCAAAGCCCACCCACCACCCACTTAATAGCCACTGTCGACGACTTAACCGACATGCTTGACTTCGGCTCCGAAGACTTCGACAGTATGGACGACGAAGGAGGAGACGAGCAAGAACCAGCACCTGCAGGGCGCTGGACTGCCACCTCGTCATATGACATATACATGGTGGACGCTCCGAAAGACGGAGATGGCGATGGAACAGCGGAGGATGGCACCTCGAAAAAGCCTCCCAAACGCCGGCGTCAGCGGCGCCGCTCTAAATCCCGCCAAAGCAAGAATGGTGATTCCGGCACGAGGGATAATACTACCCCGGATAGCGCCGAAGAGCACCAACTGCAGCAAGATTCGGCACAGGAAGATGGAGAAGCCAGCCTTCATGAGAAAGCGGCAGAACAAGAGGTTGAGGATGATAACTATATGCCTCCCTCCGAAGACGAGGCAAGCCTCGACGACGATGAATTCGTCGTACCATCAGACCCTGCCAGACAAGAGCGTTTTCAACGCAGGCTTATAGCCACGGCGAACAGCCTAAAGAAAAAGCAGCAACAGCTTAGGGCTGATCAAGATTTGCTAGCTGACAGATGGACAGACGTCCTTGCGGCCGAAGAGTATGAACTCGGACGCCCTTCCAAAAATTATCCTAAGCGCAGGCCGCTCCCCCTATCAGAGGAGGAAGCACAAGACATGGCAGATCGGCCACCTCGTGGCCGCGACAGAGAAATCTGCCGAACAACCAAACAAGCCATGCCCCGCCGCCGCTTCACCAAGGCACGGGAACACGAACTAGACCTGTGAGACGTCCTGGAGGACAAAGCAAGGCAAACAAGATCGATCTATGGATCGCGCGGACGCCCAACACGTGATGATTTTCAGTCCGGACACAATAAATCCGGCCGGGCCAAACACAACAAGCACAGCTCTTCCGAGCTGCGTCATGACATAGCCCAATACAGGGGCGCCGCACACCCGCTATGCTTCACAGACGAAGTAATGGATCATAGAATCCCAGAGGGTTTCAAACCCGTCAATATCGGGTCGTACGATGGTACGACAGATCCGGCAGTATGGATCGAGGATTATCTCCTTCACATCCACATGGCACGCGGCGACGATCTGCACGCCATCAAATACCTCCCACTCAAGCTTAAGGGACCAGCTCGGCATTGGCTTAACAGCTTGCCAGCAAATTCAATCGGTTCTTGGGAGGACCTGGAAGCCGCATTCCTCGACAACTTCTAGGGCACTTATGTGCAACCACCGGACGCCGATGACCTAAGCCACATAATTCAGCAGCCAGACGAATCGGCCAGGCAATTCTGGACACGGTTCCTAACAAAGAAAAATCAGATAGTCGACTGTCCGGACGCAGAGGCCCTAGCGGCCTTCAAGCATAATATTCGCGATGAATGGCTTGCCCGGCACCCAGGACAGGAAAAGCCGAAATCCATGGCAGCCCTCACAACACTCATGACCCGCTTTTGCGCGGGCGAAGACAGCTGGCTAGCTCGTAGCAACAACTTATCGAAGAAGACTAGTAATCCGGATACCAAGGACAAAAGCGGCAGGTCACGTCGAAATAATCAAAAGCGCCGTGTTAGCAGCGACAGCAATGAGGATACGGTAGTAAATGCCGGATTCAGAGGCTATAAATCCGGTCAGCGGAAAAAGCCATTCAAAAAGAATAACCAGGGCCTGTCCAGTTTGGACCGAATACTCGAGCGCTCGTGCCAGATTCATGGCACCCCCGAAAGGCCGGCCAATCACACCAACAGAGATTGTTGGGTGTTCAAGCAGGCAGGCAAGCTGAGAGCCGAACATAAAGACAAGGGGCTGGACAGCGACGACGAGCAGGAGCCCAGGCCGCCGAACAACAAAGGACAGAAGGGGTTTCCCCCACAAGTGCGGATGGTGAACATGATATACGTGACCCACATTCCCAAGCGGGAAAGGAAGCATGCACTACGGGACGTATACGCGATGGAGCCAGTCGCCCCAAAGTTCAACCCATGGTCCTCCTGCCCGATCACTTTTGATCGAAGGGACCACCCCACTAGCATCCGTCACAGCGGTTTTGCCGCATTGGTCCTCGATCCAATTGTTGACGGATTTCATCTCATAAGAGTCCTCATGGACGGCGGCAGCAGCCTGAACCTGCTTTACCAGGATACAGTGCAGAAAATGGGCATCGATCCATCAAGGATCAGGCCCACAAGGACGACCTTTAAAGGCGTCATCCCAGGTGTAGAGGCCAATTGCACAGGCTCGATAACACTTGATGTGGTCTTCGGATCTCCGGATAACTTCCGAAGCGAAGAGTTAATCTTCGATATAGTCCCGTTCCGCAGCGGCTATCATGCCCTGCTCGGACGAACTGCATTCGCTAAATTCAATGCGGTTCCGCACTACGCATATCTCAAGCTCAAGATGCCAGGCCCTCGAGGAGTAATTACGGTCAGCGGAAACACCGAACGCTCCATCACTACGGAGCAGCACACGGCGGCCCTTGCAGCGGAAGTACAAAGCAGCCTTTCAAGGCAACTCTCCAGTCCGGCCGTTAAAACGCCGGACAATGCAAAGCGCGCCCGGAGTAACCTACAACAAGACCGCTTGGCACGATCGGAGTAGGCGTAGCAATACGGCCCCAACCCCAGCCATCGCAGCATCGCGGAGCGAGTACCTCGAGTACACAGTTATGCCCTTAAAATTCCATGGGCACAGGGGAAGGGGCACATTAACGGCACACCTACAATGCGGCGTCAAACGTACTAGGGGCTGCCGGATTCTTCCTTTTTACTTTCAGGACTCCATATTCTGGACAACCTGTTCGGCGATGTTGCCGCACAGACGATGCAAGACCCAGGAAAGCAGACAAAGCTATGCCGCAATACGGAACTCTCAGGTGGTCTCTATTTCGAGCGATATATCTGTTTCTAAATTTCCGCGGCCTGCGCCTGGTCAGGACATGTTAAATAGTCTAGTATTTTTTGCTTATCGCACTACTTGTATCGTCCGGCTTCGAATAGCCTCTTTATATACAATGCATAGCTTTGTGTCTATTTTTTGCATTATCTTCCTTGAATACATATGTTTATCCAGTAACATGATCGCACCCGTACACCATGGTACGACAAATCACGCCAGGGGCTTTCTTACCCTTTTATCTGGACGTGAGAAGTCCGTACACTTTCACAAGTGCGGCACCCCGAACTTATAGCACTATATGCATCGGCTCCGAGTCATGATTTTGGTCATATGTTGGGTTTGCCCGGCTCCTATGTTTTGGTACCTTACGTTCCGCTCTATCAGCTAAGGTAGCACTAGGAGAACCACTGCGATTGTGCCCCAGATCATGTGGGTGAGCACCTCAGTGGAGAAAGCTAAAACAGACTGTCATGATAGGGCGTGAGACCGGTCGCTGTTCGAGAGGTTTTTCGAGTCCCTAAAGGCTTATGCCGCTTCGAGCGGAGAGCTGGTTAAATCCAGCTAAAGGCGTGGATAGTGCCCCGAATTCGGCCTTCCGAACTAGGAGGTTCGCCAAAATTTAAAATTATAAAGTTCTATGGCTAAGTGAGAGTGCTGAAGCATTATAGTCCGATTGCCTGGTTCGTTGTGCTGCGGGCCTCCCTCGAAGGACCCAAGTATGGGAACAAGAGCCCTCAGGTTTATCCCGAACACCCCAGCACTAGTTGCATGGGGGCAGAAGCCGACGACTCGCCATCTCTCAATTACTGATAAACGGCCGCACAGAAAACAATATTTTAAATTCAAAGCATTGCTTAAAGCGCATATGAACAAGTTTTCAGCGCACAGGATACAAACGAACGAGTTCATTGAAATATTACATCCTTGGTACATTCATCTGCGATAAGGCGGGCTCCGGCAAGAACTTCCTCATAGTAGTTCTCGGGCTTGCGATGCTCCTTCCCCGGCGGCGGCCCGTCCTTCACCAGCTTCTCGCCGTTCAGCTTACCCCAGTGTACCCTTACACGGGCAAGGGCCCTCCGGGCACCTTCAATGCAGGCAGAGCGCTTGATGACCTCAAGTCGTGGACAAGCCTCCACCAGCCGCCGCACTAGCCCAAAGTAGCTCCCAGGCAGGGCCTCTCCAGGCCACAGCCGAACTAGTAAGCCCTTCATGGCCTGTTCGGACGCCTTGTGGAGCTCGGCCAGCTGCTTTAGCTGGTCGCTCAAGGGCACAGGGTGTCCGGCCTCAGAATACTGAGACCAGAACACACTCTCCGTCGAGCTGTTCTCTTCGGCCCGGAAGAATGCGGCGGCGTCGGATGCACTGCGGGGAAGATCGAAGAACGCCGCTGGAGAACTCCGGATTCGGGTAAGTAATAGGTATTTTACTTTTATGTTCCTACTTTGCATTGAGAATGCCTTGCCCGCTGCTATCTTCTTCATATCCTCCAACTCTTGGAGGGCCCTCTGGGCTTCGGCCTTGGTGCTCTTGGCGGTCTCAAGGGCAGAGGCGAGTTCGGTAGCTTGCGTTTTCGCCTCAAGTTCCAAACCCTCATGTTTTTCCATGAGAGCTTGCAGCTGCTGCTGCACCTCGCCGCATTGGACCCCAAGCTTCTCTCGCTCGGCGCGCTCCTCGGCCGTCTTCTTCTCGGCCTCAGAAAGCGCATGCCTTAAGGTTGCCACCTCCGTGGCGGCCCCTACAATAGGCAGTTCAATCCTGTTATTTTTTGCAATCAAGCCTCTCTATAGGCACATTTTATTATTGAGGGGGTATCTTACCTTCCTTTTCCTCGAGCTGCCTTTTGGCAAGGCCGAGCTCTTGCTCGGACCGCTCGAAGTCCTTTTTCAGGACTTCCACCTGCGCAGTTAGTGCGGCGGTGGACAGCAGGGAAGCCTGCATACGCATATTTGACTTTTTATGGTTAGACTCCTGCGAAAATTATTAGATCCTCTATTCGGCTTTTCTTTCCGAACACCGAACAGAGCATCAGGGGCTACTGTCTATGCGGTAATGAGTTTAGCATATTTTTTGCTTACCTGGAAGCCTGTTAGAAGGCTAGCGCAAGCTTCATTCAGTCCACTCTTGGCGGACTGAACCCTTTGGACCACCGTACTCATAACAGTACGGTGCTCCTCGTCGATGGTGGCACCTTCAAGCGCCTCCAACAGATTATCCGGCGCCTCTGGCTGGACAGAGGTCACCGGCTCGGATGGCTTACTCCTTTTGGAAGGAGTTCGCCCACCGCGAGCCAGGACGGTTGAGTCCGGCACGGTGTCCGGCACAAAGCCGGACTGGGAACCCTGGGGGGTTTCATCCCCTTTACTCCTGGGGTCCTGAGGATTGCCTTGCGGCTCCTCCAGGGCCACCTCCTCCTGCCCTGTTTGGCGGGACGCCGCTTCGGTGTCGCCCGCCCTGCGGGGGAAGACCGCGGGAGGGACGGAGTCCATCTCCGACGAATCCAGGGAGCCGCTCGACGAAACGTCAAGTGCGGCCCGAGGCGGGCTGCACAAGTAATGTTTGACGTCAGGGAAAGCCGCGCATCAAGAGATACTAGGAGTTGCTCTGGTATCTGAATACTTACGACTTCGCCGGACGCTTGGTCCTTTCCGGCCACTCCTCCTCATCCTCATTGGCGTCAGAGGAGTAGTCCGGCGGAGGGGTCTTCCTCTTTTTGGACCCCTTAGCCGCCTCCGCTGGGGCAGCCTTCCTCTTCTTTCCTTCCCCTGTTGGAGGGGGAGGGATTTCTTCTTCCTCCTCCTCGTTTTCACGAGCGGAGGGCGTTGCAGACTCGCCAGATGACGAGTCCGACATCACCACGTTACGGGCACTCTTTCGAGTCCCGGTGGTCTTGTTCTTCTTGACCTTCTTTTCCGGCACCACGTAAGGCGCCGGAGCCAACAGCTTCTCTAGAAGAGCTGGGGCTTGGTCTTCGGGCAGGGGAGCCGGACAATTAATTGGTCCAGCTATCTTCAGCCACTTCTGTCAAAGACAAAGGGAGTTTTTAGATCCCGCATGGAGTTAATCTATAAAGAAGAGCTTAATGAACCTGTAAAAGGTATAAATGGCTTACCTCGCCAGCATCACGCTGCCAGCTGTATCCGCGATCTTTGGAGGCGGATGTGGGGCACTGGGCGCTTTTGGTCAGCACCTTCCAGACGTCTTCATACGTCGTATCGAAGAGCCTATCAAGGGTTCGGTGCTTCACCAGGTCGTATTCCCACAAAGTGAAATCCCGTTTTTGGCACGGGAGGATCAGGCGAATGAGCATAACCTGGATTATGTTGACATGCCGGATCGGCTTGTTCACCAAGGACTGGATGCAGGTTTGCAGTCCGGTCACTTCGCTCTCGTTGCCCCATGATAAGCCCGTCTCTTGCCAAGACTTGGGGCGCGTGGGGGGTCCGGATCAAAATTCAGGGGCCGCGACCCATTTCGCGTCGCGTGGCTCGGTGATGTAAAACCACCCAGCCTGCCACCCCTTCAAGGTCTCTACAAAGGAGCCCTCGAACCAGATGGCGTTGGCCATTCGGCCAGCCATAGCTCCTCCGCACTCCGCCTGGGTGCCGGACACCACCTTGGGCTTGACGTTGAAAGTCTTGAGCCAAAGGCCGAAATGGGGGCGGATGCGGAGAAAGGCCTTGCACACGACGATAAACGCCAAGATATTGAGGACGAAGTTCGGGGCCAGATCGTGGAAATCCAGGCCGTAATAAAACATGAGCCCGGACAAAAGGATGGAGCGGAAAGCCTAGTCCGTGGAGGAAATGGGGAAGGAAAACCACCCTCTCATCGGGCCTAGGGGTGGGAAGAAGTTGCCCTACCTCAGGAAGCCGGTGCGGGATGTCCTTGGACAGATATCCGGCCTTCCTAAGCTTTTTGATTTGTCCCTCCATGACGGAGGAAGCCATCCACTTGCCTCCTGCTCCGGACATCGCTGGAGTAAGTTGAGGACGAAAGGGCAGACTTGGGCGTTGGAGCTCGAGTGCACAAGAGATGGATAGGCAGAGGAGGAAGAAGGTGTAGGTGAAAGAGGTGGATCTTTATCCCCTTATATGGGCTGATGCCGTTATGCGTCCCCACCTGCCTCATAAAACTCGCTTGCCTCTCAAACGCCGTGGTAAATGGCACGGTTGGGTTACCCACGTCCGTATTAATGAGAATCCCGTTATAAGGGGCACACGATCTCTGCTTCGACAAGACGTGCTAAGGAAACCGCCTCGTTGAACGTGCCGCGGTGGAACAGTAAAAATACTCCATACAGAAGGCTTGGTCGTGGTGTTGTGACGCACCGCGGAATACGTCAGCAGATTTGATTTGTGTTTGCATTATTCTCTATATGGCAATACGTGGAAACTTGTTTTGCAGAGCCGGACACTATTTTTGGTGTTTACTATCTTCTTGAAGAAACTTGGAGGAGGAACCCGCCTTGCAATGCCGAAGACAATTTGCGCGCCGGACTCGTCGTCATTGAAGCCTGGTTCAGGGGCTACTGAGGGAGTCCTGGATTAGGGGGTGTTCGGATAGCCGGACTATACCTTCAGACGGACTCCAGGACTATGAAGATACAAGATTGAAGACTTCGTCCCGTGTCCGGAAGGTTCTTTCCTTGGCGTGGAAGGCAAGCTAGGCGTGCGGATATTCAAGATCTCCTACCAATGTAACCGACTCTGTGTAACCCTAACCCTATACGGTGTCTATATAAACCGGAGGGTTTTAGTCCGTAGGACGAACAACATTATTCATCATCATACCCATAGGCTAGCTTCTAGGGTTTAGCCTCCTTGATCTCGTGGTAGATCTACTCTTGTACTACCCATATCATCAATATTAATCTAGCAGGAGTAGGGTTTTACCTCCATCGAGAGGGCCCGAACCTGGGTAAAATAAAGTGTCCCTTGTCTCCTGTTACCATCCGACCTTGACGCACAGTTCGGGACCCCCTACCCGAGATCCGCCGGTTTTGACACCGACAACCTCTTTCATCCAGGAGTTAAACCAGCACATACGACGCCAGGAGAACCAGATGTGCGCAGGCATGGCGGATTTGAAGAAGGCAATGACAAGGATCACGAAACTGGAGGAAGAACTCAAGGCTACACGCGAAGATTATATAGAAGAAATCATCATACTATTGGAGAAGAATGACGACCTGACCAGGAAGCTAGGAGTTTTCATGGGAGACCCTGCGCCAGGAGGAGGATATGACGATTCCACTTGCCCGGAGAACTACATCATCATTGACGACACTGACTCGGACCCTGACGATAGGGATGCTGACTATGTTGATGTAGCTGGAGCAGATATCATGGAGTCTTCGACCGAGCAATTTTTCTAGTAGACCACCAAATCAGTAGTAGTATTCCACCATGTATATAGCATAGTCCAAGCACTTTTGTAACGATAGTTCTAGACCGATTGTATGCCCTTTGTTTGATTGATTGAGTGATATGTTTGTGTTTTTCTCATGTGCATATGGGTAGTGTTTTCCCTCTAGACCTCATTCTATTCTGTTTCCTCATCTTTTCTAGACCCAGCAGATGCCTCCGAGATGCGACAATGGATTTGCTTTCCCACTGGAGCTCACTCAGTTGATCCAGCAGTAGAATGCATTGATGCAGATACTATTCCAGAATCAGAAACAGGGGAACAACAACAACAACAACAACAACAACAACAACAACAACAACCCACCACCACCACCACCAGTTGACCACTTAGCCCGTTTTCTTAGGCTGAATCCGCCGGTGTTCTCCAGTAGCACCGAGCCGATTGTTGTAGATGATTGGCTCCGCAAGATTGAAAGGGAGTTGACCACTGCAGGATGCACAGATGCGGAGAGAGTACGTTTTGCCGCACATCAGCTTGATGGACCCGCAACATCTTGGTGGGAGAATTTCATAGTCACTTACCCTATTGACACTGTGACATGGGACCAGTTCCAGCAGGCTTTTCACACTGCCCATGTATCAGCAGGAGCTATGGCTATGAAGAAGCGTGAGTTTCGCAACTTACGCCAAGGAGGGCGCACTGTTGGCCAATATGTGGATGAGTTTAGTAAGTTAGCATGTTATGCCCCAGATGACGTTGCTACAGATGCAGCTAAGAAGGAGAAGTTTCTGGAAGGACTGAATGATGAGCTGAGCATGCAGTTGATGGTGGCAAATTTCAATAACTATCAGGAGTTGGTGGATAGAGCTCTCATGCTCGAAGGGAAGCAACAGCAGACTGACAGCCGCAAAAGGAAGTATGGACAAGGGAAGTACAATTCTGGAGCCCGGCAGAGACCCCGTTACACCCCGAACTCGGGAGTACTCGTTCCTAACCATGGAGGACACACTCATAATGGAGGAGGTTCACACAATCATAATGGCCCCAAGAATGGTAATGGTAATGGAGGAAGTAGCGGACAGAACCGTTCCAACCCGGCAAGACCCGCTAAGAAGGATCCAAGCCACGTGACTTTCTACAAATGGCAGAAGACCAGACATTACGCCAATGAATGTCCTAAAGCCAAGAATGGAAACGGCAATGGAAGCGCTGGGAAGAAGCCCAACCCTTTTGACAGGGGACAAGTGAACCACGTTAACATGGAGGAGGTTGAAGCCCAGCCAGATGCAGTAATAGGTAAGTTTCTGGTTAAGTCATTTACTGCAGTCATACTTTTTGATACTGGTGCCTCGCATACATACATATCAAGGGGATTTGTGGATAAGTATAAGTTGCCCACTAGAGTTCTTAAGACACCCATGCTAGTAACCTCACCCGGAGCAGAGTATATGGCAAGCCATGGATGTTTCAGATGCCATTGACCATAGGTAGGCATGTTTTTCCCTCAGATCTGATAATATTGGAGTCGCAAGGTTTGGATGTGATACTGGGTATGGTTTGGCTATCAATGTATGGGGGGACATTGATTGCGCCAGTAAGACGATTTTGCTTACCACCCCAGAAGGAAGAAGGATCAAGTATGTATCTCGGCATGTGCCGAATAGGACTCAAGTAAATTCCTTATCAGGAGTTGTACAGGAGGAAGTACCAGTGGTGAAGGATTTTCCGGATGTATTTCCAGAAGAGTTGCCAGGCATGCCAGTGGATAGAGACATTGAGTTTTTGATTGAGCTTTTGCCAGGCATAGGGCCAATATGTAAGAGACCGTATAGAATGCCCGCAAAGGAGTTGGAGGAAATTAATAAGCATATTAAGGAGTTACTGGATAAAGGTTATATACGCCCAAGTTCGTCACCTTGAGGATCACCAGTACTTCTAGTGGAGAAAAAGGATGGATCGTTAAAGATGGTTGTTGATTATCGAGGGCTGAATGAGGTGACGATCAAGAACAAGTACCCACTGCCGATGATCAATGATTTTTTTGATCAGCTGCAAGGAGCTAATGTGTTTTCCAAGATCGATTTGCGATTCGGGTATCACCAGCTGAAGATTCGAGAGCAGGACATACCTCAGACAGCTTCTACAACGAGGTACGGGCTGTATGAGTATACCATTATGTCATTTGGTCTAACTAATGCACCTGCCTATTTTATGAACATGATGAACAAAGTGTTTATTGTGGGGACCCCGACTCATAAGTCGTGATCACCGAATGCACGTGTACAGTGATCCCAGAGATCAATGCTCACTGAACACACAGAAGCTGAATAACAAGAGTCTTACATCCATACATACCGTATTATACAAGTAGGACCATTATGGTCAAGTCTTGAGTGTATCATCGCAGCAGAAATCTTCAATAACAACTTGGACCCATGCCATCTGCCTTAACCCTACAGGCATTCCGACTGGGAAGCGTCCTAGCTCGCATGCTCGTCACGAAGTATTCTTCATCATATCCTGCTCTTTCATGCCTGGCCAATAAAATAACCAGTGGCAAGCCAATGAGTACTTTGAATGTACTCGCAAGCAACCCATGTTTTGGTTCAAGATACAGCAATGCATGATATATGTAAATTTTTGCGGAAAGCTAGTTTTGAGTGCAATGACATGTTCAACAACTTGTAAGACATGCATCATGAGAATTCGAGTAACCAAGAGGACATGCTACAGATATCAACATAAATAGAGAGGGCACCAACCCAACTCAATCATGTCAAGTCCTCTGACCTGACCCGAGTAGTTCTTCCCACACACACACTGGTTAAAACAAGTGGACGTAGCCCAAGAGCGGTTACCCAATTGTCCTTGACCGTGGACACGGCTATTCGAATAGTTTTACACTCTGCAGAGGTTGCACACTTTACCGACAAGATTCGGGGAACTTCCGTGTCATCCACGACCCGCGGTACCTCAAGTACCCGGGGTAAGCACCCGATCACTATCTTTCCCTAGACGACACTAACAAGAAGTCCACATGTTGTTCTGTATCCTCACGATGTACATCATATGAGACTCACTCGAGATCGTAACATCCGAGAGGGGGCACAACGGTGTATCCGGTGCCCTGTGAAAACAGTCATGGCCACCCTACCTGGCACGACCCCGTCCCGAGAGAGAGCACCAACTCTCCCCCGTCACTAGTAATGCGGGCTCCAAGCTAGTATCGACCTAAGTAATCAATAATGCCCTTTCCCATATAAGGGTAGAGTGGTTGCGCATGTAAGGTTGGAATAACGGTCGTAACTTAAACCAATCCGTTTTCGAAAACAACACACACACTTGCCTCGGTACACCACTTCGTCATCAAGTGGTTACCCAACTCATCACCTCCCTCGGGCATAAGTGGCACCCGATGGGGTTTTCGAAAAGTCCTTTGAAAGTACTTTGCCTCCATCACCATGCATATTCCCGTCCCTTTTGCGTAGCACTACTTAGCATCCTATCTACTCCCACCGGCATGACCCTCATAAGGAGGTAGGGCCATGCACAATGCAAGTATCAATGAGGAAGTAACGGAGGCAACCCATCAAAGTGGCTACCACCTCATCATGATTCCGTTGCAACAACAACAAAGTGCTATATGACATGCATAAAAAGGGTTTCATAGACATGGTCATAGGGCTGCTTGCCTGGTTCATCAGAGTCTTGAAATCTTCTGGTCCTTCTCCCAGTACTCCGTCTACTTTGCCAACTAACGTCGGAAACAACCATAATAAGCAACACAACAAGGCAGAAAATAAAAGTGCTCTAAAATTGCAAGTTGGACCTTTCTAGGATACCTTTGGTCATATGAGGCATGACCAAAGTGGTTTCATTGGAAGTGGATCTATGAATATTTCTAAACATTTCGATATGATGGAATCAATGGATTTGATGGATCCACAAGTTGTCCACAGAATGCCATTTTATAAAAATGAGTAAAAGTACCCATTAATTCAGGCATGATTTTAGAAACATATAGAAATTGGTTTCACTGGATTTGGAGTTGAAATGAATATAATATGGATTTTTGAAGTGGACTTATGTGGATAAATGACCTTTTTTAAAAGGTTCAGTGAAAACCAAGGACAACAAAAATGTCCACTGTGGCCTATTAAATAGCACTTGATTTATGGAGTCTGTGGAAATTTGAATCATCAAATTTGGAGTTTATTTGACTTATTTGTGGATTTTAAAATTTACAGAAAAGAAAAAGGAAAAGGAAAGGGTTTTACCCTTATCCAGCGCACTGGGCGCAGTTTAGAAGTGGGCCGGCCCACTGGCTCAGCCGCGCGGGTGAGGAGGGTGACGTCGGAGGCGCACTATGGGAAGGCGCCACCCAGCGGGGAAAGCGGCTCGGGCCGAAGCCGTTTCCACTTAACCTGACGGGTGGGCCAGCTCTTTTGCCTCTGCCGCTGATAGGCAGGCCCCCATGCCAGCTGGCGGGGCGGTCGTCCTCTACCTCCCGCTCGAGGCAGCGCAGGGGAGGCAGAGCGCACGCCGGCGCTCGTCCGGCGATAGCCGGCGCCTCCGGCCGTCTCCCGTGGCGCTCCGCCTATGGGCGAGCTCAGCGCGGAGCGGCGCATCCGCTGGTGTTGGTCACGGCCGCCGGAGGGGGCCGAGGTGACCGCATCTTGGACAGAGGCGGGGGAGGTCGTTGGCCATCCGTGGCTCTCGGCGTTCGAGCATCCCCGCGACAGTTCGAGGAGGTGGGGAGGTTCGCCGGACCATGGGGGGTCTTTGTGTGGAGGAAGAGGAGGGAGGTGAGCTCGGCATTGCTCGAATTTGAGCGAGCCGAAGCGGCGGCCGTGCGGTGGTAGGAGGGGAAGGGAGGCACGGGAGGAGGATCTGGATGCTCTAGGAGGTCGCTGGGGGTTAGAGAGAGCGAATGGTGCCCAGAGGAGGGGCTCGGGATGGTTGTTTAAGGCGGGGTGATGGTGCACCGTGGACGAGTGCGCCGACGAGGTCGTTGCCGTTGCTAGGGGTCATGGGGGCTCGTGTGTGCATGTCCGGGGCGTTTGTAGAGGTGGTCTACGGCCAAGGGAAGGGAGAGAAGGAGCGGGGGAGCGCCAGGGCAGCGCGCGTGTGAGCATGCCCATTGGAGCTCTCGGGCGGCCATGGTGCGCGTGCGAGCAGGGGCATGAGAGAGAGAAAGAGGAGGGGGCCGACCAGCTGCCGTGTTGCGGACGTCGAGGAGCATCGGCTGGCATGAGGGGGAGAGCCGAGGTGGCCGGAGGTGGTTCGAAGGGGGCGGCTACAGTGCGGGAGCGCACTGTAGCGCGCTCCAGAGCGCCCAAATGGCATGCCATGGCATAAAGAAAGGGGAGTGGGCGCGGCCACTTGTGTCCAGTAGTGCCAGGAGGTATTAAGATAGTAGGGGGAAGCCTTGGATGCCTTGTGGAACCAATGGAGTGAGGAGGGGGGTGAGAAAGAGAGAGGAAGTTGCTGTCCAGAGAGAGAAGGAGAGGGTTTCACCCACCAATAATTGAGCCATGGATTTGCCATTGCTACTGGAGGTGCAAGGGGACTAGTAGGGGCTGTGGTAAAAAGTTGAGGCCATGGAGATTAGTGGAAGGGGTCAAAAATGGAAGTTTGGTAAATTGGCAGAAGGTGTTTGATGCTTGTTTGGGTAAGCAAATGAACTCCATTTGGAATGATACTCCACAGGGTGAAATGTAACATATAATTAGGGTGTTCCACCAAATTTGAGCCCATTTGGTCAAAGTTGCCAATGCAACTTTTGTGAATCCTAGAAATCAACAGAAATGCTTTTATCAAGATTTAGTCATGCAAATCTATTCTCCTTGATGCACCACTTTGTGTAGTGTCATCATTTGAGGATTTGAACATGCTCACAAAAGTTGGGGTCAAGGAGATAAAGTTGGCAGTACAAACTTGTTCAAATTTGATTCTGGTCAGAAAGGGTTTTGGGGGTACTTTGATCAAGATAAAATTCTCTCCAACTTGTGCCATTTGGTCTAGATGCATTATTACACCATTTGATAATGTGCACAAAGTTTGAGAGCATTTTTACATGTTTGACAGTGCAAAGCTGTTCAAACTTGAAAAAGGACAGAAGTGGTTTTGAGAGAGTTTCATGGGGTTATACTGTTCTCCATGACATGGTATTTGGCAAGATCATCAAAAATGCCATATGTGACATGTTAGAATTTTCTTGGATTTGTATGAAAATATTTCCTATAGAAATATTTCAAATCCTTGAAATGAGCAGAAATGGTTTTGGGAGGTTTTGTCCAATATTTTGATCATGACCATGTGTTGAAACTCATATATATGGAAAATATATGTCCATTGAGTTTCCCTAATTTTTCTCAAATAATTTTAAAGCTTTAAAAATAATTTTAACCTATTTAAGACCATTTTTGGCCTTAAGAAAAAGCCTTTAAATAAAATAGGATAATAACTTTTAAAATTATATTTTTGTGGTTTCTGGGTATCCTATATCTAATAGGAGTGAAAAATATTTTTGTAAAGATTTTTACTGCCCTTAATTAAGTACTTGTAATGCAAAACTCAATTCAGGGGTTTTTGGAAAACTAATTTTTGAAAATACTATTTGGCCAAATTATTTTTGTAAGAAAATACTATATTGCACTACACACATGGCATGATCATTGGGAAAAGGTTTTGGATCAAGGAGAAGGAGTATAAGAGTTGTAGGATTTATTTGATTTTTAGAGCACTTGCAACCAATAGTCAAACATTCAATCAAAGCAAAGACAAAACACTCAAAAGTTTTTGTCAAACCACATTTTTATCATGATTTATTAGCTTAAGTGTTGTAGCATGAAAATCAGGGTGTGACAGACCTACCCCCCTTACAAGAATCTCGTCCCCGAGATTCCCAGACTAGGCGCGGGAAGAAATACAGAAACTTGGATTCGGGGTAGTCTTCACGTCCTCATACTGCTTCTGCTTCCGTTTGGTGCTCCATTGAACCTTGAAGTACTCGATGGCATGGCTTCGTGTATGACGTTCTTCTTGATCCAGGTTGCTAATGGGTAGCTCGCGGTGGGTTAGATTGGGCTAGAGGTCGATGGCTCGGTGATCGATGTCCTTGTAGAGGTCGGGCTAGTTAGGAAGCTAGAAACGTTTCCGGAGTGGTGTCGTGTGGAAAAACGTTGTGCACAGTGGGTGACTCAGGTGATAACTCTAGCTGGTATCCGTCTATTCTTCGTCTTGCAGTGATCTTGGAGAGGGCCAATAAATCTTGGTGTGAGCTTCCATTCGACATGTAAATGCTTGGTTCCTTTAAGAGAAGTGGCTTGTAGATACACCTGGTCTTGAACGCGGAGGTATACTTCTTGAAGATGGTGGTTGGTGTAGTTCTTCCTCCTAGACATGACGATCTTCAGATGTCCCTTGACCAGCTCAACGATTCTTCTTCCGTCTTCGGGTAGACAAGTATGTCATCAATGAAAGATGACAAGTAACTTGTTCAAGCACTCCATGAAGTCTATGGGGTACGTAAAGTGGGCTGAGGCATTGGTGATGGTCACGGTTGAGGATTGGCCAAGGTCTTATCGATCTAGAGCCAAAGCTCAAGGTCAGGATCCGACCATGTTGTGGCTTGGTAGGGCGTAAGGGTTTCAAGGATTCTAGTGTGCGAGTGAGCATTTATCATCTTATCCTTAAGCACGGTTCCTGAGATGCCAATTGTTCTATCTAGTCTTCCAAACAATCACATCATGCCACCGAAAGAATCAACTCTTGTAGGCCAGCTCCAATCATCACTCATGTTATTCATATCTGCATGACTCTCGAGAGGAGGTCTAACAAAATCACATGTGTCTAAAATCCCCAAACTCATATGTATGTCTACCCCTAAAAATCCATGGGTAGAGCATACAAGCTGCTAAGCTTGAATTTAATCATCACAATCCAAGTGCTTAGTCTATTGATCCAAGGTCCATGATAAAGCATCTCTATCCTAAGGAAACACGTCGTAAGCCACTCCAAGATCTTGTTTCCTTCCTATGAATCAACTCCAATAGCCCATTAACTTCCATTTATCGCTACATAATCCATTTAATTCTACAAATCCAATGTTTATGGTGTTCCACATGATCTTCTTATGTCATACAATCCCCAAGGGCTACCTTACTGTAGTCAGTCCACCAATTTCCATTATCATGGTCAAGTAAAATCCAAGGTCAAGCTTATATAGATCCCTAAATCAACTCCGACAATTTATCCAATCTCTTAGTTTATCGTCCACTGAGAAACATGGTATCATGATCAAGATCATCAGTCTATATCCAATTTACTCTGAACCATGCAGACATACTCAACATCTATATTCAACTAGAATCACCTACTTAAATCCAAATCTCTTGTCCAACGAGAATTCCTACATGTTTCCACCAAGTCATTATCATAACGTCAACTATCTCCTATCAATATCCCTTGGCTAAGTCAAATCCTCATACTTCCAAGAATTCAGCTTGCGACCTTAATTGTCCTACAAAATCTAATTTACTCCAGGGGTAATGAAAGTTATGCTACTCTATCAACATGATCCACCAAGTTCATCTACCAACATGAAAAGCCTCATGATCCACCAAAGTCTTAGATAATTCCTCAAGGTCACTGATATAAACTCACCAAGTCATTTGTCCTCTGTTCATATATCCCCAAATTGGTCTTTCCTATGGCATCGTCAGTTCTGGTGCTATCTTAGGATGATAATGTGCTCGTTCACTATGTCCACTAGTTCCATAACAAACCCAGTGTTGTGCAAGGTCTACAGAGGCTTAACTGGTTCTCTTGCAATTCTATGGGTTAAGCACATGGTTAAGGACTCAAGCTGGGGTATCTCGTGAAGTCTCGAAGGGTCTAGGAATGGGTTTCTAGGCTGGAGGGTTAAACATAACTCTACGGGGTTTCACTTGGCCGAGGAGGCTGCGACAAAAAGTCTTCAGTGCTAGTTGGTTGCCGATGCAGAATCCTTGGTGTAGCTTGTCTTGCCGGTCTTCAGTGAGGCGAGAGATGAGAGGGAAAAGTAGCATAGAGGAGGGGAATGCCTAAAGGGGCTTCTATAGTGCAGGTGCAAACGAACAAGTGCCAAAAAGGGCCAAACACAAACAACAAAATAAGGCAGATGATATAGTTGCGTACTGGTTGCCTAGGGCAAAAAGGGCGACTGATATCAAATCACAAACAAGTAAAAGCAAGCAACACACAATCATGGTCCTATTCGAACCATCATATGGACTCGACTGCGCATAGGGGGTACACGACTCATCCTACCCTAGGGGTTCTCGGATCCAGTAATCGTGCCTTGAGCCTCGTGCAGTCTTCTGACTTTTCCTTAGGTGTTTCCACGTCTCTTGTAGTTGTTTGATGAAATGATCCAGGTTGAGCCTGAAGATTCTTCGACAACTTCTTGCCTGTTGAAGTGATGGGGTGAAGGTGGCTCCTCGTAGCTGGTATTGACTCAGTCTTCTATTGTCTTCTTAATCCTGACGATCCCGTTTTGTCTTCTAAGGCGTCGATGGTACCAGGTAAGTAATCCTTTATGCAATGACATTAACAAGGCATAATAGAGGTCCAATCCGTCGGACTCATTGTTGACAATATCGTCACCGAGAGTGGGGGATGAAGAGAACCGTTTTCCTGCTCACTATAGTGAGGCGGACCAAATGGCTAGGTTCTCATCCACCGGTGGTTGCCGATAAAACAACGGTAATGACATGATTGGTCTATTAGCGATGTATATCATGGTCTTGCATATCTTACACCCTGATCATCATAGGACAAGGTTGCATCATCCTGGGGCAATTTCAAAGGTGTCACCATCCTCTGGATCTTCATGTCCTCATTCTTCAAAGGCCTATTTTCTGTTGGCATCGTCTTATTGTGGTGTAGCCAATCTTGGCTTCAGAAGAGGTGTGGGTGAATGTCTGGCGAGGCATCTTCCTTCTAGATTATCCACGAGGATTACCAGGAATCCAGTGGTCGGGGGCATAAGGGTTCTAGTGACCAAAGGTTTTTAAGGAGAATAGATCAATAAGGAAAGTATACCTTAGTCTTTGAAAAACTGAGAAGGGAAGAGAAGTATAGATAGTTTTGAAAACTAGTAGTAGTTTTGGAAATAGCTTTACCCTAACTAACGACCATGCTAACTAAGGCTTCCTACAGTTAGGATGGCTCTGATACCAGCTCTGTGGGGACCCCGACTCATAAGTCGTGATCACCAAATGCACGTGTACAGTGATCCCAGAGATCAATGCTCACTGAACACACAGAAGCTGAATAACAAGAGTCTTACATCCATACATACCGTATTATACAAGTAGGACCATTATGGTCAAGTCTTGAGTGTATCATCGCAGCAGAAATCTTCAATAACAACTTGGACCCATGCCATCTGCCTTAACCCTACAGGCATTCCGACTGGGAAGCATCCTAGCTCGCATGCTCGTCACGAAGTATTCTTCATCATATCCTGCTCTTTCATGCCTGGCCAATAAAATAACCAATGGCAAGCTAATGAGTAATTTGAATGTACTCGCAAGCAACCCATGTTTTGGTTCAAGATACAGCAATGCATGATATAGGTAAATTTTTGCGGAAAGCTAGTTTTGAGTGCAATGACATGTTCAACAACTTGTAAGACATGCATCATGAGAATTCGAGTAACCAAGAGGACAGGCTACAGATATCAACATAAATAGAGAGGGCACCAACCCAACTCAATCATGTCAAGTCCTCTGACCTGACCCGAGTAGTTCTTCGCACACACACACACTGGTTAAAACAAGTGGACGTAGCCCAAGAGCGGTTACCCAACTGTCCTTGACCGTGGACACGGCTATTCGAATAGTTTTACACTCTGCAGAGGTTGCACACTTTACCCACAAGATCCGGGGAACTTCCGTGTCATCCACGACCCGCGGTACCTCAAGTACCCGGGGTAAGCACCCGATCACTATCTTTCCCTAGACGACACTAACAAGGAGTCCACTCGTTGTTCCGTATCCTCACGATGTACATCATACGAGACTCACTCGAGATCGTAACATCCGAGAGGGGACACAACGGTGTATCCGGTGCCCTGTGAAAACAGTCATGGCCGCCCTACCTGGCACGACCCCGTCCCGAGAGAGAGCACCAACTCTCCCATGTCACTAGTAATGCAGGCTCCAAGCTAGTATCGACCTAAGTAATCAATAATGCCCTTTCCCATATAAGGGTAGAGTGGTTGCGCATGTAAGGTTGGAATAACGGTCGCAACTTAAACCAATACGTTTTCGAAAACAACACACACACTTGCCTCGGTACACCACTTCGTCATCAAGTGGTTACCCAACTCATCATCTCCCTCGGTCATAAGTGGCACCCGATGGGGTTTTCGAAAAGTCCTTTGAAAGTACATTGCCTCCATCACCATGCATATTCCCGTCCCTTTTGCGTAGCACTACTTAGCATCCTATCTACTCCCACCGGCATGACCCTCATAAGGAGGTAGGGCCATGCACAATGCAAGTATCAACGAGGAAGTAACGAAGGCAACCCATCAAAGTGGCTACCACCTCATCATGATTCCGTTGCAACAACAACAAAGTGCTATATGACATGCATAAAAAGGGTTTCATAGACATGGTCATAGGGCTGCTTGCCTGGTTCATCAGAGTCTTGAAATCTTCTGGTCCTTCTCCCAGTACTCCGTCTACTTTGCCAACTAACGTCGGAAACAACCATAATAAGCAACACAACAAGGCAGAAAATAAAAGTGCTCTAAAATTGCAAGTTGGACTTTTCTAGGATACCTTTGGTCATATGAGGCATGACCAAAGTGGTTTCATTGGAAGTGGATCTATGAATATTTCTAAACATTCCGATATGATGGAATCAATGGATTTGATGGATCCACAAGTTGTCCACAGAATGCCATTTTATAAAAATGAGTAGAAGTACCCATTAATTCAGGCATGATTTTAGACACATATAGAAATTGGTTTCACTGGATTTGGAGTTGAAATGAATATAATATGGATTTTTGAAGTGGACTTATGTGGATAAATGACCTTTTTTAAAAGGTTCAGTGAAAACCAAGGACAACAAAAATGTCCACTGTGGCCTATTAAATAGCACTTGATTTATGGAGTCTGTGGAAATTTGAATCATCAAATTTGGAGTTTATTTGACTTATTTGTGGATTTTACAAATTTACAGAAAAGAAAAAGGAAAAGGAAAGGGTTTTACCCTTATCCAGCACACTGGGCGCAGTTTAGAAGTGGGCCGGCCCACTGGCTCAGCCGCGCGGGCGAGGAGGGTGACGTCGGAGGCGCACTGTGGGAAGGCGCCACCCGTCGGGGAAAGCGGCTCGGCCCGAAGCCGTTTCCACTTAACCTGACGGGTGGGCCGGCTCTTTCGCCTCTGCCGCTGACAGGCGGGCCCCCATGCCAGCTGGCGGGGCGGTCGTCCTCTACCTCCCGCTCGAGGCAGAGCAGGGGAGGCAGAGCGCACGCCGGCGCTCGTCCGGGATAGCCGGCGCCTCCGGCCGTCTCCAGCGGCGCTCCGCCTATGGGCGAGCTCAGCGCGGAGCGGCGCATCCACTGGTGTAGGTCACGACCGCCGGAGGGGGCCGAGGTGACCGCATCTTGGACAGAGGCGGGGGAGGTCGTCGGCCATCCGTGGCTCTCGGCGTTCGAGCATCCCCGCGACGGTTCGAGGAGGTGGGGAGGTTCGCCGGACCACGGGGGGTCTTTGTGTGGAGGAAGAGGAGGAAGGTGAGCTCGGCATTGCTCGAATTTGAGCGAGCCGAAGCGGCGGCCGTGCGGTGGTAGGAGGGGAAGGGAGGCATGGGAGGAGGATCTGGATGCTCTAGGAGGTCTCTGGGGGTTAGAGAGAGCGAACGGTGCCCAGAGGAGGGGCTCGGGATGGTTGTTTAAGGCGGGGTGATGGTGCACCATGGACGAGTGCGCCGACGAGGTCGTTGCCGTTGCTAGGGGTCATGGGGGCTCGTGTGTGCGTGTCCGGGGCGTTTGTAGAGGTGGTCTACGGCCAAGGGAAGGGAGAGAAGGAGCGGGGGAGCGCCAGGGCAGCACGCGTGTGAGCATGCCCATTGGAGCTCTTGGGCGGCCATGGTGTGCGTGCGAGCATGGGCAGGAGAGAGAGAAAGAGTAGGGGCCGACCAGCTGCCGTGTTGCGGACGTCGAGGAGCATCGACTGGCGTGAGGGGGAGAGTCGAGGTGGCCGGAGGTGGTTGGAAGGGGGCGGCTACAGTGCGGGAGCGCACTGTAGCGCGCTCCAGAGCGCCCAAATGGCATGCCATGGCATAAAGAAAGGGGAGTGGGCGCGACCACTTGTGTCCAGTAGTGCCAGGAGGTATTAAGATAGTAGGGGGAAGCCTTGGATGCCTTGTGGAACCAATGGACTGTGGAGGGGGGTGAGAAAGAGAGAGGAAGGTGCTGTCCAGAGAGAGAAGGAGAGGGTTTCACCCACCAATAATTGAGCCATGGATTTTCCATTGCTACTGGAGGTGCAAGGGGACTAGTAGGGGCTGTGGTAAAAATTTGAGGCCATGGAGATTAGTGGAAGGGGTCAAAAATGGAATTTTGGTAAAGTGGCAGAAGGTGTTTGATGCTTGTTTGGGTAAGAAAATGAACTCCATTTGGAATGAGACTCCACAGGGTGAAATGTAACATATAATTAGGGTGTTCCACCAAATTTGAGCCCATTTGGTCAAAGTTGCCAATGCAACTTTTGTGAATCCTAGAAATCAACAGAAATGGTTTTACCAAGATTTAGTCATGCAAATCTATTCTCCTTGATGCACCACTTTGTGTAGTGTCATCATTTGAGTATTTGAACATGCTCACAAAAGTTGGGGTCAAGGAGATAAAGTTGGCAGTACAAACTTGTTCAAATTTGATTCTGGTCAGAAAGGGTTTTGGGGGTACTTTGATCAAGATAAAATTCTCTCCAACTTGTGCCATTTGGTCTAGATGCATTATTACACCATTTGAGAATGTGCACAAAGTTTGAGAGCATTTGGACATGTTTGACAGTGCAAAGCTGTTCAAACTTGAAAAAGGACAGAAGTGGTTTTGAGAGAGTTTCATGGGGTTATACTGTTCTCCATGACATGGTATTTGGCAAGATCATCAAAAATGTCATATGTGACATGTTAGAATTTTGTTGGATTTGTATGAAAATATTTCCTGTAGAAATATTTCAAATCCTTGAAATGAGCAGAAATGGTTTTGGGAGGTTTTGTCCAATATTTTGATCATGACCATGTGTTGAAACTCATATATATGGAAAATATATGTCCATTGAGTCTCCCTAATTTTTCTCAAATAATTTTAAAGCTTTAAAATAATTTTAACCTATTTAAGACCATTTCCGGCCTTAAGAAAAAGCCTTTAAATACAATAGGAAAATAACTTTTAAAATTATATTTTTGTGGTTTCTGGGTATCCTATATCTAATAGGAGTCAAAAATATTTTTGTAAAGATTTTTACTGCCCTTAATTAAGTACTTGCAATGCAAAACTCAATTCAGGGGTTTTTGGAAAACTAATTTTTGAAAATACTATTTGGCCAAATTATTTTTGTAAGAAAATACTATATTGCACTACACACATGGCATGATCATTGGGAAAAGGTTTTGGATCAAGGAGAAGGAGTATAAGAGTTGGAGGATTTATTTGATTTTTAGAGCACTTGCAACCAATAGTCAAACATTCAATCAAAGCAAAGACAAAACACTCAAAAGTTTTTGTCAAACCACATTTTTATCATGATTTATTAGCTTAAGTGTTGTAGCATGAAAATCAGGGTGTGACATTTATGGAGTTTTCGGATAAGTTCGTCGTGGTGTTCATTGATGATATTCTGGTCTACTCAAAGAATGAAGAAGAACATAAAGAGCATTTGCACTTGGTACTTGGTAAGCTCAGGGAACATCAACTATAAGCCAAGTTCAGCAAGTGTGAGTTTTGGTTGAAGGAAGTTGGATTCCTTGGACATGTTATATCCGGAGAAGGAATAGTAGTAGACCCCACCAAGGTTTTCACTATGACAAACTGGGAATCACCCATGACAGTTGGAGAGATCCGGAGTTTTCTTGGACTCACAGGATACTACCGGAGGTTCATTGAGAATTTCTCAAAGATTGCAAAACCTATGCCGGAGTTGTTGAAGAAAGACACCAAATTCAATTAGACTGAGGAATGTGAGGCCAGTTTTCAGGAGTTGAAGAGACGCTTGGTTACATCACCAGTATTGATTTTGCCAGATCAATGCAAAGATTATGAAGTGTATTGCGACGCTTCACGACGAGGACTTGGAGCCCTACTTATGCGAGAGGGAAGAGTTGTTTCATATGCCTCACGACATCTTAAACCCCATGAGTTAAACTATGCTACACATGATTTGGAGTTAGCAGCCGTAGTGCATGCGTTGAAAACATGGAGACATTTTCTCATCGGAAACCATTGTGAGATATACACGGATCACAAGAGTTTGAAGTATATCTTCACGCAAAAGGAGCTAAATCTCAGGCAGAGGAGATGGTTAGAGCTCATTAAGGATTACGATATGAGATTGCATTATCATCATGGAAAGGCTAACGTAGTAGCTGATGCGTTGAGCCGCAAGAGTCATGTAAATACCCTCATGACCGGAGAGTTACCCAAGGAGTTAGCAGAAGACCTTCGCGAGCTATTTTCGGAGATAGTTCCAAGAGGTTATGTAGCAGCCTTGGAAATTCAGTCTACCTTGATGGATAAGATCAGAGAAGCAAAGAAGACGGACAAGGAGATTGCCGAGATAAAGGAAAGGATGAGTAAAGGAAAGGCCAAAGGATTTCGTGAGGATGAGCATGATACCTTATGGTTTGAGGACTGCGTATATGTGCCCAATGATTAGGAGATCAGGAAGTTGATTCTGCAAGAGGCCCATGATTCTCCATATTCGGTTCACACAGGTAATACCAAGATGTATCTGGATTTGAAGGATAGTTTCTGGTGGACCGGAATGAAGAAGGATATTGCAAAGTATGTAGCACTTTGTGATGTATGTCAGAGAGTGAAGGCAGAACATCAGAAGCCAGCAGGATTGCTACATCCATTGCCTATACTCGAATGGAAGTGGGATAAACTAGGCATGGATTTTATCACGGGATTACCCAGGACTCGTTCAGGCTATGACTCGATATGGGTTGTAGTCGATCGCTTGACGAAAGTAGCTCACTTCATCCCAGTGAAGACCACTTACACTAGTGCTAAGTTGGCAAAGATATACATGACCAGGATCATATGTCTGCATGGAGTTCCGAGGACCATTGTATCAGATAGAGGAACCCATTTTACCTCAAAGTTTTGGAATCAGTTGCATGAAACTTTGGGAACCAGGCTAGAGTTCAGTACAGCTTTTCACCCGCAAATAGATGGACAGACTGAGAGAGTAAATCAGATTCTGGAGGACATGTTGAGAGCTTGTGCGGTAGACTATGGATCTAGTTGGGGCGATAATCTGCCTTATGCAGAGTTCTCCTATAACAACAGTTATCAAGCCAGTTTGAAGATGGCCCCTTTCGAAACACTGTATGGAGGGAGGTGCAGAACACCGTTGTTGTGGGACGAAGTTGGAGACCGACAGTTGTTTGGACCAGATTTGATTAAAGAGTCTAAAGCAAAGGTTAAGCTGATTCGCTATAGACTCAAGGTAGCCCAGTCCAGGCAGAAGAGCTATGCAGATTCAAAACGCAAGGAGACAGTTTACGAAGTCGGAGACAGAGTGTATCTTCGAGTATCACCACTTCGAGGAGTAAAGCGCTTTGGAGTTAAGGGAAAGTTAGCACCACGTTTTGTGGGACCCTACAGAGTTTTGGAACGTATGGGAGAAGTTGCTTACAAGTTGGAATTGCCCAAAGTATTGTCAGGAGTTCACAATGTGTTCCACGTTTCTCAGTTGAAAAAGTGCCACGCAAAGATGGCTGATATTCCTCTGAGAGATACAGTGCCGCTAGAAGCGATAGAGTTGGATAGTGATTTGAGATATGAGGAGAAACCGGTCAAGATACTCGAGTTTGCCAGCCGAGTTACACGCAACCAAGTAATCAAGTTCTGCAAAGTTCAGTGGAGTCACCATACCGAAGATGAAGCCACCTGGGAACGAGAGGAAGACCTACGGAAGGATCACTCTCACCTATTTTCTAGCCAACCCGAATCTCGAGGGCGAGATTCATCTTAAGGGGGTAGGTTTGTAACATCCCAAATTTTCAATTTGGAATGTTATACATTAGATCATCATTGCATATTATATTTTATTGCATTTTGGTTGATCCTAGAAATTCTACGCAACTCAAGGACCCACGGAGAGAGTTGGGAATTTCGTTATTTTCATATTCGAGTTTTTCTCGAATTTTGAAAAGAGGATCGTTTGGTTTTAATTATTTTTCCCTGAAATATTTATTTTATTAAAATAAAAGAGAGAGGATAAAATGACTTCCTCAAAATAAAGAAATATTAGAGATTTAATATTAAAATCAAATAAGATTTTTATTTGGAGTTTTGTGGCTATTTTATTTGAACTAGGAAAAATATGCGTTTTTCGAAATTGTACTTTAGACCCAAATAAATGTTCACCTTTTCCGGCCTATTTTTAGAGGACGGGGAAAATTTATTTCGGGATTTTTGGAGTTCGTTTAGTATTTCTTATCTTTCTTTTTCTGCACGTTGGAATTATTATTTATTTTTTTAAACGCGCAACCGACTTCAGGCCGTATCCGGCCAGGACTCCTTGGGCCGGCCTTTAAAGCCCGAGACCCCGAGCCCCAGCCGCCGCCAGCCCACCGGAAACCCTAGCCGCGCCGTCGCCGCCGCCTCGCCTTGCGCGCAGCGCGGCCGCCGCCCGCGCCGAGGCCGCGCGCCGCCGCCCGTCGCCGCCGACCACCGCCGCCGGAGCAGCCGCGCCGCCGACCCGCCGGAGTACGTGGTAGCCGCCGATTTTTTTATAAAATAGATCGGTTTTATTTCGTAAACCCTAGTTTCGTTTTTTAGATCGGTTCAGTTTATTTTTATTTGGTTTAGTTATTTAGCGGAGGTTCGTCCGTACGTTCGTTTTAACGAACGGTTTCACCATTTAGCCGCAGACAGCGAACGTTCGTTCGTTAGCCTGTCCGTTAGTTTTTATTTTTCTCGGACTTTCCGCGATTATTTTCGATCGCGATTTCCGATCCAATTTTCGTTCTAGTGTAAGTTTTCGCTCGTTTATCGGAATCAAGCGATTCAAGCGCCTAGAGTTTAGTCTCGAAACCCTCTTTCTGTTTAACCAACTTAAACAAGTTTTTGCTACTGTAAAATTTGACTTAAGTCCAGATTAGTAAATGAAGCTTGTTTCTTTCGCCGTTTGAGTTTTGTTGCTTCATTTGATTTGATTCTTTTTGCAAACCGGAGTTCTTAAGTTGAACTTTCTGGTTAGATCTATTATTTGAGTTTTACCCGTGCCCTTGCTTGATTGCTTATTGTATGTTTCTTTGTCGCGATAGAGTACCCGGAGTGTGAAGCGTGTTACTACGAGTCTCTAGGTTTCGCGGATCATCAGCAAGGCAAGTAACACTTTGATCATACCTCTTTACTACCCAGTTTTTATGCATTAGTTTCAACCCCTCAAGCATTGCATGAGTAGGATTGATAACATGTGGGTATTGGGAAGTAGTTGATGAGGTAGTACCTATTGCCATGTTTATAATCAAACCATGGGAGTTACTTCTACATTATGCTTATACTGCTATGTTATGCTCGTAGACATGGATTGGGTTTGAGAGTATTTCATGACAGATGTGAGATTGTTAATTAATGGTTCAACTTAAGGTGGCAACTTAAATTCACATCTGGGTGGATTGAGGCACCTGGGAATTCCAGTGATTGCCTGTATTTTTTGGAAATCCCGGGGTACCGTGTGATTTCCTATGGAATGCCACCCAGGCTCAAAGGGATCATGAGATTATTCATTCTAGAAACTCCCGTGTGCAGCCACAAGCTATTATGGGCTCTAGCATAGTTGATTAAGTTGTGTGAACTCTTATAGTGGTAGACTAGCAGATGTAGGGGATGTAGGTGTACCGGTCTACCCATCGTAAGGTGCTAACGCTTCTGAAAGACTGTGTCTCGGTCATCCGTTTCTCAAACACCATGTAGTGCGAGAAATCCAACGGAGGAGATCGAGTCTTGTGGGGAAAAGTGGACAAACCTCTGCGGAGTGTACAAACTAATCATTGTTAGCCGTGTCCTCGGTTATGTACATCTTGAGTATCTGGTTCTTGGATTATCATGTTGATCTCATCACTCTTAATATTAATTTGTTGGGTTGTTAATGATTACTTTTAATTTGGATTGAGAGGGGGTTTACCTTCTCAATATTTATCAACAAACTTTGTAGTTAAATAAAACTTATTCCTTTGCAGTAGGGAAAAATTGGGTTTTCGCAAAACATATAACCATACAGCCTCCACCATCCAAATATGCATGTAGTGATAGCATAATTCTGTTCATTACTCTTCTATGTTACATTGCCAGCATATTCCATGTGCTGACCCGTTTTCGGGCTGCAACGTATCATGTTGCAGACTTTTCAGATGACGAGTAAGGAGCCTTAGGTCGTGGTCTTTCACTCAGTGATGCTGTTGGAGTTGATGGACTCACTTTATCTTCCAAGCCTTCCACTGTTATCGTATTAGTTGGCCTTAAGCCATACTTTTTGTAATAAGTTCTCTTTGGAAACATTCGATGTAATAAGTGTGTGATTGCTACTCTGTTATAAATCCTTCAAGTATTGTGTGTGTCGGCATTACCGATCCAGGGATGACAATTATGCACAGAGATTAGACTGTTTGAGGTCTGGTCGCTACACGACACTTGCGTAGGATCTATTCTTGTGGATGCTCAGGTATAAAACGTCTAATAACACCATCTACTCCTTCTTTATAAAGATGTGGGTCATCCCAGAAGTAATGTCTTAAATCATAGAAAAACTTTTTCTTTTGTTGGTATGTGAAACTAGGTGGTATAAATTTAGCAACAATGTAATTAGCATAATCAACATACCACGGAGAAGTACGAGAAGCATTTATGACAGCTAATTGTTCACCAGGAAAGCTATCATCAATAGGTAGTGGGTCATCAAGAACATTCTCTAACCTAGACAAGTTGTCTGCAACGGGGTTCTCAGCTCCCTTTCTATCAATAATATGCAAATCAAATTCTTGTAGTAGGAGAAACCATCTAATTAGTCTAGGTTTAGCATCTTTCTTTTCCATAAGATATTTAATAGCAGCATGATTAGTGTGAATAGTTACTTTAGAATCAACAATATACTGTCTGAACTTATCACAAGCAAATACAACTGCAAAGAATTCTTTTTCAGTAGTAGCATAATCTCTCTGGGCACTGTCTAGAGTTTTACTAGCATATTGAAAAACATTTAGCTTCTTATCAACTCTTTGTCCTAGAACAACACCTACAACATAATCACTAGCATCACACATAATCTCAAAGGGTAAATTCCAATCAGGTGGCTGAACGATAGGTGCAGAAATCAAAGCTTTCTTTAGTATTTCAAATGCTTCTACACAATCATCATCATAGACAAAAGGTATATCTTTTTGCAATAAATTAGTCAGAGGCCGAGAAATTTTTTAGAAGTCCTTAATGAACCTCCTATAAAAACTGGCATGAACAAGGAAACTTCTTATACCTTTGATGTCCTTGGGACACGACATCTTTTCAATAGCATCAACTTTATCTTTATCAACTTCAATACCTCTTTCAGAAATTTTATGCCCCAAGACAATACCTTCATTAAACATAAAGTGGCACTTCTCCCAATTCAAGACAAGATTAGTTTCTTCACATCTCTGCAAAACTCGATCGAGGTTTCTTAAGCAATCATCAAAAGAGGATCCATAAACGGAGAAATCATCCATGAAAACCTCACAAATCTTTTCACAAAAGTCAGAGAATATAGCCATCATGCATCTTTGAAAGGTAGCAGGTGCATTACATAAACCAAAAGGCATACGTCTATAAGCAAAAGTACCGAAAGGGCAAGTAAAAGTGGTTTTTGCTTGATCCTCAGCTGACACGGGTATTTGAGAGAAACCAGAGTAACCATCTAGAAAGCAAAAATGTGTATGTTTGGATAATCTTTCTAGCATTTGATCAATAAAAGGCAAAGGGTAATGATCCTTTTTAGTAGCTTTATTTAACTTGCGGAAATCAATTACCATCCTATAACCTGTAATAATTCTTTGCAGGATCAATTCATCTTTATCATTAGGAACGACAGTAATACCTCCCTTCTTAGGGACACAATGGAAAGGACTTACCCACTGACTATCAGTAATGGGATAAATAATACCTGCCTCAAGGAGCTTTAGTATTTCCTTTCTTACCACTTCTTTCATCTTAGGATTTAGCCGTCATTGATGATCAATAACTGGTTTGGCGTCTTTCTCCAAATTTATTTTGTGTTGACATTGAGTGGGACTAATGCCCTTAAGATCATCAAGAGTATATCCAATAGCAGCACGGTGCTTCTTCAGAGTTTTCAATAATTTCTCTTCCTCTTTCTCTAAAAGGTTAGAACTAATAATAACAGGATATATCTTCTTTCCATCAAGGTAAGCATATTTAAGTCCCCTAGGATTTGAACAGGCAAGTTGTGTTTCAAAATAGGTCCCTGTTTAAAGAATACTTCATCTATTTCCCTTCTTTCATTCGTAAACATATCATTTTCATGGTCAAGCAAATACCGTTCTAAAGGATCATTAGGAGGCACTGCAATAGAAGCAAGACCAATAATTTCATCTTTACTAGGCAATTCCTCATTACGGGGTTGTCTATGAAATTTAGCAAAGTTAAATTCATGAGACATATCTCCCAAACCAATAGTAACAATATCCTTTTCGCAGTCTATTCTAGCATTAAAAATGTTCAAGAAGGGTCTACCAAATATAATGGGACAAAATCTATCTTGTGGGGAACCAAGAACAAGAAAATCATCAGGATATTTAACTTTCCCACCCAAGACTTCAACATCTCTAACAATCCCAATCGGTGAAATAGTATCTCTATTGGCAAGCTTAATGGTAACATCGATATCTTATATCTCAGCAGGTGCAATATCATGCATAATTTCTTCGTATAAAGAATGAGGTATTGCACTAGCACTAGCACCCATATCACATAAGCCACGATAACAATGATCTCCTATTTTAACAGAAATAACAGGCATGCCTACCACAGGTCTATGTTTATCTTTAGCACCAGGTTTAGCAATTCTAGTAGTTTCCTCATAGAAATAAATAACATGCCCATCAATATTATCAACCAAGAGATCTTTAATCATAGCTGTTGGATTTCGGGTTCCGGCAGACCCTTAAGGTACGAACTATGGGGTGCGCGCGGAGATCTCTCCCCTACCGATCTACGTCCGATCTCCTCGCGTGATCTAAGTAGGAAACGATGAACAACACAAAGGATGCGAGATTTATACTGGTTCGGGCCACCGTTGTGGTGTAATACCCCACTCCAATGTGTGGTGTGGTGGATTGCCTCAAGGGCTGATGATGAACAGTACAAGGGAAGAACAACCTCGCGAGGGGTGTTCTTGAGCTGGTGCGATGTGTTCTACTTGGGCTCTCTCTCTCTTTTCTCCCCTCGTGGCTAGATGCCTCTACTCTGTGGTGGCTAGCTCTAATTATAGAGGCCCTGGGCCTCTCCCCAAATAATGAGCGGGGAGGGCGCCAACAATTGGCCATTTTGAAGGGGAACATCTAGTACAAGTTATCCTGACCAAAGGTGGTCTTCGGCTGCCAAAAGCACTGGTGATGACGCCGTCTTGGGCTCCACGGTGACCTCCGTCCTGCCGCTCTACTGGTCTTTGTCTCGTTGCACCGGAATGGCAACCTTTGCCTGATGCCTTGGCCTGTGCTTGCCCCCTTTGCACCGAAAGGGAAACAAGGACACTGCGCAGGCCGGCGCCCGCCTGGTCTCGATCGTCATGGCTTGCGTCACGAGCTCCTCGCGAGGTACCCCTGCCTTGATCTCTCCGCCTCCTCGCGAGCCTGCCTGATGAGGCTGCCTCTGAGGGAGCTTCCTGCCGTCTGCCCCGCGAGGCTTGGCCCCTCGCGAGGGTCTTGAGCTTGAGCTGATGAAGACGGGCCGCACTGGGCCCCCACTTGAGCCACGCCGCGGGCCGCAGGCAGGCAAGTCTGGGGACCCCCATTCCCAGAACACCGACAGTAGCCCCTGGGCCCAAGGCGCACGCGGGCTTGGCTTAGCAGAGAAGCGAAGGGGCAAGAGCGAAGCGCCGCGGGCCCCAAAAGCCTGCGGCCTTGGGCGCCGCATGGCGGTTGATTGGACGTGGGCGACTGCGCTTCCCCACGACGCCTTGCTACGCACCCGTCTAAGCAAACCCGCAGTTGCACACAGTCGTTCCTCCTTTCCGCTGCTTACTCGCCTCCTACCTTTCCTTCTTCTTCGAGCTCCAACCTCCGCCGCCAATCCGTCTCGAGTTCTTCCCTCTTTCCACCGCCATGGCGCTGGCGTAGAAAGAGAAAGGAAAGAAGCCCGCGCTTTCGCCCTGCACACCTCCGGTGGTGGCTCCCGCCGTTGATCGGTCGATCATACTCAATCCAGAAGCTTTGGACAAGGTCCGCTCCGCCTTGGACACTATCTTCAACGAGTGTGGTAGGACCTCAGTTTGGCCTGCATCCCATGCCTCCCTTGTTAGGATTGCCACGGAGGTCCGATTCTTCGCCGATGCTCTATGGGCGGGTCTGGTTCCCCCCTTTTCCGCCTTCTTCAATGCGGTGCTTTCCCATTATCAGATCCGCATGATGCACCTCGGGCCAGAGTCCATTACCCTTCTGGCTGTCTTCGCTTTCATTTGCGAGGCGATGATAGGCATTCCTCCTTCCGTTGCCCTGCTGCGCCACTTCTTTTCTTTGCGCCTGAGCGAACCCTCTCAGTGCTCAGGGTGTGTGAGCTTCTTTGCCGTGCCAGAGACGACCGCTTCAGGGATCGACTTCGGCCTTCCTCCTCCTCAGGCCAGGTTCAGAGAGCGGTGGCTATATGTAGACGTCGGAGTGCCCAACCCTCTGCTCTCGCACCCGTCCTCGCCTGCTGTTCCCCACTTGGGTTGGGACCATGAGATGCTCGCGAGTCCCCGGCTCGCCTTTGTCTGGCGCCGCTTCCAGAGTTTGAGGGCGCTCAATGTGGCAGCACCCAAGGTGGTGAAGGAGTTCCTCCAATGTCGCGTTGCTCCTCTTCAGCGCCACTCTCGCCGGACGTGGGATTTTGCGGGGCATAGAGACCGCATGCGGCTTCAGGAGGAGGACCTCGCGCCTGAAGTGCTGTGGACGGTGCTCAAGGTCTTGACTGGCGATCCTTCCCCAGGCAGCCTACGGAGTGGTGGTGTCCTCTTGTATCTTTGCTCCGGCAGGGCTGATTTTGTGAGGCAGATGCCCAGCTTCGACGAGTGGGGGCTGCGCCCGGCCGGCCTCACGAGGCCCCGTGAGAACCCAGCCGCCGTGATGGCTCCCCCTGTCGCCCACAGTGATCCTTCCTCAGGCGATAGAGCGGGGAGACGAGAACTGGCGGGAGCTGAGGCGACTGATGCTGCCGCGAGAAACCTCGAAGGCGGCGTCTCCCGAGGCCCGTCTTGGAGCAGTGGCAGGCGCGGAGTTGCGGCCTACAGCTCTTGAGGCCAGGGCTCCCGAGGCCCCAGCCGTTCCTTGCGAGGCGACGCCTGACGACGTCCCCCAGGCAGACTCCTCCGGCGCTGATCATCTTGACGCTTCTTCCGCGTCACAGGCCGACCCCCGCGCCGTGCGCTTAGGTCGGTTCCGCGTAGACTTCGAGGCCCTCCGCAAGAGGAAGGAGGCCTTGGGTGGCATTGACCGCCCCTGCCTCTTGTTGAAGCGCAAGAAGTACTTCGCCATGGATGAGTAAGTCTTCTTGTTTCTCTGCTCATTTACTTTGCTATCCTTGCGACTGATTGTGGCCTTTCAGGCCCCGCCCTGCCAAATTCGCTGAGTCGGCCCGGGAGCCAACTCCCCAAGCTTCATCTTCTCTACTGGTCCTGGGCTCGCCGAGCTCGAGCGGCTCCCCTGCCGCTGGACCGGTTGGTGGAGTGGTCCGTTCCATAGGGCACCTCGAGCCCGTGCGCCTGATGCCCTTTCTTCACGAGTCCTCCTGGGGCACGTCCGGCTTGCCCCGCGTTTCTCATCTGATCATAGATGGTGAATGGCTGAAGGCTGTCTTTGGCTCCTCCTCCGTGGGTGGACCGACGCCAGGCTGGATCCCCGGAGGGGTCCATTCGGTGAAGGCTGGGGCGCCAGCCCCTAGCCCCTCGCCTGGAGGGGGCTTGCCGCCTCGGGGCCCTCCGCATGCTCCGGCGGAAGGGGGTGATGCGTAAGACATGCTCAGGCGCGCTTGGGAGTGTCGCGCCCTTCGCGAAGAGTTCCTCCAGGGGCAGCGGATGCGGTGAGCCGGATCGGGACAGAGCTTGCTGCCGAGGACGTGCGCCTCGAGGCCGAAGGTCTGCGCCTTATTGAGGAGAGGCGCAAGTTGAAGGTAGCCATCGCCCTCGCACGTCACCAACGTGATCTCGACAACGTGAAGGCTGAAGCATCGCTGGCGGCCGCGTGGGAGGCCTGCTCCCAGGCCGTTGAGGAGGCTCGGGAAGCATACCGACGACGCGAAGATGCGGAGGAGCGCACAGGAGCTCCAAGCCTGGAGCAACTCCCTGGAGTAGCAAGTGGAACTGCGCCAGGCGGCCCTTGGGTCGATGCAGGGGGCCTCCGTTGACCGGGCAGAGCTTCTGAAGCACGAGGAGTCGCTGACGCTGGAGGCCGCTGAGCGCAACCTCGACCTTGAGCGGTTGGAGACGAGGGAGTGCCTTGTGGCCCAGGCTGAGGATGACGTTGCTGCGCGCGAAGCCCGGGTCCAGGAAGAGGTCGACCGCCGCGCGGCGGAAGCTCCCTCGGCCTTCGAGCACGAACACAAAGCGAGGTTGGAGCTGATCGGGGTTGAGGTTGAGGGCAGGACCGCGGCCCTCAAGGCCAAACTGGATGAAGTGACGCAGCGTGCGGACTCCTCCGCAGCCGCCCTTGGCACATCACAGGCGGAGCTGGCCTCTTCCTGGGCTAAGTTGATTCTTCTTCAAGAGAGGGTTGATGACGCCGAGGCCATCGCACAGCGGAACAAGGACGAGCTCCATGAGCGGAGGGTTTTGGAGCATGAGCATGCTCCCATGCTTCGAACGCTTAGGGAGAGGGCCAACACCGCTTTGGGCAACATTTGCGAGGCTGCCGCTGAAGAGCCGCATGAGGCCAACTACGCCGGCAACCTTCAGTTTTTCACCAGAGTGGTGACGCTTCTGGAGAACCGCTCGAGAGGTCCCGTTTGGCTTGTTGAAGAGAGGATCCGAGCCTTGCTCGGGCGCGCCTTCTCCCGTGTCTTCAGCTATATGCAGGAGAGGGACCCCCACTTCGACTTCGACGCTGCCATCGCACTCGTGCCCATAGCCGTCCGGGGCGACCTGGCGCAATGGGTGGAGAACAATGTGGACGCCCTCGTCAGGGCCTTTGCATCTGATGATGATGGCGTGGTCGTGGCTGCCGATGAAGGCGGCGTTGTGGACACGCCTGGCGCTGAGGGAGATGCTGGCGTTGACGGTGACGATGTCAGCGATGCCAGTGACGCTTCTGAGGGTGCCCCAGAAGATGCGGCGAGTCATATGTCCGACTGACCGCATGTCACTGCTGTTCATCCTGCACGAAGAAGGTTCGGGCTCGGCCCTGAAGAGTGTAAGAGCATTTTGGGAGGGGAAGCCCCTCATGTAAAGATTTGTGATTAGCATCCTGGTAAACTTAGCGTTGCCTGTGAGCTCAGCCGCCAGCCCGGTGATGGTTTTAACTGATTTATTTACCTTTCGACCCTGACGAGCCTTGAGCGGGCCTGGGGGGGTCGCCGCGCCTTGGGTGTCTTCTGATTAGCCTGTTGATCCTGCAATGAGAACCTCCGGAGAGGGTGTGGTGACAGCGGCCCTGGCTGTAGGCGTGCCTGGCCCGGCCCGACTCGCGAGGGGCTCGCGAGGGAGGGGGCAGCCGATGCAAACTTTGGGCGCAAAGCCGAAACCGGAACACGAGAGATTGCTCGAACGAGACTAAACACCCCTTCCCCCAAACACACGCAAGTCTCAAACTCAAATCCAAATCGAAGAACTTTGTCAATAAGGAGAAGGCAAAAAAGCAAAAGGCTGCGTCCGGCACCTAGTCTAGTCTTCGACGTCTTCTCACCAGTGAGGAGCTAAGTGCTGCCACTGGGCGTGGGCGGGAGCCCCCGAGGCCCGAGGGCGGCTCTCCGGAGACTCCGGGGCGTGTACAACCCCACTCATTATTACGTGAGAGTGTCACGGGGCGGCGAGCTTCACAGGCACTGGGCCTTCTTCACAGGTACCGGTCTTGCTTCATATCGCCAGGCGAGGGCCCCGCCTTGCGCCTCACTCTGCCGCCATCGACGGTGACCGGAAACCAGGACGACGCCAATGGGGTAGAGCGGTCGCCAGCGGTTCCCCCGACGACCACGGGTCCTCTGCCGGGGGCAGGCCTTGGGGCACCTCCCCGGCAGAGGGCCTACCTCCTGAGAGCGCCTTGCTCCAACCGCCGCGGGGACGAACCCGAGTCTCGGCCCCTCTCCTGCAGCCTCCTGCGCCCTCCTCCTGAGGGGTATGAGGCTGCAGCATTGGGGCAGCCATCTGCTGCGGCGACCCGTATCTCCTGCGATCCATGGTTAGCATAAGCTTGCTCCTGGGGGATGAGTGGTACCCGATAGTTGCTGCCGCCGATGCGGTTGTCGAGGCTCTCTTGGGGTTCCTGAAAGAGCTCAGCTTCTGGCGTCTCCTCACCCCAGCCTGGCCCGAGGAATGAGCCATGATCTTCTTCCAGCGCGCACCTATGATCCACCATGCGGAGCACATAAGCCTCTGGGGCTTCCGCCCCGTGGGCCTCGCCGTAGCGCCCCGCATGCCACGCAGTCTGGCTTGGAGCGCCATCTTGGAGGTGATGGCGTGGCGGTCTGCCGAAGCCGAAGGCCGCGGCGTGCACCCCTTCACCGGCCTGGGGAGGGGCCGACGCGACTTGTCGCCCGGCGCCGACGGAGGTGTTGGCGCTGGGCAGGCCCGGGAGTCCGCTTGAAGTTGCGTGAGCACGCATGTGATACGTCTCCAACGTATCTATAATTTTTGATTGCTCCATGCTACTTTATCCACTGTTTTAGGCAATATTGGGCTTTATTATCCACTTTTATATTATTTTTGGGACTAACCTATTAACCGGAGGCCCAGCCCAGATTTGCTGTTTTATGCCTATTTCAGTATTTCGAGGAAAAGGAATATCAGACGGAGTCAAAACGGAACAAAATCAACTGGAGAAGTTACTTTGGGAAGGAAACCCACCTGATGGACTTGGACCCCACGTCAGAAGAGCTACGAGGCGTTCACGAGGGTGGAGGGTGCGCCCTCCCCTTGGGCACACCCCCTGCCTCGTGGGGCCCCCGTAGCTCCACCGACGTTCTCCTTTCACCCATATATACAGTCGTACCCTAAAACTTCCAGAACAGAAGATAGATCGGGAGTTCCGCCGCCGCAAGCCTCCAGAGCCACCAAAAACCAATCGGGACCCCTTTCCGGTACCCTGCCGGAGGGGGGATCCATCTCCGGTGGCCATCTTCATCATCCCAGCGCTATCCATGATGAGGAGGGAGTAGTTCACCCTCGGGGCTGAGGGTATGTACCAGTAGCTATGTGTTTGATCTCTCTCTCTCTCGTGTTCTCTCTCGTGTTCCTCTATGGCACGATCTTGATGTATCCCGAGCTTTGCTATTGTAGTTGGATCTTATGATGTTTCTCCCCCTCTACTCTCTTGTGATGAATTGAGTTTCCCCTTTTGAAGTTATCTTATCGGATTTAGTCTTTATGAGAACACTTGATGTATGTCTTGGTGATCAACTTGCGGGTTTCGTGACATTGGGAACCTATGCATAGGGGTTGGCACACGTTCTTGATTCTCCGTAGAAACTTTGGGGCACTCTTTGAAGTACTTTTATGTTGGTTGGATAAATCTGAGATTGTGTGATGCATATCGTATAATCATGCCCACGGATATTTGAGGTGACAATGGAGTATCTAGGTGACATTAGGGTTTTGGTTGATTTGTATCTTAAGGTGTTATTCTAGTAAAAACTCCAGGGTTGTTTGTGACACTTATAGGAATAGCCCAACGGATTGATTTGAAAGAATAACTTTGAGGTGGTTTCGTACCCTACCATAATCTCTACGTTTGTTCTCCGCTATTAGTGGCTTTGGAGTGACTCTTTGTTGCATGTTGAGGGATTGTTATATGATCTATCTATGTTATTATTGTTGAGAGAACTTGCACTAGTGAAAGTATGAACCCTAGGCCTTGTTTCCTACCATTGCAATACGTTTACGCTCACTTTTACCGCTCGCTACCTTGCTGTTTTTATATTTTCAGATTACAAAAACCTATATCTACCATCCATATTGCACTTGTATCACCATCTCTTCGCCGAACTAGTGCACCTATACAATTTACCGTTGTATTGGGTGTGTTGGGGACACAAGAGACTTTTTGTTATTTGGTTGCAGGGTTGTTTGAGAGAGACCATCTTCCTCCTACGCCTCTTGCGGATTGATAAACCTTAGGTCATCCACTTGAGGGAAATTTGCTACTGTCCTACAAACCTGTGCACTTGCAGGCCCAACAACGTCTACAAGAAGAAGGTTGTGTAGTAGACATCAGCATGACGCCGCCATACGGCCCGCCCTGTGTCTGGGGTGGCAACTGGACGCAGAAAGGGGGTGCTCCTGAGGCGGCGGCGTCCAGGAGCTCGGCTACTCGCTCCAACAGCATGTCGTGGCCGCCCTCCAGCAACCGGCACCGTAGCAGCTCTCGGGCCACCGTGAGCGCGGCCCAGGAGTTCGCCTGCTCCCGCCGGGTGTACGGTGCTGTGGCCGCGACATGATTTGAGGCCCTTGCTGCAGCCCGCACCTGCCGTGGTGTGAGGGCAGGTGGTGTCTGGCCGCGTCGCCCGCGCCCCGCAGCCCTGTGGAATGCGGGCTGCCTGAGGCTCAAGGTTGAGGTCGCCCTGAGCCGGTGACATGGCGTGGGCGGGCCACGCCGCCCAGCGGTCGGCGTTGGCAGCCGGGTCGCTTGACATCTGAACGGCGAGGCGACGGAAAGCGATGCGGAGGAAGAAGGATTCCGGCGCACCCCTACCTTGCGCGCCAAATGTCAGATTTCGGATTCCGGCAGACCTTTAAGGTTCGAACTCTGGGGTGCGCGCGGAGATCTCTCCCCTACCGATCTACGTCCGATCTCGTCGCGTGATCTAAGTAGGAAACGATGAACAACACAAAGTACGCGAGATTTATACTGGTTCGGGCCACCATTGTGGTGTAATACCCCACTCCAGTGTGTGGTGTGGTGGATTGCCTCAAGGGCTGATGATGAACAGTACAAGGGAAGAACAACCTCGCGAGGGGTGTTCTTGAGCTGGTGCGATGTGTTCTACTTGGGCTCTCTCTCTCTTTTCTCCCCTCGTGGCTAGATGCCTCTACTCTGTGGTGGCTAGCTCTATTTATAGAGGCCCTGGGCCTCTCCCCAAATAATGAGCGGGGAGGGCGCCAACAATTGGCCATTTTGAAGGGGAACATCTAGTACAAGTTATCCTGACCAAAGGTGGTCTTCGGCTGCCAAAAGCACTGGTGATGACGCCGTCTTGGGATCCACGGTGACCTCCATCCTGCCGCTCTGCTGGTCTTGGTCTCGTTGCACCGGAATGGCAACCTTTGCCTGATGCCTTGGCCTATGCTTGCCCCCTTTGCACCGAAAGGGAAACAAGGACACTGCGCAGGCCGGCGCCCGCCTGGCGCCTGCCTGGTCTCGATCGTCATGGCTTGCGTCACGGGCTCCTCGCGAGGTACCCCTTCCTTGATCTCTCCACCTCCTCGCGAGCCTGCCTGATGAGACTGCCTCTGAGGGAGCTTCCTGTCGTCCGCCCCGCGAGGCTTGGCCCCTCGCGAGGGTCTTGAGCTTGAGCTGATGAAGACGGGCCGCACTGGGCCCCCACTTGAGCCACGCCGCGGGCCGCAGGCAGGCAAGTCTGGGGACCCCCATTCCCAGAACACCGACAATAGCAATATTATGTTCAACTTTAACTTGCTCAGGGGGTTTGTGAGTCCTAATATTACTTTTGTTGACAACAGTTGAAGCTTTAGCATGATCCTTATTCTAACAGGGAAAGGTGGTTTCTCAGGATAAGCCGCAGGAACAATAGGATCATTATAAGTGATAGTCTTTTCTTCAACTTTAATAGGTGCAACTACTTTTACTTCAATGGGATGATTATATTTAAACCGCTTCTGCTTAGGGAGATTAACATGAGTAGCAAAGGATTCACATAAAGAAGCTACTATCTCAGAGTCAAGTCCATATTTAGTGCTAAATTCACGGAAAACATTTGTATCCATAAAAGATTTAACACAATCAGACTTAGGTATTATACCTGACTCCTTACCTTTTTTGAGGTCCCAATCTTCAGAGTTGTGTTTAATTATTTCCAATAATCCCCATTTGTATTCAATAGTCTTCATCATAAAGGAGCCAGTACAAGAAGTATCGAGCATGGATAGATTATTACGAGAAAGCCGAGCATAAATTTTTTGAATAATCATTTCTCTTGAGAGCTCATGATTGGGGCATGAATATAACATTGACTTAAGCCTCCCCCAAGCTTGAGCGATGCTTTCTCCTTCGTGAGGCCAAAAATTATATATATAATTACGATCACGATGAACAATATGCATAGGATAAAACTTCTGATGAAATTCCAATTTCAATTGTTTGTAGTTCCATGATCCCATATCATCACATAGCCTATACCATGTCAATGCATCTCCCTTCAAAGATAAAGGTAAGACCTTCTTCTTGATAGCATCATCGGGCATACCTGCAAGCTTAAATAATCCACAAACTTCATCCACATAGATTAGGTGTAAATCGGGATGCAATGTTCCATCACGTGTGAAAGGATTAGCCAGCAGTTTCTCTATCATACCCGGAGGAATTTCAATGTAAACATTTTAAGTAGGTTCAGTAGGTTGAGGAGCAACTATTTTCTCTAATGGTCGGGGTGAAGATACCCCGAACAAGCCTCTCAAAGGGTTACTTTCCATAGTAGCAAGTGATAGTAAATTTCAGCACGCTATATAAATTTTTCCTTACCAAATTCCACTTACCAAAGGCGCTACACTCCCCAGCAACAACGCCAGAAAAGAGTCTTGATGATCCACAAGTATAGGGGATCTATCGTAGTCCTTTCAATAAGTAAGAGTGTCGAACCCAATGAGGAGCAGAAGGAAATGACAAGCGGTTTTCAATAAGGTATTCTCTGCAAGCACTGAAATTATAGGTAACAGATAGTTTTGTGATAAGGTAATTTGTAACGGGTAACAAGTAACAAGTGTAAATAAAGTGCAGCAAGATGGCCCAATCCTTTTTGTAGCAAAGGACGAGCCTGAACAAACTCTTATATAGAGAAAAGCGCCCCCGAGGACACATGGGAATTATCATCAAGATAGTTTTCATCACGCTCATATGATTCGTGTTCGGTACTTTGATAATTTGATATGTGGGTGGACCGGTGCTTGGGTGCTGTCCTTACTTGGACAAGCATCCCACTTATGATTAACCCCTATTGCAAGCATCCACAACTAAAAAAGAAGTATTAAGGTAAACCTAACCATAGCATGAAACATATGGATCCAAATCAGCCCCTCACGAACCAACGCATAAACTAGGGTTTAAGCTTCTGTCACTCTAGCAACCTATCATCTACTTATTACTTCTAAATGGCTTCCTCTAGGCCCAAACAATGGTGTGAAGTGTCATGTAGTCGACGTCCACATAACACCACTAGAGGAAAGACAACATACATCTCATCAAAATATCAAACGAATACCAAATTCACATGACTACTTATAGCAAGACTTCTCCCATGTCCTCAGGAACAAATGTAACTACTCACAAATCATATTCATGTTCATAATCAGAGGGGTATTAATATGCATAATGGATCTGAACATATGATCTTCCACCAAGTAAACCAACTAGCATCAACTACAAGGAGTAATCAACACTACTAGCAATCTACAGGTACCAATCTGAGGTTTTGATACAAATATTGGATATAAGAGATGAACTAGGCTTTGAGAGAAGATGGTGCTGGTGAAGATGTTGATGAAGATTGACCCCCTCCTGATGAGAGGATCGTTCGTGATAATGATGGCGATGATTTCCCCCTCCCGGAGGGAAGTTTCCCTGGCAGAACAGCTCCGCCGGAGCCCTAGATTGGTTCCGCCTCGTGGCGGCGGAGTTTCTTCCCGAAAGCTTGCTTATCATTTTTTCCAGCGTAAAAGACCTCATATAGCAGAAGATGGGCACCGGAGGTCTGCCAGGGGGCCCACGAGGCAGGGGGCGCACCCAGGGGGGTAGGGCGCGCCTCCCACCCTCGTGGCCAGGGTGTGGCCCCCCCTTTGCAGATATCTTCACGAAGCCCTTGGGTGAAGCAAGATTTCGTGAGTTAAGGCATGAGCTAAATGTCATTGATTCAAGCAATGTGGCTTGAACCCTTGCACACCCCACGATACTCTTCTTGATGTCTTGCTTAGGTGTAGGCATGGACATAGGGGGAGTGTTGTTCTCTCAATGAACTCTCCCTCCCCCCATTATGCATAAATTGATCAACTCTTTCACATTTGCCATTCTTGATGGTACTTGTGCTTCAAAGACGAGTTTTGGTCATGGGACCAAGGATAATTCTTCACTGTGCCATACCAATTGACTCAAACATAGGTGGCTTCGGCCACAGCCCTCTCCTCTAGAGAGGTTTTGGTTAGTGTTTGTTCCTTGTTGCCTTTTTCCTTCTTGTTGAGTCATGTTTGTGTTTGAATTGCCTCGTGTGTGTGTGCGTTTCTGTGTCCGGTCGCTTGAAGGCTGTTGTGCAAAGGCCGTGTTTCTCCGTTTTGTCAAAACGTGCACTTTCTTGAGTTTATGGTACTACCGTGGCAAGCTACGATACTACCGCCGGAGATAAGTACGGTACTACCGCTACCAGCATGGTAGTAATTTTATTGTCGCTGGAAGAGCGGTATTACCGCCCTGCGTGCGGTACTTCTGCCCGGGCGGTACTACCGCGATGACCCGTGGTCTACTTTGATGCAAAGTTTAAATTGGTAAATAAAAGCTAAAAATTGTTAGTTGTCTATTCACCCCCCCCTCTAGTCAACTATATCGATCCTTTCACTAGTCTTAGTGGTACCTACTGGAAGCCCCAGGTAAGTAAAAGGCATTTTCCCAACCTGACAGCCAAAGATAGCAACCAATCTATTGGTCTCCTCCTGAGTTACATTGATAGGTATCATAGATGATTTGTGATAATTCAAATCAAGGCGAGTGGATTATGAGAACACAAGCAACATCCTCTTAAGAGCCAACAACTAACTGTCCACTCCAGGCACAATCATCAATGTGTCATTAGCATACTGGATGATAGGATAATCTTTATCATGGAAGGCTATGGGTAACTGCAGTTCACCGTGAGCATGCATCTCATTAACCACTAGTTGCAAAAGATTAGCAGCTAGAACAAAGAGCAAATGTGAGTCTGGATCTCCTTTTCTGACTACCTTTTTACACTGGAACTGTTTGCCAGGTACTCCATTAAGCAGCACAGAGGAGGTACAAGTACTCAAAAGCTCTTTGATCCAATTTATCCATTTCAAGGTGTGTGCGATATACGGCATGCGGTTCACACGGATGAACTGTTTGTGTTGAGACAAGAGAATAGAAACGGTTCAATATAACAAGATGTGTGTGATACGTGGCAAACAAGTCTCTAATCAGAAATGTGTGCGAAGACCAATAATAACACAGACGGTTGCTTCTAATAAGACGTGTGTGTTGTCCGATGGGATTGCATACAGAGCAACAACATACACACACACACACACACACACACTTATAAGGACATGCATTCGTATTTTATTAGTTAAACCCTACATATAAACCAGGACGGGGGTATAGGAGGTAATTAAATCGCAAACTTTTTTTTGTATTAACCGCATGTGTACGTGTCCTTTCGTCCTCCTCTCGCACGTCTTGTCACCCCGCTGCCATAGATGGCTTACAGCGCAAGCTTGCGCAACGCGTGGGGGCATTCTTTTGGCCAAATGGTGGCGCCAATTAATCGTCGGTGAGCCCGTTCCCGTGCAACCTCGCAGGTTCCCACGCAAGCTTCCCGCCCGACTTGGTGAAATCCCCCAAAATCCCAATTCTTACCGGCCTGCTATAAAAACCCTCATGGCCGGCGAGTCTTGCGTCGCATTTTCCCCTCCCTCCCTGTAGCTTATCTCATGTGCTTCTCCCACAATCGCCAATGGCACCGGTCCGTCGTCGTTGCTCAGCCACTCCACCGTCATCAGAGGACAGCTCCAGTTGGGAGGCTACACCGCGGCGGCGGCGCAGTCCCCGACATAATGTAGTGCACGTGGCGTCCCTGTTGGGTGTGCATGGAACACCCACCACATGCTCCGCAGCCGCTGCCCGTCGGCAGCTGTAGCCGGCCACCGTTGCTGCCACACCACCGTCGAAAGCCAGGGCCATCTCCCGCTCCGCCGCCGCGGCCCGAAGGTGGGCGGTGGCCGTCGTGGCCTCCACCCCACTGCCGGCTACCATGGCCATCACCCGCTCCGCCACCGCGGCCCGAAGGCGGGAGGTGGTGGTCGTGGCCGCCACCCCATCATCGGCCGCCGTGACCGCCAGCCCACCGTTAACCGTCGGGATCATCACCCACTCCGCCACCACCGCCCGAAGGAGGGAGGCGGAGGTGGAGGCCCGCACGTGCGTCAGCGACCTTGCTGCTACATCGAGTTCCTGCGGGAGGAGGAGGAGGAGCGCCTCATCGAGCATGCAAAGAGCCTTACCGCAGCCGTGGCTGCATCACACACCGATGCAGAGGCGAGGAATCAGGAGATCTATGAGTAGTCCAGCCGCTTCGAGGGGGATCATCTGGAGCGGCAGTGGGCGTTCGAGCTGGCAAGCATCGCTAAACGTGCAAAAGCGGCAGGCACCGTATTGCATTTCTCCGGCTCGTCGGTAGGCTCCTCCTCCTCCTTTGTCTCTCATTGAGCATGGTCGGCAGAGGAGAGGCTACCGAAAATAGCACAGAGCCCCTCTGTGGTAGTAGTAGTATTTAGGGGTTATTTTGTTTAGTTCATCTGACTATAGATGTGTGGTCGAAGTGTACAGCATACTTAAAATTAGCTAGTATATATAGTTGAACTAGCTATTTCAGTACGTGGTTGGCAACAATTGGGGAAAAGTTTGGTCGGTTCAGCTGTTGAGTTGAACTGTTTGTATAAATTAAGGACTGCTTAATCTATAGTACAAAAAATACACTTCTGTGATGATACGTGTTTGTCACAGTAGGTCACGTTTTCTGTCATGCATGTACATCCATGACGATTTTATGACAGAATCAGGATAGTCATACCTATGCTGTCGTAGAAGTGTTCCATGACATTACCAAAATTATCATCACAGAAGTGTTCACTTCCATGACAATAAATGCCGTGTCATGGAAGTGCTTTCGTCAAGGGTGACCGACACGTGGCATCCACTGTAACGGGTCACCGTTAAGCTATCAGGTCTGGTTTTGGATCCGATAACCCGTTAACAGCCCGGAACAATGAGGATTTTCCACGTGTAAAATTGTCATTGGCTGGAGGAAACACGTGTTCGCTCACCATTGGGACAGATGTCATCCATTCATTGGACAAGAGGCGCCTATGATAGGTCCACACGTGGCACAGCCCAACAAAGGCCCATTCCGGTGAAAAGGCCAGCCCGTTTGACTTGGTCAAAAGGTAACGGGCCGGCCCACGGAAAGCATGTTCCTATATAGCCCATTTACGGCCCACTAACTCACGGCCCGTTATGGTCTGTCGGAATTAAGCCTTGTAGCTTCATCTGGGCCATCTAATATGATTCCAGCCCATTGTAACTTCCGGCCCATGTATGGCCCATGATGTCTTTCGGCCCATACGAGGCCATTTGTAACTCTTGGCCCATTAACGGCCCGTAGTGAATCTGGCCCGCAATGAATAGTGTATCGCTTCATACCCACTAACGGCCCATTATTTCATTGGGCCGTTTCCAACTTGTGTTATCTTTCGGCCTTCTCAGGGCCCATTTTTTCTTGGGCTTATTTCCAGCATTCAGTTAATTACGGCCCGTTACTGGTCTTTTCTGCTTGTGGGCCAAATTCAGCCCATGGTAACAATCGGACTGTTTGCGGCCCGTTAATCTGTTGGGCCATTTTCATAGTGTCATCAAATACGACCGATTAACGACGGCCCGTTATTGTCGGCCCATGAATGGACGATTCCAAATCTAGCCCGTTTACGGCCCATAATGCGGTCTGTTATTGGCCTATGTTTGGCCGATCGATCATACGTCCCGTAGAAGGCCCATTGATGCTACGACCCGTAGAAGGCCCATTATTTCTACAGCCCTTACAAGGCCCATTGTTTCTACGGCCCGTAGGAGGCCCGTGGTAACTACAGTAAATATGTAGCCCATGGTTATTGTGGCCTAGTTTTAAAAAATAGGTTATTGCGGCCAAACCGCGGAAAAAGAACTGCACTGACTACAAGCAAACAAATAAACAAGACAACAAGGAAATAATAAGCAAGCAACTTACGCTAGGCTATCACGACTTTTACACATATTACATCCATTGGGCATCAAAGTTCGCCACCAGTACAAATATAGGGAACAAAGCAGCATATCATATACACTGGTTGTCAAAGTTGGCGACCAGTGAAAATAAACGCTGCAGCAAAACAAGTCCAGAACTGAAACCACTTTAGAAGATCTCAAGAAACAATATCCTGGGTACCCATAATGCTGGCAAGATGCTTAGCAAGCTTATTAACTTTCTGTTGTTTGGCGCTTAAATCCTCTAGTGCTTGCTCTTGCACCAGAAAGTATGCATCTGAATTTTGCAGGGACTTCCTCAGTCCTTTAGCTTCCTGTCACAGCACATCTGATCGATGTCTTTCAACTTGAAGTTGAGACTCAAGAAGACGAACTGATTCAGGCAGCGAGTTCGAAGAGCTTGTGCCAGCAGTAGTGGCCAGTAACTCAAACGCTAAATCAAGAAAGGACTTTTGGGTTCTCTCACTGTCGTCAAGGTAGTTTTTATCAACTTTCTTGGAGACCAACAGGGATGTCTCACTATCTTGAACCTTATCTGCATTACTTCCTTTACCATTGCATAACGGGGTACTGTTCTCCAATATTTTGTCCGCATTCTAAAAGAGAAACAAGCAGACACATCACAGGTTTACCATGTTGTATATGAAACTCATTTTGGTAAATCAGTTCAGTAGTAAAGTGGACAGGATAACAGCATGAAACAAATATATATCTATGTACCATGGTCACTTTATGGTCTATATCATTCTAGTTTTTGTTGCCAAATCAAGAGAGACACAGTTCAAATATTATTTGTTCAAGACAAAGCGGAATAGACATAATAGAAGTGTGGGAAACTATAGAGCAATAACAACACTTGTAATGTGCATGACATGAGAACATAACTATTTATTCAATTGAAACTGAAATCAACATAGAGCAAGTTACAACAGCAAACCAATTAAAGAAATTAAGAAACAGTATAATGGGACGACCTACGAGCCTCTACAACGATTTGGCGCCCTGCAACGTGGGATCAACTCAATGAACAGCGATTTGGCACCCTGCAACGTGGGATCAACTCAATGAACGCTTTGGATCGTTTCGTCATCCAACGATGTCCTCGCGGCCTTTTCTGCAGCTCCCAATCCCGAGCATGGCAGCAGGCCCAAATATCAATGGGCCGCTACTCTGAAGACCTCTCTAGGCGCCCTCTCGTTCACTGATGGAGCCTAGCTTTCGATCCTCAATAGACGGTTGCGATCGCGTGGTGCTAGGGGAACGCGCCCCGCCCGTACGTACCGATCTTGCACAGCGATGGCGGCAGCGCAGTACATCCCCCGTCGCCTTCTCCTCGGCCACCGGTCTCCTCCGGCCTACCAGCACCGCTCCAGCCGCCTCTCCCGCTTGTGTGCTGCTTCTTTATCAGATCTGGCCGCTCTCTCGCCGCTCTTCCCATTCTCTGCTGTTTATGCTTTTGCGCACAAGAAAACCTTCTAGAATTTGTACCAGGTACTTCACATGCCGCTGTGATATTAATATTTTTTTTCTTTGCCACACAAATTGCAGATAATACAACAGTGATTTACCTACTAGGGAGATGGCTGAGCTAATTGAACTTCCTAGCCAGGTATATCATGAAATTTGCATTTGTTGGCCCTCCCATGTGGGACGTATTTAGTTCTGACATTCATGCGCATAATAAATCAGAGCTCCGAATATGATAATTTCTTTATGCTCCATGGATTAGATTAACTCTACAAGGCTTCTACCAGAAGTCCCCAAGCTTTATGTTCTTCTTAAACCTTATGATTTGTGGTGTCAACCTTGAGTTCAAATCTCAAGTTATCTCTTCTATATTTTTCTGAATATTTTTGTGTTGTCTGACATAACAGGAACTTTGAACAAACCCAAATCGAGGCATTGTAATCGGAATATCAAATGCTTATACTCTTCAGGTTTTTATCTGAATTTTTTGTTCCAATTTCATCAAGATGGACGAGCGCGGCAACACGCGCCTTCATGATCTAGTAGATTTAAAACATACCTGTTGTGCCATTGGAGTTTCAATTCCATCCTTCAAATTTGAAAATAGTTGGTATGAGTAAATACAGTGATGCAAGAGCAAAGGAGTATGAACCATAGCTACAGAACCTGACCTGAGAACAATTCTTCTTCTCCTTTAAGCGTTGAGTTTGGATTCGGAGTGGTGGTCCTCGTGCTTTGGGTACTGCAGTTCCCTTACTAACTGGTCGTGTTTGGGTGCTTTGTGGTGGAGACTGTGCTGTGTCAACTAGAATTGGGTTACTATCTGCTGGGGTTGGGGTTAGAAGGGGTGTAGCTGGTTCTCTGTCCAACTTGGTAGGGGTAAAATCTGCGAGAGTCTGGGTTATGTGTGGTGGGGCTGGTTCTTGGGCAAGTACAACCATGGTTCTATCTGCATCAACTTGTAGCACTATCTTTTCTGAAGACCGTGTTGTTACTCCCTTAGATACTGCCATCACCCTCTCCAATTCAAATGGCTGATAAACAAGAAAAGTAATTGTATGATAAGACAGGTGCAATGGATATTGGGGAATAAAAGAGGGCATGAAATAATTCACATTTATGTTGTCTAACCAAACAGGATAGCACGACACAATTTCACATATATGATGGCTAACTAAACAGGATAGCATGACACAATTTCACATTATGATGGCTAACTACAAAAGATGGAAAGACATAGTTCAAAATATGATGACTATGTAAATAGGATGACATGATATAACTATATAATGTGTTTATTAAATAGGTTGGCATGCCATAATTCACATACATGCCGCCTATGGAAACATGATAGCATGATATAATTCACGGATAGAATGACATAATTCAAAATATGATGACTGTAGACACTAAACAAGATGATGATATATAACTATATGATGCCTTTATTAAATGGGTTTCCATGCCATAATTCAGATAGATGCTGTGTATGTAAACATGATGGCATGATATAATTCAAATATATGATTTATATAGTAAGCAAGTCAGCAGATGGCAATCCATATATGATGTAAAAACTAAGCAATGCAAGATAACATGCATGCCATTGGTAATATAACCCTGCCAAGTTTGAGCATAGACCTCAGGGGGGGAATAAGACTGGTCACCAGTCTCTGAATCCTCCTCTGAGGAGCTCTCTGTAACCAGCAAAGATGTCTGCTTAAGCAGGTAGCATTGTCTACTTTGAATACCTTGTTTTCACTCCAAATACTTCCATCATCGCTTCAAATGGCTAATGCCTAGGAAGAGTAGTTGAATATACAAATGTTGTCGACAAATGGAACACGTAATACAAAAAATGATAGCATGATATAATTCACATACATGATGATTGTCTAAACAGCATGGCATTGGATAATTCACATATATAATGTCTTTGCAACAAGATAGCATTGCATAATTCACATATATAATGTCTTGCAACAAGATGGCAATGCATAATTCACATATATGGTAATTATACACTAAACAGGTGGCATTCACACAAATCATGTCTAAACTAATCAAATGGCATAGCAATGCAAGACACCATACGCATGATATGAGCAACATAACCCTGCCAAGTGAGAGCATACACCTTGGGGGCATAGGACTGGTCATCTGTCTCTGAATCCTCCTCTAAGGAGCTATCTGTAACCAGCGAGTTCTGTGCTTCGTCAGATAGCATAGTCTGCTCTGAAGACCTTGTTTTCACTCCAGAATTTTCCATCACCGTGTCAAATGGCTGATGCACACGAAGAGTAGTTGAATGTACTAACATTGTTGACAAATGTAATACGTAATGAAAAAAAGGATGGCCTGATATAATTCACATATAAGATGACTGGATAAGCAGGATGGCATTGCAAAATTCACATATATGATGCCTGGCTAAACAAGATGGCATTGCATAATTCACATAAATGATGAATAATCTAAACAGATCACATTCACACAAAGCATGTCTAAACTAAGCAGATGGCATATTTGATGTATAAAGTAAGCAATGCAAGGCACCATATGCATGATATGACCAACATCAGCATGCCAAGTTAGAGCGAAGACATCAGGGGGTAAATAGGAGTGGTCTTCTCCTTCTAAATCCCCCTTAGAACACATATCTTCCTCTCGATTACAATCCGAAATGGGTGGAGGGGGGCTGCCTTTGCGCCTACCAGGAAGCGACGTCTGCATGAAATTTTATTGCCACATAAGGCTTGTCCCTTTTCCTCTACATGTTCAGTTCCATTGTGTACAATAACTGATATGCATAGGAATAAAACATAGTGAGATTATGTAAGGAGTGCATGCCGAAATCCAGAGTGATGGTAGCAACCTGTGTATAGACCCAAAACCAATGATAGCAGGCAGATAATGGCTTCAGTTAAAAAATATAGATAATGGCTTCTTTACTGTTTGTTTCCCACCCAACATGAATACTATTAGTAGACACCAGAGATTAACCAGATAGTAGATAGATAATATTGATTGCGGCCCCAATATGTGAGGGAGTCCTCGACTAAGGGGTCCTCGGGCGTCCGGCCTGTTAGCCATGGGCCGGACTGATGGGCTATGAAGATAGTAAGACCGAAGACTGCACCCGTGTCCGGATGAGACTCTCCTTAGCGTGGAAGGCAAGCTTGGCGACTGGATATGTAGATTACTTTCTTTGTAACCAACCTTGTGTAACCCTAGATCCTCCCAGTGTCTATATAAACGGGAGGACTTAGTCCGGAAAGGCAGATACTCATTACCATAGTCATACAGGCTAGACTTCTAGGGTTTAGCCATTACGATCTCGTGGTAGATCAACTCTTGTAATACTCATATCCATCAAGATCAAGCAAGCAGGAAGTAGGGTATTACCTCCATAGAGAGGGCCCGAACCTGGGTAAACATCGTGTCCCCTGTCTCCTGTTACCATCGACCTTAGACGCACAGTTCGGGACCCCCTACCCGAGATCCGCCGGTTTTGACACCGACAATATGTTTCCCACAACCATTTAAAAACTCAAGTTTGACCATTAGTTTGGAGCTGACTCGGAGTCTAATCGGTGAACAGGACGATAAAGTAGCATGTAATATTAAGCGATGCATAACATAAGCAGACACGAAAGAGTGCGACCTCTCTTGCGGACCCGTGTAGTCCTCGAGGTCATCTGCTCGGTTGATGATGGTAATGCAGTTGACATGGCTGCCAGCGGCGGGGAAGAATATCTGAGGCGGTGAAAGACAGTCTGGAGGCCGGATCCCTGCTGTGTTGGACCCTTCTGTCGTTGGAGCAGCTGAGCTGGGGTGGACGACGGCGCAGCTGGAGCGGGACAAACCACACAAGGTTTTCTTTGACAACTATCTGCAAGAGAAGTAATTCTGTAAGGGCTTGTTTGAATTGGAGGATTCTAACAACGCAGGGATAGGAAATACATAGTAATAGGACAGGAATGCACGTGCAAAACAGAGAATTTAAAAACACAGGATTTCTGCCAATCTGGGTGTTTGGTTCACAAGAATTGGAAGATCACAGGATGCAAAGAAGCATGGTTGGATTAAGTCAAACCACAAGAAAATGTACGGTTATAATGCTATTATGCTACTATCTCCTAGTCTTGTGCTACAAGAAAAGGAATTTGAAAAGGAGGACAAGTGGATATTAAAATTCCTAATGGTTTTTCTTTCAAGGAGACACTAAAGGAACAAATCCTACAGTGTTCCTTTGCTCCATTCCTTTGAACCAAATGCATGAATAGTAGTACCATAGGAAACTTTCCAATTCCTATGTTTTTCCTTCACTTTTCCTTTCAAGCACTCGCGATTCTAGTACGCAGGCTTGAGCAAGGAAAAGCCTACACTCAAAAAATGTTTTTGTGCTACTTCTACTACTTTGGACCCAGGCCACTGCCCTACTAGCTCAACTCCCAGGCCATCGACCAATGCACAGCTCAAACGCGAAGAGATAAATAATGATGGCGTTCAAGAGAGTCCATCACGGATAGCTAAGTTGCCTGGTACCTCACTGCTTGTCATATAGTAGGAGAAACTAATCGTATTTCACGTTACTGCGTGTACTAAGTGGACAATATATATAACATGTAGAGTAAAAAAGAGATGCAACAAGTGTATTACCTCTTTGGCGAAGCCATGTCGATCTCTACGTGATTGGGTTGGTTGGTGAGGATGATTCAGCTGACTTGGCTGTCGGAGGAGTGGAAGAAGATCTTAGACATCTTGAGATGGAGCCCGGGGTACTGCTCCGCTGTGATGGAGGCTTTAGTCATTGGAGCAGCTCCGGTGAGTTGAACGACGCCGAGGCTGAAGCAGGACAAGAGAGACAACGTTAACCTGAGTGGAATTCTAACAGCATCTCCAATAGATGACGTAAAACACATAACCAAAAAGTGTTATATGTAAAATACATCAGCCGCTCATCTCTAAACTTAACTGTCGAAACTGAATTTAACTGTCGAAACTGAACTTAACTGTCGAAACTGAATTTTGCTATCGAACTGAACACACTAGTAGCAGAAAAGAGGTAGCAGCAGTAGCGCCTGCGAGAGCCGGGGCAGCTGGTCGTGTAGCAGCATCAGGTGAGACTACACGTCAGTCGAATGCCTTCTTCATCTCTGGTCAATCGATTTTCCAGCTGTTGGATACGAAATCAAGGGCCTGCAGTTCATCTGCAACCTCCACCCCCCTGAGCGGCCAGTCACCACCGGCCAAATAATCGCCCCCCACCGCCCGCGGCCTGGGGTGTGCCGCCTCTCCCGCCCAGAAACCACTCCCCACCGCTGGTCCGCTGCTGCCCCGGCCAACCGTCTAGGCCCCCCCCATGTCGAGCTTTTTCTTCGGGGATCCCCACGCCACCACCCCACCACCATCGGCGACCACCGCCCCCACCCTGAACCCTAAGATAGATAGTGGGGTACCTCT
>NC_041389.1:326307070-326320581 GCF_002162155.2 Triticum dicoccoides
CCCCGCTGTGGCTGGTTTTTCCTTAACTCCGGCGAGCCCCCCACCCCCTGAAAATCAACTGACCGAAAGTCCATTCAGTCGACTGAAGTGTAGCTAAATCAGAGCAGCATTGCAATCAAGAGCAAGAGCGAGACCAGCAGTGAGAGCAAGAGCAAGAGCAATAGCAAGAGCAGACCAAGCAGGGGACCGAGAGCAAGAGCAGAGCAGCAGCAGCTCCTACTGATGTGGATGTCGCCGCCGAGGGAGCGACGCCATGGAGGAAGTGGCCGGTGATGCCGCCGTGGATGGGACCGCGCCGTGTCGGCTCGGGACCGAGTGCCAACAACACCGTGAGATCGACTCAAGAAGAAAATGAGGCAATTAGTGTACAACCTCTTTGGTGGTGCCGATTATGCCTCAGCTTCAGCCGAGTAAACGGTGATCATGATGCTCTTCCGGTGGTGCAGGTGAAGACGACAGTGTGGGAATGGAGGTGGCGCGAAAGACGAGGGGAACATCAGGGCTGCTCCTTGGAGGTGGAGAACGGGGTGGCTGAACTCGCGGGATGACGAGATCGACAACGGATCCTCATCCACTGCGGTGGATGAGGGACGTCGAGGTGTTGTTGTGGATGACATCATCGGGGAAGAGGCTTCGGCTAGGTGGCGGACGGAGGAGGGTGTGGGGCTTCGCGGGTTTTCACAGCCTCGGTGTACGAATGGGTGAGCGGATGGGATGGGAGTGGGGAATCATGGGTTAGGGACACGCTTGTCCGAAATGTGGGGTAAGTTACAAAAGTACCCCACAGATTTGAACTAGGCGGTTCATTCGGTTCAGGGGTATCACAGGCATTTCACGTGTCGGGATTTCACAGGAGGTGGGAGTTTTCGCGCGCGTTGTAATTTTGGAATAGCAAGGCGCGGGTTGAGATGGAGGGAGTTGTCGGAGCACAATGAGACAAAGATATATCTTAAATATTTCGGAAAAACAAGGCGCGGGTTGAAATTTCCGGACAAGCCTAACGTGTACTGTACCAAATCAATTCGCACTTCCGTCGATGAAAAAACAAAAAGAAATCAATTCGCAGCACACAAGAGAGTCTAGTCCCGTATACTGTACGAAATCAATTCGCACTACAAATGTCATTCAAAACTTTGAATTCATGTTATGTTCAATTAAAATATTTCGCTACGGGTATAATGCATGAACGTTTTAGTGCATTCCAAACGTATATACTACCGCTTCAATATGAACTAAATTTGAATTTGTTTCTTTATTTGAATAAGATCTACAATAATGATTGTTGTGAAGTCAAACCATTTGAATTTGTTTCTCTATTTTAATAAGATCTACAATCATCATTATTGCCAAGTTAAACCATCATTTGTGTATTATCTTCACAGCACACCACATGATTACTCTCGAGTTAGATATGAACTATTTGTACTATATGAACTCGAACTCGATTTTTTGAATCCACTTTATGTTGTTTTCAAACCACAGTACATTTCAAGCTCTAGCTAGATCTTCATAATAATATAAACCATGTCTCATATGTATAATGTGTTTATCACATTATGTATGGTGCCTCGCCCCTACACCTAAGTATTTAGATGTGAGTTGCAAACACCACACATTACCACAAATTCAAATAAAATGTGAGATTGTTCGATATATAGTATTGTTTAGATTGTTTGATATTTAGTTGTAAGCTGCAAACGCCACACATTATCACAAATTCAAAAAAAATGTGAGATTGTTCGATGTATAGTATGGTTTAGATTGTTCGACCTTTAGCTGTGAGTTGCAAACGCCATGCATTATCACAGTATGGTATAACATGTGCAAAACCACAACACGTGTGTATCACCGCTATATTCATGCATGCATATATGTTTATAACACTATGATCTCCTATTCAAATATATGAATCCACTTTCATATCAAATTATGATCTTTGTTAGCTCTTACACCCACACAATCCTCTAACCTTTGTAGCTAGCACTAAGTTTCTCTCGTGCACGCACACACCCTCCTCACCCTCCCTCTCCCTCAGCATTCTATCCGTCGCACACATTCATTTTTTTCTTTAGGTCGCTCTCCCACAGTCTCCACAACTCCTTTCCGACACACTGATCGATAAACCTCTCCAGCGATGTCTACCTACAACATACACACGCACCTTCCATCTCCTCCTTTCTGTGTCCATGCCTCGTGTCTATCATACGGTCCCACACACGTCTAAACTCTTGCCCCTCTTTTCATCGATCTCACAACGACACACTCCTCCCATATCTAGCTAGTAGCTTGGCCTCTCGCACCACCTCCTATAGCTCCATTCTATCTGTCTATCCATCTCGCTGGGCCTTATTTGCCTCTAACAAATGGATGTACACCGACCGATCTCCCGCTACATATATAGCTAGCTAGGTCCTTATAACTTGTTTTTCCCCATGCGTCGATTGATCTACCTCATTATTTATGTCTCTCCCTTCCACCGACAAACAACAATTGATCTACCGATCTAGTTAGGTTTGCTTACCAAACACATGGTTCCCCTTCATCATTCATGCATGCATCCCGACAGATCTATCACGCACAGGCACACACAGAAACACATCACCACTCTTATTGCTAATATTGCAGTTCTACCCTCAGTTTGTCTAGTAGGCCTCTCCCACCATCTTCGAGAAGAAATTCCATCACCCATCCAGCACTCTACCCCTCTCCCCCCCTCTCTCTCTATCTATCTCCTCTCTCTCTCTCTCTCTCTCTCTCTCTCTCTGTCCCAACCTATTTCCCGTCCTTCAGTTATGTATGGAAGTCGACCGCTCTCCCTCAAGACATAGCTGGGTCTCTCCTTCTCAACACATATACGAGTCGTTCTACCTCTCTAGTTAGGCCTCTGCCTCCCCCCCCACACACCGATATATTGAGTGCTCTAGTCATGTCTCCCTGCCACACACAAACTTGCCCTGTGCCCTCTGACGTTCTGGTAGGCTAGTCGCCCTATATCTTTGACTTGCACACACACAATTTCAATGGCTCTCTTCATCGATCTCCCAGCCACCCACTTGATCCTCTCTTCGACTCTATCGAGGTATATGACCCCTCCCTCTCTTCTCATGGATCGCCCCCTCTATATATGATATGGATAGGCCTCTATTTCACACACATTGCATGCAAAATTTTGTTTGAGTTGTGATCGACACATATTCCCATAGATACATTCAGGAAATCACCCCCCCCCAAAACAAAAAACACTCACGAACGGACACGACATATTTCTAGGTTTGTATCTGTCACACACACCCACGTAGGTGTGGGATGTGCACGAAGAGAAGAGGTGCACGCACGGCGCACGTACTCCTGTCTCTTTCCAACCACACCCGCACGCGTACACGGTGGAGCTCATTTCTGTACGAAAAGGCAGCCCAAGTGGTAATTTGACACATGTACTAGTTGCCCACTTGATGGAGGATCGTCTACCACGGGTGGACAAACAAATTGCGACTTGATGCGTTATGTTAAAAAAGAGGCAAACCATGTGGGGCCTACCTTAGAGGCAAGGTTCTATAGACTCGAGATGCTCTATACGTATTACTATCGATGTGTCCCGTCAACTCGCAGAACGAGGAGAAGCTTGCTTACTACGCTGTCTCCCCTGCCCACAGGCGCAGTGGCTCGCAGGACATGGTGAATCTTGCTTACTACTACTCATTGTATATTGGTTTATTGGTCCCCATTGTATATTGTGTCAAATTTTGACTATAGATTGAAATAACAAAACGTTTGTGCATGTTTAAAAATTATATCATTGAAAACTATGTTGAAATATGAATCCAGCGATATGATTTTTGTAGACATGCATTAACATTTTGTTAGATAAATATTTGGTAAAATTTTGGCACGAACTACAAAGGTGACCTATAAACCAGGACGGAGGTAGTAGTACGACGCTTTACGCCAGCTCCCTTTCCCACGCGCGCGATGGCTCACAGGTCGTGGAGAAAATTTTACTACTCCCTCCATTTACTCCTCGTCCCTACCTTGGTTAGAGAGCTAATCATATTGGTTGGAATATATGTCCTTAGATTTCAATATGAACTACTAGTACATACTCCAAACACTGATGTATATAGACGTATTTTAGAGTGTAGATTCACTCATTTTGCTCCGTATGTAGTCCATATTGAAACAGATGTAATAGTACGCACTCTCCCTCGCCCCTCGACCCTCGCCCACGTGGTGGACGTGCATCCATTCATTCGGTCTCATATAGCCAGAACGATATTTACTGCAGTACTATTATTGCTCGACTTCCCGAAGAGGCGAAGAACCAATCGCAAGGTTTATAGGAGAACGAGTAGTAGGTGCCCCGTCATTTATAAATAAAGTTTTTCTTCTTCGGTGGCACGTACGCAATATAAATAGGTTCATATGGAGATAAAAGGAAATCGCTCCACTATACACATAGGTAGGATGAGCCTACACGGTTGCTTGCTGGGGTTGCACTCTTCACACTCTCTCGCACAAAACGACTGTGGCCACATCTCTCACATCCCGGCGGATGTGGTGGATGCTTAGTGTAGATGCGGTTGCCGTCGCCGACGGCAAAAACCCACTGTCGACACGTTCAGATCAGGGGTCCCCGCCATTCCCTCTCACAAAGCTGGTGAGGTTGCCTTCGTCCCTTGGTCATTGTCGCGACGTGGGCAGTTGCCGCCTCTCGCCGCCCTCCTCTAGGTTGAGCTATGTCCCGACATCCCTCAGGCACAACTCCCTTTACAGCCGGCTTGCACCACTGCTCCAGCTGCCCACATCACTCCATGTGGATATTTCTCTACTTCTTTGCCCTGCACATACTTCTACTAGCTTCTACGTACTGTATTCGTGATGAGTTTATGTCTCATTAACTAGGCCCAGTAATCTTATTCTAATCACGCTTCTTCCATTTCTTTGCCATAGGGATGCTCATCTCGATTTTGGTGAAACTGCACAAAATGATCCGATGGTCAAAGGGTTGCAAACTTCATTTCTTCGGAAGCTCCAACATTGCCAGCCAATTAAAGCCTGGTTAGGGTTTATGGTTCAAGGGCTAGGGACTGCATGGACCGTTATTTCCTTTAGCTGTCTCTGTTCCAAAATAAGTGTCAACTTTAGTAGTAGTACAACTTTGTACTAAAGTTTGCATAAAGTTGAGACACTTATTTTGGAACGGAGGGAGTAAATATTGGCTATGATCTGTGAATCATTGAGATGCAATTGCATGCATGTTAGTCTCCTTTGTATTTGATGAAATGTTGCAACGGGCAACCTTGGACGCAAGATACATGAAACAGAAGTTGGATGCTTCATAGCATTGTACAAATTTATCTCGCTGATAAATTACAGTACGTACTGTACTAGTAGTACTATGTAAAGAGTTAGGTGTCGCACGGTGTCCAGAAAATATGGTGATAATGTGAGGTGGGGCATGTAATCACTGAGCATGCGTGTTTTCACTTCTCTCGCACTCCTCCGCTGTAAGAATGGAGAAAATTGTAATCTAGTAGTACCTCCTTTCGCCGAAAACGTGGGACATCCAACAGTCCTACCACCTTAGTAATAATGATCAATGAGCCGTCAAATCACATAGACCCAGCAGTAAGTTGGACAAACGAAGAAACCATCACTCTTGAATCCGCTTCTCTCTTCAACACAGGCGCCAGTGAGAGGTCGAGTCCGCTCTGCCCGGGCATGAATGCAACACTGATTCGTTGGAGCGGCGCTGACCGTTTCGGGCGGGAAGCACGCGCGGGTGATGGAGGGGCTTTGGGTGGGCCAGGCTGGTCAGGAGAGGGCGTGGCAGCGGTCCGCCTGTCCTGATCGGACGCCCAGAAGAGGATGCACCGACTCTCGCGGCTAAATCGTACACTACACACCATCTCTCTGTAGGAGTAGGTCGATGTGTCACTCTCTAACACACACACACATGCTGTTAAAAACACACGCACACACACACACACACATAGGTTCATAGAATAGGAATATCATGCATGTTACTAGTCCAAGTTACTCACCACTATGACCAGCCTAAGCAATGTAACCAAACGCTCATTACTCTGCCTTGTTATCTCCCTCGGAAACCCAATGCATGGAGCGCAACTACGCGTTGATCAGTCAAGAAATCAAAGTCGGCTTGCATGTGAGTTAATATGTTGCCCTGCATGGTAGCTAAAACGGCATCTCTTAGTTGCTGGGATTAATTGTTGCGCTCAGAGACAGAAATCAGGGCTTTAATTGGAGGAAGGACCGATCAAGTTTCTCCTTCTCCTCCAATCTGCTTGCACCTTGGTCTCGCTTCACCTTCTAACGTGACTTATTACACCTAGATGGATGGAGTAGTACGAGATACGGTGGCACACTGACTTAGGTCGAATACAAGTGCCCAAAATTGTGTGCTTGTTATAATAAGGATTCACTTAAAATAGTATGTGAGCGAACAGAGGGATCAATTGGACAGTGTTCGCGAGTAGTAGCGAGATATGTGAGGTAAGATACACCGCTGTCGCTTTTAATTTTTCTTATTAATTAGTTTGTTTCATCCTCTGACTGGTGGGACCCAACGTACTACATAGAGAGGTAAGGTGACTAAGGCTGCATTATTTCTGTACTACCAACACTGCTTGTCACACGAATGCAGGAATGTATAAAAGGTTATTTTCCTCTCGTTGAACATAACGGGAGGGTGGTGTAGCTGGTTAGCCTGTTCGCTCATCAAACTTGAGGTCTCGGGTTGGATAACTACACTTGAGCATAATTTTGTTTTTGTTCGACTTCTTTCTTCCACCCAATGACGGGTAGGCCCCGCATGACAGAGAGAGAAAGTGATCCGGGGCGTTGCCAGGAGGATTCTTTGACTGGTCAAAATGGATGGATACGGAGCTATACGATCTCATAGTGACGTATAATCACCTCATCATGTATACGCTGCAGCCTCGGTGCTTGTTTTCTAGGGTTTGCACTCTTCACACTCTCTCTCCAGTATATATATACACGCTGGAGCCTCAATGCTTGTAGTTGATCTCTTCACACTTTCTCACCCTATCCATATCTAAACAAGACTTTGTTAGCCTCTCTCTCTCTCCCCTCGCTACTGGTCAAAGAGCCCATAGGATCCGTCCGCCGGGAAGGGAAGGAGGCTTAACACTGTCGCCGTCGGCGAGGGAGGAAATCCACCACCAGCGCAGTTGTTCTCTTTCACCCACCGGTGGCGCAGGAGGGCCTCCAACCCCTTCTTCCTCGCCGCCGTATGTAGTGTGGGCCGAACGGCCTCCGGTCTCCCACTGAACCACACCCCAAGAACCTTAAGGTATAATTTACTTATTCCACATGCATTGCTCTAGCTGCATGTGGGCTTTTTCCACTTCTGCACTTGAATCTAGGTGTTGGATCAAACATGAAAGTAGTGGGGGAAGTTGTATTGCATGAATCTAGGATGTGGTTCAAAGAGTAAAGGAATGGGGGAAAGTAGTGGGGAAAGTTGTATTGCATGAATCTAGGATGTGGTTCAAAAAGGAAAGGAAGGGGGAAAGTAGTGGGGAAAGTTGTATAGCATGAATGTAAGAGGTGGTTCAAAGAGCAAAGGAATGGCGGAACGTAGTGGTGAAAGTTGTATAGAATGAACCTAGGACGTGGTTCAAAGAGGAAAGGAAGGGGGAAAGTACTAGTACAGACTGGATATCCAGCACCTACATTGGTCGAAAAGGGAAAACAATGACACACGCAGTACGCACATCTGCAATGAACTAATATTTTTGTTTCAGGGGACAAGGTTGTAGAGTTTGAGCATGACTAGATTTGATGTGCTCACATAGGGAAAGGAGTCTAAAGATAACAAAACTAGGACCAACACTGTCGGCGTTCTGGGAACGGGGGTCCCCAGACTTGCCTGCCTGCGGCCTGTGGCGTGGCTCAAATGGGGGCCCAGCGCGGCCCATCTTCATCAACACAAGACTCAAGACCCTCGCAAGGGGCCAAGCCTCGCGGGGCGGACGACACGGCGTCTCCTCAGGCGCAGCCTCCTCAGGATGGCTCATGAGGAGGTGGAGAGATCAAGGCGGGGTACCTCGCGAGGTGCCCGTGACGCAAGCCATGACGATCGAGGGTGCCAGGCGGGCGCCAGCCCGCGCAGCGTCTCCCTTTCCTCTTTGGTGCAAAGGGGGCAAGCGCAGGCGAGAGGATCAAGCAAAGGCACCCATTTCGGTGCAACAAGACCAAGACCAGTCCAACGGTGGGAAGGAGGTCACCATGGAGCCCAGGACGGCGTCACCACAGGGCCTTTGGCAGGCGAAGACCAACTTTAGTCAGGATAAGTGTACCAGATGTTCCCCTTCGAATTGGCCAATTGCTGGCGCCCTTCCCGCTCAAATATTTGGGAGGAGGCCCAGGGCCTTTGCCTATAAATAGGACTAGCCGCCCCCAGGGTAGAGGGACCTGGAAGACACATCTGAGCAAGCATAGAGCAAGCATAGAGCAAGTAGAGAGAGAGAGAGAAGGGCGATCGAACTCCCCCTAGCAGTTCATCCCCCTGGCCAAGAACAGACCCTCGCGAGGCTGTTCTCCCTTGTACTGTTCATCCTCATCAGCCCAAGAGGCAATCCACCCACCACAAACTAGAGTAGGGTATTACAGCACAATGGTGGCCCGAACTAGTATAAACCCTGTGTCTCTTGTGATGTTCTTTCTGTAGTTTAGATCCTTGCGAGACGGAGAGGTAGAGGGCATAATCTCCGCGCGCACCCCAGAGTTCGAACCTTAAGGGTCTACCGGAACCCGAGATCCGACATTTGGTGCACCAGGTAGGGGTGCGCCGGGATCTGTCTCCCACCGCTCCGTTCTCCTCCAACCGTCGCATCCATGTTTGACACTCGTCGGGCCCGCGCCGAGCGCCGGGCCGCCATCGCTTCTCGCGTCACCCAGACGGCCCCCGTCGGTGGGCGTCCACGTCGTTCCCCGTCGCCCGCCGTCAACGCCGCCATCGGCCCGGCGGGGAACGAGCAGCAGGCATCGTCTCAGCACCCGTCCGTGTGGCAAGACGGCCGCACCGCTACCCCATCGCTCACCCCAGCCGGCTCTTCGTCCCGCGCGCTCCGCGCACCCTTGGAGGCTCGAGCTGCGCTCATCGCGGCAAACGAACTCCTGCGCTACCGCCCCATCGACGACGTCTATGAGGAGTGGCTCGACCGCGTCGCCGAGCTCGTCCGCGCCGCAGGGGGCTCTCCTGCGCCGTCTGCTCCGCTGCGCCGCACCCCGCCCCGCGCGGGCAATGAAGCTCCGGGGGCGTACCAACCGCCTCCTCTCCAAGAAGACGCCATGGCTCCCAGGCGCGTGGCCCCTGGGCGGAACCCGCTCCGTCAGGCGCCAGCCTAGCAGGAACGGATCTGCCAGGAGGTCCCTCGACCGCAAGAGGCGGCCCGGGCGCTCCCAGCTCCGGCTCGCCGAGACCCTGCACCAGCTCCGGCATGTCAAGACCCTGCGCTACTCCCAGCTGCAGCGCAAGGGGACCCGCAAGGCCAAGCTCTCCCTCAACCAAAGCCTCCCATGGCCACCGCAGGCTGCCGCGCCTACACCACCGAGCTGCGCAGCGTCGCGTGGCCCGGCAAGTTCAAGACAGACCTGCCTCCTCGCTACGACGGCACAACTGATCCCGCAGAGTTCCTCCAGCTCTATTAGCTGGGTATCGAGGCTGCCAGCGGGGATGAAAGGTCATGGCGAACTGGTTCCCCATGGCTCTGAAGGAAGGAGCTCGCACCTGGCTCCTGAATCTGGCTCCAGGCACGATCTCCTCCTGGGACCAGATGCACACTCGCTTCATCGCCAACTTCCAAGGTACCCGCGACCGGCCGCCCGCCGTGAGCGACATGCGCCGCATCAAGCAGCAACCTGGGGAGACCCTGCAAAAGTACATCCAGCGCTTCAACAGTGCGCGCCTCAAGATCCCCAAGGTGCCCGAGGAAGCCATCATCTCGGCCTTCTCCGATGGTGTGCGCGACGTCAAGATGAAGGAGGAGCTAGCGATGCATGAAGACCTCTGCACCTCCCTGGAGCTGTTCAACTTGGCGACCAAGTGCGCCAGGGCTGAGGAGGGGCGTCTCTCCCTCCTCGAGCTGCCTGCCGCTGACCCGGAAGAGAAGAAGCCCAAGGCCAAGGACGTGAAGCGCAAGGGGGCTGCCGTACTCACAGCCGAACCGGACACCAAGCGGGGCAAGGATCTGCCCGAATCCTCTAGGGGCAGCCGGTACTGTGTGTACCACAACCTCCACACCCACAACACCAACGAATGCCAAGAACTCCGCGCCGTGCGAGAAGGAAGGATCGGCCGTCGCCCTGACCGCGCTGACCGGGGCTATGGCCGAGGAGGAGGAACAAACCCAGGACGCTGGGAAGATCGCGGCCCGCGCCAAGGGTGGCGCGACCAACCTCGCGAGGACCGCTGGCGGGACCTGCCTCGCGAGGGGGACTGGAGGGATCAGCCTTGTGAGGATCGCCCTCATGGCAACGTAGGCCTCCCTCTGCTGCCGCCTCAGCCAAGGAGGAACGAAGACCACCATCAAGACGAGGGGGCTGGGGGCTTCCAAGAGCCGTGCGCAATCGCCTGCATCTTGGGCGGAGCTCAAGCCCCAGCCTCTCAACGCATCTTCAAGCAGTTTGCCCGCGAAGTGAATGCAGTTCTCCCCAAGCTCGAAGCAACGCGCCCCCTCAGGTGGTCGGCGTGCGCCATCACGTTCAGCTCAGCAGACCAGCTCAAGTGCGCGGCCACAGCCGGAGTCCTCCCGATGCTTTGCTCCCCAGTCATCAGCAACGTACTGGTCACCAGGACCCTCATCGACGGTGGAGCAGGGCTCAACGTCCTGTCTGTGGAAACATTCAACAACCTACAAGTGCCCTATGACCAGCTCCAGCCAACCAAGCCTCTCTCCGGAGTCACCGACGGTTCCACAGTCCCGATCGGGCAGGTCCGCCTCCCTGGCACCTTCGGGGCCCGCAGCAACTACCGCATCGAGCTCATCGACTTCGACGTCGCCCACATCCGCCTGTCGTACAACGCCATCCTTGGGTACCTAGCGCTGGCCAAGTTCATGGCCGTGACTCACCACGGCTACAATGTCCTCAAGATGCCAGGAAGTGGCGGCATCATCACGGTGCCCTGTGAAGAGAAGGATGCAGTGTGTTCCCTGGAGCGAGCCTTTCAGGCCGCGTCGCTAGAAGACCCAGATCGCGGAAGCAGGAGGCTTCCCGATACCACCCCCAAGAAGAAGAAGACGTCGTCAGGCTCAGCTCCTCAGGAGGCAGGCCCTTCAGGGCCCGTGTCTGCCCAGGGGGACCCTCCTTCCATCGCATAGGAAAGCGCGCCCGGCGCCCTCCTCAGGTAGGGCTCGGGGGCTCTCACCTGGAGGGCCACCGACCTAGCCAGGGTCACGAGGGAGGCGCTTGGGCACCATGTGGAGGCGTGCTTCGAAGCACGTTTCTCTCGAGAAGGAGCCAGGCAAGGAAGGTCAGACCAGCAGGAGTTCGTTAACAAGGCCATTCAAGAACTATAGGAGTCAAGGATCATGAGAGGTTGCCGTCGTCCACCAGCTGTGGCTCCACATCCAGGAGAGGATGGTGGGCTGCGCGTCTACGTCGACATACCAGGGCTCAATCAGATCGCCACGACGGAGCGCCTCTGGCCCTCGCAAGTGGGGCGCTGCAGGGGTCCACCCCACAACTATGTTCGCATGCCGTACGACTTGCCAAACATGGCTGCCGCGTACCAGCGCCTCATGAGGAGTATCATGGAGGCTCAGGAAGACAGGCGTTCCGCGGCCCTGGCGAAGATGGAGACAGCTCGCGAGGAGCCACCAGTGCCTCCGGAGCCTCCCGAGGCCCCAGGGCCTGGGGGCTCGTGAGGATCGGCCTCCGCAGCCCACCGAGTCTGCTGCACCAACGCCACTTCGCCGTCCAGGTGAGAGCTGGGAGCGCCCTCCCAGGGTTGCATCACTCCCAGGCCGCGTGGGTCCGTCCCTGCGGCATGTATCCCTTTTTTATTTTTCGGTCGTTAGTTTGTCTTGTTGGGGGTGCCCCTCGGGCTGCATCATCCCCAAGCCGCTCGGGCTAGGCCTAGTGGCGTGTATCTCCCTCGCGTTTATTTCCAACTATGCATTCGCCAATCATGCTTGATTACTTGATGCCAGTCCACGGCATCTCTTCTTCTCCATGTCGATCACTTGCACGTTAAAGGGGGGGGGTGCCTGAGCATCACGACTTAGGGCTCTTACTGGCTCTCCAGCCCTCACCCTCTGGCCTTGTCCACGGCATCGCGACCTGGCATACCAGCGACGGCTGAGACAAGCTCGAGGGCCGGGACCCGAGGACGTAGAGTGCCGGCATCTAACCAAATTTTGCAGGAACGCATCTCAAGATACGGCCCAGTGCCAGGCGCAACCCGCCTAGAGGTAGGGCCTCGTGAATCCCGCGCTGGCTCACGGGTGCCCAGATACACCTCACCTAGCCCTACCGTGCCGGCCACGTGTCAGGGTGGGGCTGTACACGCCCCGGGGGCTCCTCCCGGAGGGGAGCCCCCTCCCACGTACCAGTGGAAGCACCATGCTCCGCACTGGCTGACGACATTGCCGAGGAGCGGCTATGCCCGTACACATACGGAAGCGCTATGCTCCGCGCTGGTGATAAACAACTGAGGGTGGCCTCCGGGCCGCATTAACCTCAGGGAGCCCAGAGCTTAGTGGCTGGCCTCATCGCAATGCCTCCCCTCGGGAGCGCCGCGCGAGGGGGCTAGGCACGGGGGCTACGACTGGGTCACGCCCAGACGTACGCCGCCCAGCCAGGCCCCTCGGGCCTGGTTCGTCGCGCGTCTCTCCCCGAGCGGAGCCAAGGTATGAAGGCCGTTTGAGCGTCAAGGGGGACCCCTGAGCATCACGACTCAGGGGCCTAACTGGTCCCGTAGCCCCTCACTCCTTAGTTCCGAAAGGCTATGCTGGGTGAGGTACGCGCGGGGCCGGGCTCTGCAGACGTAGAATGGTAGTCCCGCTGGCATCTCACCTCACCACCCACTGTTTGCGCGTCAAGGGGGACTCCTGAGCATCGCGACTCAGGGGCCTAACTGGCTCCGTAGCCCCTCACTCCTTAGTTCCGAAAGGCTATGCTGGGTGAAGTACGCGCGGAGTCGGGCTCTGCAGACGTAGAACGGAAGATACACCTACATCACGCTTCCCTACTTGTTGTTCGTGCGCCAAGGGGGACTCCTGAGCATCGCGACTCAAGAGCCTAACTTGTCACATAGCCCCTCACTCCTTTGGTCCCGTCTTGGTTTCCGGTCAGGGCTAATGCTGGGTGAGGCACGCGCGGGGCCGGGCTCTGCCGGCGTAGAACACAAGCAAGTAGGGAAGAAAAGCATAACACTCAAAAAATTTAAAAGCAAATATTACAGTCCATACTGCCGTCTCAGTACCAAACGCAAAGTTTTAATGCCTCTCCGAGGCGTGATGCAT
>NC_041389.1:326320948-326345594 GCF_002162155.2 Triticum dicoccoides
GGGGGGGGGGGTGATTAGACTACTTGACCAAATAAAAACTTAACCTTTTCCCAGTTTTAGTTCTTGGTAGATTTTAGCAACTTTAGGACATGTCAAGCAATCATCACACAATTCAAGCAAGCATGCAAAGAGTATATAGGCAGCGGAAAGTAAAGCATGCAACTTGCAAGAATGTAAAGGGAAGGGTTTGGAGAATTCAAACGCTATTGGAGACACGGATGTTTTTCCCGTGGTTTGGATAGGTGGTGCTATCCTACATCCACGTTAGTGGAGACTTCAACCCACGAAGGGTAACGGTTGCGCGAGTCCACGGAGGGCTCCACCCACGAAGGGTCCACGAAGTAGCAACCTTGTCTATCCCACCATGGCCATCGCCCACGAAGGACTTGCCTCACTAGCGGTAGATCTTCACGAAGTAGGCGATCTCCTTGCCCTTACAAACTCCTTGGTTCAACTCCACAATCTTGTCGGAGGCTCCCAAGTGACACCTAGCCAATCTAGGAGACACCACTCTCCAAGAAGTAACAAACGGTGTGTTGATGATGAACTCCTTGCTCTTGTGCTTCAAATGATAGTCTCCCCAACACTCAACTCTCTCTCACAGGATTTGGATTTGGTTGAAAGAAGATTTGAGTGGAAAGCAACTTGGGAAAGGCTAGAGATCAAGATTCATATGGTAGGAATGGAATATCTTGGTCTCAACACATGAGTAGGTGGTTCTCTCTCAGAACATATGAGTTGGAAGTGTAGATGTGTTTTGATGGCTCTCTCCATGAATGAAGAGGAGGTGGAGGGGTATATATAGCCTCCACACAAAATCCAACCGTTACACACAATTTACCAATCTCGGTGGGACCGAATCAACAAACTCGGTCAGACCGAAAAAGTAAACCTAGTGACCGTTAGAGATTTTCGGTGGGACTGACATGCATCTCGGTAGGACCGATGTGGTTAGGGTTTGGGCATAACGTAATCTCGGTGAGACCGATTACACAAACTCGGTGAGACCGATTTGGTAATTAGCTAACCAGAGAGTTGGTCAGGCGAACTCGGTGGGACCGATTTGCTCTTTCGGTGAGACCGAAAAGTTACAAAAGGGAAACAGAGAGTTTGCATTGCAATATCGGTGGGACCGAATCGCTCTTTCAGTGAGACCGAAAAGTTACGAAAGGGAAACAGAGAGTTTGCAATCACATCTCGGTGAGACCAAGATCCCTATCGGTGAAACCGATTTGCTAGGGTTTTGGCAGTGGCTTATGACATATGAAACTCGGTGGCGCCGGATAGAAAGAATCGGTATGACCGAATTTGGTTTAGGGTTTAGGTCATAAGTGGATATGGCAAAGTAGCTGAGGATTTTGGAGCATATCGTTAAGCACATAAGGCAAAGAGCTCATTAAGCAACACCTCATCCCTCCTTGATAGTATTGGCTTTTCCTATAGACTTAATGTGATCTTGGATCACTAAAATATGAAATGAAGAGTCTTGAGCTTGAAGCTTTAGCCAATCCTTTGTCCTTGTCATTGAGCTTTCCTGAAATAATTATCTTGGAATAGCATTAGCTCAATGAGCTATATGTTGTTATGAATTACCAAAACCACCTAGGGATAGTTGCACTTTCAATCTCCCCCCTTTTTGGTAATTTATGACAACATATAGATCAAAGCTTCGACAAGTAATAAGAATGAATTATATCGTCGCTTTGAGAAGTATGTGATAAGTAAGAGCTCCCCCTAAATTTGTGCATATTAAAAAATTTGCTTTGGACTGCGAATGCAGAAAGAGTTAGAATCATGGGTTACTCTTCCATGTCACATACATCTTTGTGGAGCGCTCAAAATGATAAATAATGAAATACATGCACTCATCACCAAGGCAAAGTGAATGATCACATAAGATAGATAGGATATATCAAATATGCATAAGTGTAGCTTATGATCAAACACATGATCATCAATGTCTCACAAGCATAATAAAGTATCACAACCAAACGCAAACAAATGTATCAAAAACCACCAAATCAAACAAGAGAGAAAAACCAACACTCTCTCTCTCGAAGCCTATGATCTATACATCTTCTCCCCCTTTGGCAACAAGTTACCAAAAAGTTCCTAGAAAATGCATAGTGCTATTTCGACACTCAGGCTTGGTCTTCAGATGGTGGTGGAGTCTGAATCACTCCAAGGACGAAGGCTTCTGTTGATGCTGATGTAGTTGGAGCTGAGGTGGATGCTGGAGCAGGCTGGGTTGATGCTGCGGCTGGGGCTGAGGTTGTAGTTCTTGTGTCTGGAGTTGACACTGCAGACGACCTTGGTCCTCGTGGCACTCTGGCAAATGCATCTGTGGTAGTCTTCCCTCTCCTCTCCTGCATGTCACCCTGGAGCTGCTCTACTACTGACTGTATCTCTGTCACCTTTATGTCCAAGTCATAGAACTTATGTTCTACAATCCTCTCTAGGCTTGCCTGGTTCTGAGTCAGGTTGGCCAAACCCTTCTCAATCCACAGGGTGGATGCAATCAGGTAACTGAGCTGTTCTTGCTTTGTCTTCAAGAAGTATTCTGATGCCTCCTCTTGAGTTGGCATCCTAGCAGCTTTCTCCTTTCTTGCCTTCTCCTTTTGAGCTTGGGCATGGGCTGATGAAGGTTCTTCCTTGTTCATCACAACTTTATTATCTTCAAATTCAAGCTGAATAGGAAGATGTTCCTTGTCCAGAAGATAGATGCCTGTACCCATCTTGGAGTTAACGAGTTCCTGGATCTGAGGAGCATATCCACAGCTTCTCTTCTGGTCTGCTGCTGTCCTCTTGATTGTCTCAATCATCAGGCTCATGACTTTGAACTTTTGAGGCACATCAAAGATATGAAGCAGGTTGATAGCATGACCTCTGATCATCTTGTGATCTCCAGACTTGGGTAATAGAGTATGCCTTAAGATCCAGTTGATAGTGGGCAATCCAGACAGAAGGTAATGTACAGATCCATACTTGAGAGTTTCAAGTGCCTTATCAGGGATCTCTTTGTACATGTTGACCATTGAGTTGTGGTCCATCTTCTTCTTGGAATAGACATCCAAGTCATCTTCACTCTATTCGGGGGCATTGATCAGCTGAGCCCATTCTGCAACAGTTGACTGGTACCTTGTACCTTCAGACATCCATGTGATCCTCCCATCGGGGTAAAAGTGAGCTGTGGAGTAGAACTGCATAATAAGTTCCTCATTCCACTTTGTGAGCTTTTGCCCAACAAAGTCTGCTACTCCACAAGCTTTGAAACTGTTCTCCACTCCTGGAAAGTATTCTTCATTTTCCTTGATATATTTCCAATCTACCCATCTCATGTCACAGACAATTGGCTTCTTATCCAACAGAATTGTCTCATAGAAATCCTGTTGTTCCTTTGTGTGGAACCTGTAGTCCACAGCAGTCCTTCTCCTGACAGCATAAGGATCTTCAGCTCTCCACTTTCTCAGTTCAGAGTCTCTCCTTATGTTCATGTCTTCAGCCACAGGATGAGCATCATTGTGGTCTGGGATTTTGGGCTTCAATTTTCTCAACACTTGCCCTTCCTCTTCTTCTGCAACATCAGGCACTGGGGCCTTGTTCTTCTCAGCAGCTGGAATACTCCTTGTATTCCTCTTGGGTTTTTGCTTAGGAGCTGTCTTGGGGGCTTCCTTGGGCTTGGATGCAGCTGCCCCTGACCTAATTGCATCACCCATTAGCTTGGGTGCCTTGGGTGCTGGTGCAGCACCTTCCTCTTCTTCTTCCTCTGAATCAGAAGAATGTCTTTCAAACTCAGCCATAGGATCTACTTTCTTGCACCATCTGCCTCTCTTCCTTTCTTTGTTTTCTGCAGCAACTTCTGGCTTCTTGGAAGTGGATATTTCAGGAACCTTGGTTGAGGCTCTGGCCTTTGGCATAGGTTTCCTTCCTGCTGGCTTTTTGACTTTCAATCCTGGCATGATGCTCTGCCTTGAACCATGTTCTTTCTTAAGATCAACTTTCTTGGAGGTTGCCTCCTCCTCTGCCACATAGTCTTCATCTTCAGAATCTGAATTCCTTTTCCTTCTCTATCTTGTGGCAGCCTTTGGCAGATTACTTGGAGTACTTCTACGGCCATCATCTAATGAGCTTGAGGGACTAGTGCCCTCACTCATGTGCACTATCTGTTCTGACTGATTTTGGCTGTCACTCTGGTCTGACATGTTGAACAACTGACTGCTGACTGCTGACCCTGTGAATAGTTTATGGAAGAGGTAGAATAGATGAGCATCACAAATAACAGAGATTTTTGCAAAAAAAATGATTCAAAAACTTAGTTTTAGTTTCCCACAGAAAGCATTTCGGATCTACCGATTCCTAAACTCGGTGATACCGAAGCAGCAATTGGAACCTAAACTAGTGAACTCGGTCAGACCGAGTCACAGTTCGGTGGCACCGAGACTGCTAGGGTTTCACAAAGTTCAAAAATCAGTCACACCGATTAGTTACACTCGGTCAGACCAAGTTTCACTTGTGCAATGGCATATGCCAAATCGGTGGGACCGGGTCTTTCAGCTCGGTGGGTCCGAGATGGTTTCAGCGGAAACCTAACCCTAAAATTTTCGAATCAGACCTAATCTATGGATTCTTTGAGTGGATAGGAGTTTTGCAATCGTGGCAAAGATCATTATGATCACAATGTGCTAGGAATCAGATTGAGGAATAGCACAAAGATCGAGTCCGTACCCTAGTTCGGCGGAGACTCGCTACGGCGGCAACGGCGGAGGTGATTTCCGTTGACGGCGACGGAGACCAGCGACTGGAGGCTGCTGGCGGCGAGAAGACGATCCGGAGACCACGTCGGCAGAGCAAGCTATGGCGCGGGCGAAGAGGTTCGGAGAAATTTCCAAAAATTTTCCCGTGTCTATATATAGCCCGACCCTGTCGGTGTGACCGAGTGGAACAACTCGGTGGCACCGAGATGCAAAACTGTATACAGTTATTGCAACTCGGTGTGACCGAATGGTTCAAATCGGTTGCACCGAGATCAGAAACATAGATCAACTTGATGATCTCGGTAGGACCGAAAGTGGAGTATCGGTCAGACCGAGCATCATAAAGAGGTTTTGGAAGTTTAAGTCTATGACGAATCGGGGACTCCGAGTGCTCCTCACACAGAGTGGTTCGAATTTGACTTGATCAATTTTGTGATGTAGCATGAATAGAGTTTGAGACGAGAAAATCATAGATAGCTAGAGGGGGTTCTTAGGCATTCTTGTCCATCCACTTGGCAAAAGAAAAGATAAAGCCAATCAATCAAAACAACAAGTGGATGTCCTTGAATGAGTAAAATATGCATCCAGCATACTCACACAATAAAATGGCAATAGAAATATGTGACAAAGCACGCACAACCAATTCTAGCATCTATCAAGCAATTGTGATGACTAGGTCATCTATATATGAGTACATTGACTTAGGAGTCAAATGAGAACATTTGATCATAGGTCATACTCATCGTTTAAGCTCAAGTGGGGTTACCACTTTTACATAAAGCATTGTTGTGTTCACATCATTATAGTTGCTTTAGCTCAAGTCTTAGAGTAAAGCTCCCCCTAGATGTGATATCCCTCCTAAGAGGGATGAACTAACCTTGGGTTTTGTCGATGATGACTTCATGTAGATGTTGAAGTTGTGGATGCTCAATGTTGATGTAGATCACTTGGAGCTATCCTTTTGAGTGAATTGCACTTTCAATACCTACATGGGTTAGTCCCACAAGGAACAAGCAAGTATATCCATAGACATGGAGTGATGCACATGCAAGATGATGTCTATGAAAGCTTTTAAGTTACCTTGTCCCTTGACTTACCAACAAGAGGGATTGTGACTCCTTGAACTAGTGGAAGATGTGGAAGTTGATTGCACTTGTTCTTGCCAAAATGATAAGAGTGAAGTATGTTGGCGGAGCCACCCTCAAGAACTCTCTAGTTCTTCTTCTTTTGGATCCACACCATCTTGATGGGAATCCTTGGAGTTGTAGTCGTACTTGATGAAGTGGAACTTGAAGTAGTCTTGGGAATCCACTTGACTAAGGTCTTGGGAGCTTCTTCAAATGCATTTATTTCCTCTTGAAGCTTGTCCTTGCCTTTTTGCTTGTAGTCTTGTGGTGGAAGATCATCTTGAGTTTGTGTACCCTTGAAAGAAGTTGGATCATACTTCTCTTGTTGAGGAACAAACTTTGTCTTGGGATATTGATCTTCTTCCCATTCAACTCCATTGGCATTGAACTTTCGTTCAAAACCAACACCTTGATTCTTCCGGTGCCTTCCTTGCTTTCGTACAATCTCCTCGAATTGCTTACTCCCGGCAAGGCTTTTGTACACACCTTTCTCTATGATTTCCTTCAATATGCTATTTTCTTGCTCAAGTGTAACTTGGATAAGAGAATCATTAGTAGAATCAAGAGAACTACTAGAGGCAACAATATTGTATTTAACATGATCATTGTTACTACTAGAGGAAGAATCTTTCTTGTTCTTGTTACTAGACTTGACTTGAGGCATGTAAGTGGATAAGAGTAAACGTTTGGCAATGTAAGAAGAACTTTTCTTGCGAAGATTATCATTGATTGCCTTTAAGAGTTCATGCTCTTGCTCAAGATTGAGCTTTTCAAAGCGTAACTTCTCATGAGCTCTTAAAAGTTCTCGATGTTTTTTGAAGATAGTTTCATGAGCTAACTTAAGAGTGTTTAGTTCTTTAGTTAGAGACTCAATTTTCTCCTTATCATTGTCATTTGTTTTAGCATGATTAATTGACGTTTCATCATAGGATTCATCACTAGAGTTGTCAACAAGTAAATCATCATCGCCTAACAAGTCATCTTCATCACTATTAAAATCAACATACTCAGGGTGAGTTACCTTAGGACCTTTGTCCATGAAGCATCTTCCAATTCCTTCATTTGGTGAATCAAATATGTCGTAGGAGTTGGTTGACACAAGTGCTAGTCCGGTAACACCTTCATCTTGAGTATGTTCGGAATCGGAGTGATAACTTCTCTCGGAGTGATTGTCGGAGTCGGAGCCGGATACCCATTCACCAACATGAGCTTGATGTCTTCATTTTGTGTAGCTCCTTGATGATTTTCCTTCCTTTCCGAATCCTTGCTTCTCCGTGAGTGTCTTCGTTTATAACGATCATCTCTACTCCTTCTTTCTCGTGATGGTGATTCCTCTCTTTTGCTTCTTCTTTTTGGAGAATCTTCTCTTCTTTTGTAGGGAGCCGTACACTCATTGGAATAGTGTCCGGGTCTTCCACAATTGTAGCAGTTTCGCTCTCGACTAGAAGATCTCTTGTCATTGTAGGACCTTTACTTGGAGCTTCTATCCTTGCTTCTACTCTTGTAGAACTTGTTGAAGTTCTTCACCATTAAGCTCAATTCTTCATTGAAGCTTTGCTTCTCACTTGATGATGTGGGGGCTTCACATGAGGCTTTGTAAGCACCGCTTGATTTGTTGTGAAGTTCCTCTTTGTCCTTCAGTGACATCTCGTGAGCAACAATTCTTCCAATGACTTCCGTTGGCTTGAGATTTTTGTAATTGGGCATCATTTGGATCAACGTACACACGGTATCATATTTTCCATCCAAGGCTCTTAGGATCTTCTTGATAATGAATCTGTCGGTCATCTCTTCACTCCCTAAGCCGGCAATCTCATTTGTGATGAGAGCAAGCCTAGAGTACATTTCAGCGACACCTTCACCATCCTTCATCTTGAACTTGTCAAGTTGACTTTGAAGCACATCCAATTTGGATTCCTTGACGGAGTCGGTACCTTCGTGCATATCAATCAAAGTATCCCAAATTTCCTTTGCATTCTCAAGACGGCTGATTTTGTTGAATTCTTCGGGGCACAATCCATTGAAAAGAATATCACAAGCTTGAGCGTTGTATTGTAGCATCTTCAACTCATCTGCGGTAGCTTCACGGTTTGGTTCTTTCCCTTCGAAGAAGTCACCTTGCAAACCAACACACACAATAGCCCAAACGGCAGGGTTATGTCCAAGAATATGCATTTTCATTTTATGTTTCCAACTAGCAAAGTTAGTACCATCAAAGTAAGGACCTCTACGGTGATAATTTCCCTCACTAGACGCCATACTCTCCTAGGTTGTGAAACCAAGGCTATGATCACCAAAAGCTATGGAAATCAAAGCAAATGGAGACCAAAGCTCTGCTACACTTGTAGGATCGGAAGTATGTCTAGAGGGGGGGTGATTAGACTACTTGACCAAATAAAAACTTAACCTTTTCCCAGTTTTAGTTCTTGGCATATTTTAGCAACTTTAGGACATGTCAAGCAATCATCAAACAATTCAAGAAAGCATGCAAAGAGTATATAGGCAGCGGAAAGTAAAGCATGCAACTTGCAAGAATGTAAAGGGAAGGGTTTGGAGAATTCAAACGCTATTGGAGACACGGATGTTTTTCTCGTGGTTCGGATAGGTGGTGCTATCCTACATCCATGTTAGTGGAGACTTCAACCCACGAAGGGTAACGGTTGCGCGAGTCCACGGAGGGCTCCACCCACGAAGGGTCCACGAAGTAGCAACCTTGTCTATCCCACCATGGCCATCGCCCACGAAGGACTTGCCTCACTAGCGGTAGATCTTCACGAAGTAGGCAATCTCCTTGCCCTTACAAACTCCTTGGTTCAACTCCACAATCTTGTCGGAGGCTCCCAAGTGACACCTAGCCAATCTAGGAGACACCACTCTCCAAGAAGTAACAAACGGTTTGTTGATGATGAACTCCTTGCTCTTGTGCTTCAAATGATAGTCTCCCCAACACTCAACTCTCTCTCACAGGATTTGGATTTGGTGGAAAGAAGATTTGAGTGGAAAGCAACTTGGGAAAGGCTAGAGATCAAGATTCATATGGTAGGAATGGAATATCTTGGTCTCAACACATGAGTAGGTGGTTCTCTCTCAGAACATATGAGTTGGAAGTGTAGATGTGTTTTGATGGCTCTCTCCACGAATGAAGAGGAGGTGGAGGGGTATATATAGCCTCCACACAAAATCCAACCGTTACACACAATTTACCAATCTCGATGGGACCGAATCAACAAACTCGGTCGGACCGAAAAGGTAAACCTAGTGACCGTTAGAGATTTTCGGTGGGACTGACATGCATCTCGGTAGGACCTATGTGGTTAGGGTTTGGGCATAACGTAATCTCGGTAAGACCATTTACACAAACTCGGTGAGACCGATCTGGTAATTAGCTAACCAGAGAGTTGGTCAGGCAAACTCGGTGGGACCGATTTGCTCTTTCGGTGAGACCAAAAAATTACAAAAGGGAAATAGAGAGTTTGCATTGCAATCTCGGTGGGACCGAATCGCTCTTTCAGTGAGACCGAAAAGTTATGACAGGGAAACAGAGAGTTTGCAATCCCATCTCGGTGAGACCGAGATCCCTATCGGTGAAACCGATTTGCTAGGGTTTTGGCAGTGGCTTATGACATATGAAACTCGGTGGCGCCGGATAGAAAGAATCGGTATGACCGAATTTGGTTTAGGGATAGGTCATAAGTGGATATGGGAAAGTAGCTGAGGATTTTGGAGCATATCATTAAGCACATAAGGCAAAGAGCTCATTAAGCAACACCTCATCCCTCCTTGATAGTATTGGCTTTTCCTATAGACTCAATGTGATCTTGGATCACTAAAATATAAAATGAAGAGTCTTGAGCTTGAAGCTTTAGCCAATCCTTTGTCCTTAGCATTTTGAGGGTTCCACTTTCACCATCCATGCCATGCCAATCATTGAGCTTTCCTGAAATAATTATCTTGGAATAGCATTAGCTCAATGAGCTATATGTCGTTATGAATTACCAAAACCACCTAGGGATAGTTGCACTTTCACATGTGCAGGAATTGGAAGAAGAACAGGAATGGCAACGGAGTCACTTGTCGGCGGTGGGGCAGTACGGGGTGGCTTCGCCTCGTGGAGCAGCAGGGCCGGCAGCGCTTCGCTTTGGCCTGGTGCTGAAGGCCTGGAACTTCCCCAGCAGTGCCTCCGCGCGCCCCTTCACGGCTTCGACAGCGGCAGCAGCACCCTCGCCGCTCACCGGCTCCAGCAGACTGTCGAGGTCGGCGCTGGGATCATGAAGATCGATGTGGGCGAAGACCCGCGTTAGTGCAGCAGAAGACAGGACGCGCGCCTCGGCCTCAGCCGTGGGGCCGAGGCCAAGGGCGACATCTCCAAGAGCCTTAACCAGGAAGGGAAGCAGATTGGCGGGGCCGTCCCCGTCACCGGCCAGCGGGCTATCCAGGCCGCTCTCATAAAGCGTCTTCAGCGAAGCGCGGTCATCCTTCTCCATGTCCGCGAAGGCCACGCGATCCTCGGCGAGGACCCGGGCCTTGACGTCTAGCTCGTCCTTCATCACCGCCAGCTCCTTCTTCAACGCGCCTAGGCGGTCGCGGCGCTTCTTGAGATTGGCCTCCCGGTCCTTGAGCGCCGCCTCGCGAGCCTTCGCCCCCTTTTCCTGCTCCTGGCGAAGGCGGACCTCCTCCGCAAGCTGGCCTCGCAAGCCTTGCAACTTGTCCTCCAGCTCCTTGCAGCGGCCACGGACTCCAACCACCTCTCCCAGGGTCGCGTCTCGGGCAGCCTTCGCCTCGAGGGTGGCCTCCCTCTCTCCGTCACAGGCCGTTGAGGCCTGAACCAATGCCGCCCGAATCGAGGCGTCAGAGCGAATCCACCCCGAAGCCAGTTCCAGGCGCCCGGCCACCAGGCGAGGGTCGGCGCCGAGAAGGTCCTGCCGCAGCCGGTCCAGTTCAGCAACGGCACGCTCCAGGATGGAAGAAGAAGGCGGAGAAACATCGGTGCGCTCCAAGACAACATGAAGAGTTGGGGAAGCAGCGGCCGGTGGAACGAGAGGAGAAGGTAGCGGCGGCGAGGCCGCAGTCTCCCGAGGCGGAGTCCGCTGCACCTCCACAGCCGTAGCAGCGGTGCCCGACGAGGGCACCTCGGGAGCCACTTGAGCCATGGGGGCTGAGCTCGCCCCAGCCAGCTCAGCCAGGCCTCGCAAGGATGAGCGGGCAGGAGAAGCCTGCGCGTCACGATCACCTTCCCCTGCAGGTGGAGGCGTCGCCGTAGATGGAGCCTCGGGGGCTCCCTTCGGCTTCTTCGCCGTGGGCGCCAGCCTATTCAAGAAAAGCAATCATCAAGCCTCATCGGCAGAACGAGAAACAAAAGATCAAGGATCAAGCACTTATAGGTCGTCGCCAGAAAGCTCGAGCTGCCTCCGGCCATACTTGAAGCCTAAGAGCCGGCTGGAGGGGTCAACCTCAGAAGCAGAAGGCACGTCCATGGTTCGCCCCGGAGCCAGGACGGACCCGCGGGGGATCAACCCGGTCCTGCCCTTCTTCGGGATCGAGGGCGAGCTCCCGCTACCCAGCACGTCATCGTCATCATCATCATCATCGCTCAGCGAAAGGCGGAGAGTACGGGACTTGCGCCGGGGAGGGGAGCCCTGGACTCTCCGTCAGTTGCCTCGGAGTCGAGGACCTCCTCCCGTTCTTCTTCGCCCCCTCTCCGCTGGAGTCACCGGAAGACACATCCACCGGTCCCTCGGGAGCCACCACGGGCACGAGCCCGTCCCCGTTGAAGACGGGCATGGACTTCACCGCCTGCTTCCAATCGTCGCGAAGGAACAGGGGCGCGGGCGCGTCCTCCAACCCTGCTACCTCGCCCCCGACCAGGGATTGGAGAACCGCGGTCACATCCTCTTCGCCCACAGCCGCGGGGCTCGGATGAGGCCTCCACATTGGAGGAGAGTACTGCCGAAGCGGAGCCAATTGGTGCTCCAGGAACTCCCTCAACAGCGACGCGCCGGTCAGCTTAGCCGCCGCCGTGCTGGCCGGCTTCAGGTCCGTGTCCATCTTCTCGAGCACCGGCTTCGCGCGGGGGTCCGTAAGCTCCGCTCGGCATCAGTCGATGGAACTCACGGGATGCTCCGTGGGAAGGATCAGCCGAGGGTGGATGCGCCCAGCGTCTACCAGGATCCACTTGCTCCTGAAGCCCTCGATCCTCTTCCTGGGACTCGAGATAGTGATGGCGCCGCCACACGCGACGAAGCCCGCGCACGCAGAAGGGGAACCACGGGTGACCCGGAGGTAGAAGTAGTGGCGCAGCAAGGCCACTGAAGGCTGCACCCCCACATGAGCCTCACAGTAGTAGGCGAAGATCGCCCGAAGAAGGATGGAGTTGGGATGGAGATGCAGAGCTTGCAAGTTGTAATGGCGGAGGACAGAGAGGAAGAACTCAGAGAAAGGAGGCACCAAGCCCGCGGTATGGAGCTTACGAAAAGAGGGTAGATGGTGCTCCCTCGGCCCTCAGGGGTGGCGGAGCCGACCTTGAACACCTGCGCCCCGTCGATGCCCTGCGCCGCCACCATCCGGTGCAGCCGGGCGAGGCTCGCCTCCGACACGTTGGGCGAATCCAAGGCAGGCGAGAACCAAGCTTCAACCGGGGACCGGCGAGGCGCCATGGCTACCTAGGTCAAGCAGATGGAGCAGATCTAGAAGCTTGGAGGAAGAGAGGAGAGACACAGGAAAGGGGATCTGAGCAGCGGCCGAAGAAGGAGAAGAGCAAAGCCGGAGCAGATGCCACGCCTTTAATAACCTGCGCAGTTGCAGAAGCACCCACGTCCAATCAACCGCCATGCGGCGCCCAAGGCCGCAGCCTGTTAGGGCCCGCGGCGCTTCGCCCTTGCCCTTTCGCCTCTCGGCACAGTCAAGTCCATGCGCGCCTTGGGCCCGGGGGCTACTGTTGGCGTTCTGGGAACGGGGGTCCCCAGACTTGCCTGCCTGCGGCCTGTGGCGTGGCTCAAATGGGGGCCCAGTGCGCCCATATTCATCAACACAAGAATCAAGACCCTCGCGAGGGGCCAAGCCTCGCGGGGCGGACGACACGGCGTCTCCTTAGGCGCAGCCTCCTCAGGATGGCTCACGAGGAGGCAGAGAAATCAAGGCGGGGTACCTCGCGAGGTGCCCGTGACGCAAGCCATGACGATCGAGGGTGCCAGGCGGGCGCCAGCCCGCACAACGTCTCCCTTTCCTCTTTGGTGCAAAGGGGGCAAGCGCAGGCGAGAGGATCAAGCAAAGGCACCCATTTCGGTGCAACAAGACCAAGACCAGTCCAACGGTGGGAAGGAGGTCACCATGGAGCCCAGAACGGCGTCACCACAGGGCCTTTGGCAGGCGAAGACCAACTTTAGTCAGGATAAGTGTACCAGATGTTCCCCTTCGAATTGGCCAATTGTTGGCACCCTTCCCGCTCAAATATTTGGGAAGAGGCCCAGGGCCTTTGCCTATAAATAGGACTAGCCGCCCCCAGGGTAGAGGGAGCTGGAAGACACATCTGAGCAAGCATAGAGCAAGCATAGAGCAAGTAGAGAGAGAGAGAGAGAGAAGGGCAATCGAACTCCCCCTAGCAGTTCATCCCCCTGGCCAAGAACAGACCCTCGCGAGGCTGTTCTCCCTTGTACTGTTCATCCTCATCAGCAAAAGAGGCAATCCACCCACCACAAACTAGAGTAGGGTATTACACCACAATGGTGGCCCGAACTAGTATAAACCATGTGTCTCTTGTGCTGTTCTTTCTGTAGTTTAGATCCTTGCGAGACGGAGAGGTAGAGGGCATAATCTCCGCGCGCACGCCAGAGTTCGAACCTTAAGGGTCTGCCGGAACCCGAGATCCGACAAACACAAATATGATCCTTGGTTGTTTGTTCTTTGTTGCAACAGACTGTGCATCATCCCTTCATACATCGGTAGATGCACATGGCGCTGGTGCGTCCACTGTCCCGTGCAACTCTTTAGCTGTTGTTAATCTAAGGCCCTATTTGGTTAAAAAGTCCCTAGTCCCTACCTGCTTGGTTCCAGGGACTAAACATGGACTATAGGTTATTAAATAACATGCTAAAAGACCATGTTACCCCTAGTAATGAACTAATAGAGACAAGGTGCGATGCGGGGCAGGATAAACTGTTGGAAAAAGTCCCCAAAAGACTCTCCCTCGGGGTCTTCTTTCTTTAGTCCCAAATGCCCACTTTTAGTCCCTAAAAGTCCCTCCTGTTTGGTTTAGATGGGACTGACACGGACTTTTTTTAGTCCCTACACCAAAAAGTCCCTGTAAACAGACACCCTCTAATAATGCCGCTGGAAAATTGATGCAATGCCACATTTAGAAGCAAATTAAATGTTTAACGAATTTTATTGTTAATATAATCTCTGTGTTAATATTAATCAATGCCACCGTTTGAGAAATGCTACTATCTTGCTTTCTTCCCCATTCAGATAAGTTAGATGCTTCTTTTTGTTGGCTTCTGTATCATCCACCATTATTGACCACTAGTTGTTTCCTTTGCACCTCTGTGTAAGCAGGGTTATCTACTTCACCTCGTTGCTATTGTGACCTTTTGTTGCACTCCACAAAACACTTTTGTTTTAAGAGTGTTTTGTGCAGTTCAACCAAAATGTCACACCGACAATGTTTCTTGATTGCTTGACCTTAGTGGAACTGCACAAGAGGAGATCTTACTTCCTATCCGTGTTGGCAAATTGGTTCAGATCTTCTTCTTGTGAGTTGTTTGAATTCTGCGTCATGAGAGGTCAGTACTAGCTTTTTTCACATGATTGTGCAGTGTGCTTTCATATGTTGTGCTACTTGTACGGTAATGTCGCTTGATTTTAGTGAACTGCACAAATGGAGACAAGACTTCCAATCTGTATGTGCACCGTAATATCCCATTGAGGTAAGATAAGGATATTTCACAACTATTGGCCTGTATTTTGCCACTTTCATCAGAAAATTAATGTCGTTGTTTAGTGCTATACTTGTGCTCCCTAATTAACATGCCAAATCTTACATTGAAGGTGAAGCTTGTCTGTTATTGAACCAAGTGATGAAGGGGAAGAACAAGCGGAAGAAAAACAAAAATCAACTCCCGGTGTTGTAATGAAGCACTGGAACTGTGATGACACAAGTAATGATATAGTTTTGCATTTTAATTTATTGCTATGGCTGGAACGAGCAATTGTTTTGCCACTGATTTGATGCCACTCTTAATGTAATATGCAATTATCTCTACTTGTGCAAACAAGGGTCTTCATTGAAGATACCATATATTTTAGTGGAACTGCACAAGAAGATGTTGGAAACATTAAACTAATGGAGGAGTATATAGTAAGCATGGCAACCACAGTAGATAACCTCAGATGGTTCCAGAGAAGTGTGATTTATCTGTATGCTCTACACAATAAGCCTCCTGACAAAGGTTGGTACTCGCCCACGGATTTCATCCATATTATTGAGCTTTGTCATCTCTATTGGTGTTGTGCTACTATTGAGATACTGTCATGAGAAAGTGGTATTGTCCTTGAGAAGTGCTTCATCTGTGCTGCTTTAAATATTTCCTTTCCTTTTTTCTGAGCAAACAGAGATGCTAGCATTTAGTTGTCCTCTTGTCTTGGCACAACAGGATCATCTTCCTCTGAAGAAGAATATGGAGTACGTGAAGTGACTAGTTTCGATTATGCCAGGATGAAGAAGCCATGTCTATCTTCTCATCAGAAAGAGCAGTTGAAGGATGGTTACATTACTCCCCACAATACCAAATTAACTTCAGCTCAGAAGGACTGACACATCTCCATCTTTTTGCTGTGATGCGCAAGTACAATGTTGTTCTAGGATTCTTTCTGGTGAGTTCCATTTTTTAAGTGCGCTCTACATGGACCATGTAGGTGCCTGTTTAAACTATCAATTCATAGTACAATTTGCTTTATACTAATCAATTTTTTTGAATTTGTGCAAACAGGGGTGCTCAGCTTGATTTCAATGGGAACTTCACAAAATGTTTATGAATACATCGAATCATTCATTTCCACCACAAGAAAGGAGGCGTCGATCTATTTTTCTTTATTCTTTAGTTGTGAAGTAAATATTGGCTCTGACATGTGAATCGCTGAGATGCATAATCATCAATTTTTTTGAATGTTCTCTATGAATTGCCAGACCTGTGTGTTTGATTGCAATGTGCAGGAACGCTAAAAATCTGCTCAAACTCTTTGTACTCCGGTCAAAGTAGAGATACTTTGACTGCAGACAAAACGTGTATGCACACTAAAAAGGACCGGAGGTAGTACATGTGAAACTGCTGCAAACAAGGAGATCACCCCGGGAATAATGCTAATACGTTTTGTTTTGCATGTTCATCCAATGCCAGTGATACAAGTATTCGAACTAATCGAACTAAATTCATTCATGCTCGGTCGGATTTCATATAAACATGCCAGATATCATTACATTTCATACATTTTTCAACTAAAAAGGGGTGTGCTGGAGGTATAATTAATTAACCAAAGCTACCCACCTGTGTCTGGCTAAGCCGAACAGAAGCTTCTTCTCCAGCGGACTGAGCTTCAGTGACTTAACTGCAGGTGCAATTGCATAACTAACATGTGGCCCGGATGCTTGTTGGGACCATGTGTCACTGAGCCAACTGCACAAGTAGAAGCAGCGTCCTTCTCCAACATAGCTCTCCGACTCCACGTCGCCGCCAAGAAGCTAATTGGCCATCAATGGTCAACCCGCCTAGCTTGGCTTCAACTAGAGGGTAGCAGCGGTGGCCTTACTTGGACCCGAGCGACGGCGACCTACCGTATTCTACTCTTCCTCGTTTTCTGTGTGGCGCGGCCTCGTTGGCAGCAGGGCAGGGCCTCGAGGACCCGGCGATGTCCTCTATCTCGTTGCCGGCGGGGCGGCGTCTCGGCGGAGCAGGGGAAATCCCCCACTCATTACTGGCAGGGTGGGGCCTCGGCTAAGCCGGCGATGTCCTCTGCCTCGTTGTTGGCGGGGCGGGGTCTCGGCGGAGTAGGGCCTCTGCCTCGGTGCTGCCGGGGCGGGGCCCCGGTGGAGCCGGTGGTGTCCTCTCCCTCGTTGTTGGCGCCACGGGGCCTCGGCGGAGCAAGGCCTCGTCGACGCCAGCGGAGCGGGGACTCATCAGAGTTGGCATTGTCCTCTGCCTCGTCCTTGGTCTCGCCAAACAACTCCTCGCCCGCTTCATCGCCCTCTTTGTAGGTGGCCGCAGCCTCCGCCACCCGCATGCAGTACCGCCAGCGCTCGAGGCGGCGCTCGAGGGCGGAGCGGTACAAGTCGAGCAGCTCCTCCTGCTCTGCCGCTCCGCGAAGATCTACTCCTCCACCTGCAGGTGCTCCTGGAGGAGATGGTGGTTGTAGGCGGCGTCGGCCAGCGCCTCCCGGAACTGCTCCTCATGCTTCTGCCTCACCATGTCCATGTATTGGGTGATGAAGCTATGTACCTAGGGTAGGGGCATGGACCTGTCCTAAGTACCCTACCCAAGGACATCCCTAGAGGAAGTCACCTTTCAATCGACTTGGAGGTGTCCAACTCGACGGGTTCAAGACATTCGACCACGAAGCTATCACTCGACTTCGAAGCCAACCACTCGACTGCCAGGAGTTCTACAGTCACTCCGCAGGCAAACGGTCGGTCATTAAGTAGCTCTTATGGTCATTATAGCACTTTATTAGGGGCGTTACCAGTAACGCCCAACCTTAATGTACTTTAAACCCTGCATTACTGAGGGCTGGAGGGACCTGGCGAACTTTATATAAGCCACCCCCTCCTCAGTATCAAGGGTTCGCACCCCTGTTATTCTTACACACATAATCCAGTCGATCGCCTCCGGGCACCGAGACGTAGGGCTTTTACTTCCTCCGAGAAGGGCCTGAACTCGTAATCCTCGTGTGCTTACAACTCCTGCATAGCTAAGATCTAGTCTCTCCATACTTACCCCCCCTACATCACTGTCAGACTTAGAACCATGATAGTAGGCGCCCACCTTGGGGCAGGAATCTTAGTGCTTAATTGTAGAAGTTGCGATTTTTCCGATCTCCATGATCATGGTTTCGGGCGGAGCTTTGGTGGAGGGCCGCGAGATCCGTCTCGGCGCGCTCGCGTTCATCGCCGACGACTCCGCTTGGCTTTAGGAGGCTCCACTCGACATCGACGCGCTCCCCGTCCGCGGGGCGACGCACTTCCGCGCGTGCATCCATGGCGTCCTCCTGCGACAGCCGTCGACTCATTATCGGCCAGCTCCTGTGGTGTCCTCCCGCCCTGGCTCTCGCCGACGCAAGCGCTCGGGCCGGTCGAGACTTCAGAGGTGGGTGAGGCATGCCGTGGCTCGACAGTCGGCCGCCCCACAAGTCGCGGCAATCGAGCCTGACGAATCCCTTTACGGCCTGTTCGACCTGTCGACTGGCTCCGCAGAGACCACATCCGAGTGCGATAGCAGCAACCCAGCGGCTGAAGTTCTGGTGGTCAACGGGACACGCAGTCCTCCCGGTTTCCCTCGCACCGATGGAGGCGCAGGTGGGGGCGACCCGTCGCATCCCCACGAAGAGTATCTCCCCGAGCCTCTCACGTCGTTGCAGCGAGAGGAGCTTCGCCGCTGGAACATGGATGCACTCCACACTCCTATCGTTGGAGAAACCCCCGAGGCCCGGGCCTTGGAGGACGCGCGCTTGGCTAACTTGGCCGAGCGCACTCGACTGGAGAATGTCCAGCGAATACTCGACGAGCAAGCGCGTCAGCAGGCCCCCGAGTCCAGTCGACGTCAACTCTTCCCGCCTACGCAGGTATATTGAACTCCAGTTCAGAATTTGGCAGCCGCGGCCCGAATAGCAGAATCGATTCAGCCTTCCCAGTCAGAGGCTGGCAGGGGCTTGTTGCAAATCAGAGCGTTGCTCTAGGCAGCGGGAAAACAGAATTCCGCTATTTCTCAGTCGCGGAATAGGATCCAAAGTCGATCCGTTGCAGCGGATACAGTGCAGTCGGCTCACAGCCCAAGATCGCCCCCGAGGCGTGAGGGACGTGGAGACCGACACGATCAGTACAGAAGAAATGAGCAGTATGATCACCGATTCGATCGCGATGATCGACGTCGAGTGCCGACCCCTCCCCCGAGGAGTGGGTCATATGCGCCTCGACAGCAGGATGACATACGCCCTCATAGTGTTGGGCGGAGGATTCCAGTCGACCCCAGGGAACCAGGCTTTGATGCAAGATCCATCCTCGTTCAAGGTTTGGTCGACATGAACAGAGCTCACCGAGAAGGCCATGACAGAGATGCCCCTGCCAGCAGCCGAGTACATGTTTCAATGCCAGAGTGTTTCAGTCGAGCCATCAGAGCTGCAGTGATTCCTCCCAACTTCAGGTTGGCGACTGGAGTCAACAAGTTCACCGGTGAGTCTAAGCCTGACACTTGGCTCGAAGATTACCGAGTGGCTGTCCAGATTGGCGGTGGCAATGATGAGGTGGCTATGAAGCATTTGCCTCTCATGTTAGAGCGCTCAGCCAGAGCGTGGCTGAATCAGTTGGCACCCAGCAGCATCTACACTTGGGAGGACCTTTCCCGAGTGTTTGTCACAACCTTTGAAGGAACATGCAAGCGACCTGCAGGCCTTACAGAATTGCGGTCCTGCATGCAAAAACCGAATGAAACTCTGAGGGATTACATCCAGAGGTGGATCACGTTGCATCACACAGTTGAGAACGTGCCAGATCATCAAGCAGTTTGTGCCTTTAAAGAAGGCGTTAAGTACAGAGAGTTGAATCTGAAGTTCGGTCGAACTGGAGAGATGTCACTCAATCGGATGATGGAGATCGCCACGAAGTACGCTAATGGTGAAGATGAGGATTGACTCCGGAGCGGCAAGCACAAAGCAGTCGCCCAGGAAACCGGAGGAAATTCCAGTCGGAAACAGAAGCGGAAGGCTGAGCCAGTCACTCCTGGGGAGGCCCTGGCCGTGACCCAGGGGAAGTTTAAGGGAAAACCAAAGGGGCCTTAGAACCCCAAGAAAGTTAAAGACCAAGATGGAAACAATGTTTTGGATCTGCCGTGTCACATCCATACCAAGAAAGATGAAGAGGGTAAACTCATTTACCCAAAGCATACCACTCGACAGTGTCGGCTCCTGATCCAGCAGTTCCAAGGCAAACAGTCCAAAGATAAGGAAAAGGAGTCACACAAAGTTGAGGACAAGGAGGATAGTGACGATGGATACCCCCAGGTCAATTCCACCTTGATTATTTTTGCTGATGTTGAAAGCAAAAGTCGACTGAAAGTCATTAACCATGAAGTGAATATGGTTGCCCCGGCAACACCCAGTTATCTGAAGTGGTCTCAGACTGCCATCACATTCGACCAGTCTGATCACCCCACGCACATTGCCACCCCTGGGAGGCAAGCTTTGGTGGTCGACCCAGTTGTTGAAGGCACTCGACTGACCAAAGTCCTGATGGATGGTGGCAGCGGCCTGAACATACTATATGCAGAAATGTTGAAAGTGATGAGCATTCCGATGTCCAGGCTCAGTACCATTAACATGAGCTTCCATGGAGTCATTCCTGGGAAGAAAGCCAAGTCACTCGGCCAGATAGCCCTTGATGTCGTTTTCGGTGATTCAAAGAATTACCGCAAGGAAAAGTTGACATTAGAGGTTGTGGACTTCCAAAGTGCTTATCATGCTATTTTGGGCAGGCCAGCTTATGCACGCTTCATGGCTCGGCCATGTTATGTGTATCTCAAATTGAAGATGCCTGGCCCCAGAGGTGTGATCACTGTTACAGGCAATCAAAAGAAAGCAGAAGAGTGTTTTCAGAAGGGCTCAAAGATTGCTGATGCTCAGATGGCAGTGGTCGAGCTACAAGAGTACCAGAAGACTGCTGATCCGAGTGAATTGCTACGAGCCAAGAAGCGTGCTTCAGAATCAGATTTTCAGTCGTCCGGTGAAACGAAGCCAGTCCACATTCACCCGACCGACCCCAATGCTGCTCTGACTCACATCTCAACGACGCTCGACTCCAAATAGGAAGAAGCGCTCATCCAGTTCCTCCGTGAGAACTGGGACATCTTCGCATGGAAGCCTTCTGACATGCTTGGAGTTCCCAGGGGGCTGGCTGAGCACCGTCTACGAGTCGACCCAAAATTTAAGCCTGTGAAAGAACATCTTCGACGGTCCACCGTCCAGAAGAGGAAAGCTATTGGCGAGGAGGTGGCTCGGCTCTTAGCAGCGGAGTTCATCCGAGAGATTTACCACTCCGAGTGGCTCACCAATGTTGTCATGGTCCCCAAGAAGGACAAGTCACTTCGCATGTGCATTGACTTTAAACATATCAATCGGGCCTGCCCGAAAGATCATTTTCCTCTCCCTCGCATCGACCAAATAGTCGACTCGACCGCGGGGTGTGAGCGATTGTATTTTCTAGACGCCTACTCCGGGTACCATAAAATCCGTCTGGATGGGCCGGATGAGATCAAGACAGCTTTCATCACTCCATTTGGGTGCTTCTGTTATGTCACCATGCCATTCGGCCTCAAGAACGCCGGAGCCACGTTCATGAGGATGATTCAGAAGTGTTTACTCACTCAAATCATTCGGAATGTGGAGGCATACATGGATGATATTGTGGTTAAGTCACCAAAAGGTTTCGACCTACTGACTGACCTTGCTGAAACCTTTGCCAACCTCAGGAGGTATGATATCAAGCTCAATCCATCAAAGTGCACATTTGGAGTTCCAGGTGGAAAGTTGCTCGGTTTTCTCATTTCCGAACGGGGAATCGACGCCAATCCCGAAAAAGTTGGCACCATACTCCGGATGAAGCGTCATGTGCGTGTGCATGATGTCCAGAAGCTTACATGTTGCTTGGCCGCTCTAAGTCGATTCATTTCTCGCCTCGGTGAAAAGGCGTTGCCTCTTTACCGACTAATGAAGAAGTCTGACAAGTTCGAGTGGAATCCAGAAGCTGATGCAGCTTTTGCAGACCTCAAAGCTCTGCTCTCCACCCAGCCGGTGCTTGCTGCCCCAATCAGTAAAGAGCCTCTGCTGCTTTACATTGCAGCCACGGGACAAGTTGTCAGTACAGTACTTACGGTCGAGCGGGAAGAGGAAGGAAAGGCCTTCAGAGTTCAGCACCCAGTATATTATGTGTCTGAAGTTTTGACTCCTTCAAAGCAAAGATATCCTCATTACCAGAAGCTTGTATATGGGATTTATATGACCACGAAGAAGGTTGCACATTACTTCTCTGACCACTCCATTACAGTCATCAGCGACGCCCCACTGTCAGAGATTCTGCACAATAGAGATGCAACTGGTCGAGTGGCAAAGTGGGCGATTGAACTCCTTCCCTTAGATATCAAGTTTGCAGCAAAGAAGGCTATCAAGTCCCAAGCAATTGCAGATTTCGTCACCGAGTGGATTGAACAACAACTTCCGACTCAAGTTCACTCGGAGCACTGGACCATGTTCTTCGATGGATCCAAGATGCTGAATGGTTCCGATGCTGGGGTAGTATTGGTCTCCCCCGAGGAGATAAGCTCAGATATGTCCTCCAGATTCACTTCAATTCCTCCAGTAATGAAGCAGAATATGAAGCACTTTTGTATGGGTTGCGCATGGACATTTCACTCGGCGTCCGTCGCCTCATGGTCTATGGCGACTCAGATTTGGTGGTTAATCAGGTGATGAAGGAGTGGGACGTCAGAAGTCCAGCTATGACTGGCTATTGCAATGCAGTCAGTGAGAAAGTTAGAAAAGAAATTCGAGGGGTTAGAGCTTCATCACATCCCCCGACTGAAAAATCAAGCAGCTGATGATTTGGCAAAGATAGGCTCCAAGAGAGAAGCCATTCCCAGCAATGTGTTTTTGGAGCACATCCACTCGCCGTCAGTCCAGGAGGATCCTTTTACAGAAGAAGCCCCGCAGCCGAAAAGTGCCACCGATCCGACTGAAGTCGAAGTTCCTGCTGTGGTCGACCTAATCATGGAAGTCTTGACAATCACTCCCGACTGGACGATACCGTACATCATGTATATCTTGAGGAAAGAACTCCCGGAGGACGAGGAAGAGGCTCGATAGATCGTCCGTCGATCCAAAGCCTTCACAGTCATAAAGGGACAGTTATATAGAGAAAGCGCGACTGGAATCGGTCAGAAGTGTATAACACCTGAAGAAGGTTAAATAATCCTTGATGATATCCACTCGGGGACCTGTGGTCACCATGCCTCCTCTCAGACCATTGTGGATAAAGCATATCGAGCGGGATTTTACTGGCCAAGAGCAAATGAAATGGCAAAGGAGATAGTCGACAAGTGTGAGGGGTGTCAGTTCTACTCCAACATGTCGCACAAGCCTGCATCAGCCCTGAAGACCATTCCACTCGTCTGGCCCTTCGCTGTATGGGGGCTTGATATGGTTGGTCCACTGAGAACAGGCAGGAGCGGTTTCACACATGTGCTTGTGGCAGTCGACAAGTTTACCAAATGGATTGAAGTTAAGCCTATCAAGAACCTCGATGCTAGCACTGCTATCAGTTTCATCAGGGAGTTAACATTCAGATATGGAGTCCCGCATAGCATCATCACTGACAATGGGTCAAACTTTGATTCAGACAAGTTCAGAGCTTTTTGCGCCTCTCAAGGCACACGAGTCGACTACGCGTTGGTCTCCCATCCCCAGTTGAATGGACAAGCTGAAAGGGCAAATGGTCTAATTCTCAAAGGACTAAAGCCTCGACTGATGCGTGATCTCAAACATGCAGCAGGTGCTTGGTTCGACGAGCTTCCATCAGTTCTGTGGGGATTGAGGACCACCCCAAACTGGTCGACCGGAAGAACTCCATTCTTTCTGGTTTACGGAGCCGAAGCAGTCCTGCCGAGTGATCTACTTCACAATGCACCCCGAATCGAGCTATATACTGAAGATGAAGCAGAAAAAACCCGGCAAGACGCAGTCGACCTCCTAGAGGAGGAGAGGGAAATGGCTATGATCAGATCAACCATTTATCAGCAAGACTTGCGTCGATTCCATGCCAGAAACATGAAGAGTCGGGCCTTCCAAGAAGGAGATTTGGTCCTCCGAGGGGACCAACAAAAACCACACAAACTTGCTCCTACTTGGGAAGGTCCCTTCATCGTCACCAGAGTCCTCCACAATGGAGCATATCACCTCTACAATGTTGATCGCCAGATCGACGAGCCACGAGCTTGGAATGCGGAACTGCTCCGCCCCTTTTATACTTGAATCCTCACTCGGATAAGATGTAATAAGAAAGACTTCTATAGTTTATTTTTATCAAAGACAAGAGTGTTTCAGTTTCTCCTGTAATTGCTGTCACTTTTGTTTGCGTATGAAATCCCCCAGTGGGTGACTTAGATGCGAATCCATTTCGCCTAAGTTTGCAAAAAAATCCTACCAAGTGGTGAGCCAGACTCCCACTCGGGGGCTTAGCTGCAGCCGAGTGCTCGCCTAAGTGTTTAAAAATCCTACCGAGTGGTGAGCAAACCTCCCACTCGGGGGCTTAGCTGCAGCCCAGAGCTCGCCTAAGTGTTTAAAAATCCTACCGAGTGGAGAGCAAACCTCCCACTCGGGGGCTTAGCTGCAGCCCAGTGCTCGCCTAAGTGTTTAAAAATCCTACCGAGTGGAGAGCAAACCTCCCACTCGGGGGCTTAGCTGCAGCCCAGTGCTCGCCTAAGTGTTTAAAAATCCTACCGAGTGGAGGGCAAACCTCCC
>NC_041389.1:326346217-326349033 GCF_002162155.2 Triticum dicoccoides
CCTCCCACTCGGGGGCTTAGCTGCAGCCCAGTGCTCGCCTAAGTTTGAAAATTCCACCGAGTGGAGAGCAAACCTCCCACTCGGGGGCTTAGCTGCAGCCCAGTGCTCGCCTAAGTGTTTAAAAATCCTACCGAATGGAGAGCAAACCTCCCACTCGGGGGCTTAGCTGCAGCCCAGTGCTCGCCTAAGTTTGAAAAATCCTACCGAGTGGAGAGCAAACCTCCCACTCGGGGGCTTAGCTGCAGCCCAGTGCTCGCCTAAGTATGGAACACATCCCAATCCGCAAGGACGACGAGGTGCAAATCGTATGTTACCTTCTCCTTCAGAGCTGCACCACAAATACGAAGTTATTCCGAGTGAAGATCAAGTTCCACTTGACGGATCATCCATAAAGATATTGAATGATAAATCAAATTCAGATAGGGCCTAAATGTCCTAGGCCTCAGATCAAAGTACTCGAGCCCTCAGCTCGACAGAGTTTAACGGTTACAAAATCCACTTGGCATTCCGAGGCAAATTTAAAGTGAAGCATTAAAGTTTTTCATTCCTCAAGCGGAGGACTGGAAGGGGCGACGAACTCGTCCAAGTTGATCCCGTCTGCAATACGGGTGGCAGCAGCAATGAAAGTCTCCATGAAGTCTTGAAAGCTGAGCTTCCTGGTATTGGCAACTTGAATGGCAGCCAACTTCTCCTCTCGCACCTCTTTGCAGTGCACGCGAACCAGGGACAGAGCGACATCAGCGCCACACCTTGCAGAGGATTTCTTCCATTCCGTCACTCGACCAGGAACGTCATTCAGTCGAGTCATCAGAGACTCGAGATCATTCGGAAGCGTCGCCCTGGGCCAGAGCGATGTGTCGACTCTGCGACACCGCAACCTTCAGTCAGGCTAGATAGTCAACCACGCTGGCAATACGAGACTCCAGTCGGAGCACGTTCATAGCAGCCTCGTCCTTCATGACAGAATTGGCGGGGTCCAAGCCCGGCTCCACTCGACTGGTCTCCTCTTCGAAGTTCTGGCAGAATTCTGTAAAATCGATTCAAGAATAAGACAGTGGCTCTACACGAGTTTGGCAACTGCAAGACAGCCGGGTTGGAGTAATTACCCTCGAGCATGACGAACAACTTCTTGGCGAGTCCACCAAGATAAGCCTCCAGATCGTTCCTCTTCCCCGCCAGTTCTCCTGCCTTGTCATTCAGAGCAATCTTGTCATTCTTCAGACGGCTGACCTCCTGATTAGCTGCGTCGAGAGCAGCTTTCAGTCTGGATTTCTCCTGTTCAAGAGTACCGACTGAAGCCAGCTTTTCTTCAGCAAGCTTCGTTTTGTTCAAGGCCTCCTTCTGCGCTTCGGCAAGATCTTGATCCTTCTTCTTCAAAGCTTCTTCCAGTTTATCTGCGGCACGTCGAGTTAGATCAACATCAAAAATAGACAAGAAAGAAAAGTCACTCGTCAAGAATGGAGAACCTCACCAGCCATACCTTTTGCTTCTTCTCGCGCCTTCTGCAAGTTCTGTTGAGCAAGCTTCAAGTCAAGGTTGAGTTGGATCTGCTTATTCTCCAACTCAGTGTAGCGGACCACAAGTTCGCAGGATTTCTGCAAAAAATCAGTCGACAGACGTCCAAGATAAGTTGCTTCCGAGTAACTAAGAGACAATAATGGCGTTTCTAAGACTACAGCCGAATCAAAAACATTTGACAGTAGTCTCGGGGACTACACCCAGTGGGTGCACTAGGCGTGCCCCCGCTGGTTTAAAAAAATCGACTGCCCGCAGTCGACCGAATACAGTTCCATTCGACATGGCCTGACCAGACCGAGTGAATAAGTACAACTACTGCAACACAATATAAAGACTACAGTCGACTGCCAGCAGTCCACCGTAGTCTCGGGGACTACACCCAGTGGGTGCACTTAGCGTGCCCCCACTCGTCCAAGAATTGACAGACACACCCAGTGGGTGTACAGATGTAAAGATCTTCGAAAAAGAGATTCTTCAAACAGCATAGCCTAACAGAACAAGTGTTGGGTCGACTGACCTGGACGTTGCTCTAAAGAGCTGAACTCGCGTCATAAGCTGCTTGGCTGGCTTCCCGAACCACTTTCACTTGCTCCATCATAATTCCCGCCTGGCGTATAGCCTCTTTCGCGGCACCCACTTGGTCCTCAGGGACGGGGTATGTAGCAAAAAGTGAAGGTGGATTTGCAGTCGACGTCGAAGGCCGCACGCTCGTTAGGGGAACAGTGAAAGTCACGGAGGCCCGAGTGGCATCACCACCATCCCGAGCTACGGCCTCAGGCGCCGGAGTAGATTGGGGGGTCTTGCCAGCCGACGCCCTCCTGTTCCTTCTCACTCTCAGCGGCACTTCGTCGTCGTCATCAGGAAGGTCAATAACATGAGGAGGATCTACAAGGAAAGTTCAATCGACCGGAGTTATAAGAAGTATTCAATCGACTCAAGGCAGAACATCAGTAATCATACCAGGGTTGGAAGTAACGGCATCTTCCATCTCTTGATCATCGTCTTTGGCGGAGATCTCAGAAGTAGCAGCACTGCAAATTTCGGAAGTCAGCCAGTTGGCTCAATGAATCGACCAAGGATCTGTCCACGGTCGACAAAGGAAAACAAGTTCTATCATTACCCAGAAATGGTGGGGACAGTCATCTTCATCCTGGGCAGGGCCTTGGGCGGCTTGGACGGCGTCGCGCGTGGGTGCTTGGGAGCTTTTTTCCGTCGGCGTAGGAGAAGAGGTCCGAGGGCGTTTCGACAACTGCCCAACAGGAGCAGTCGCCTTACCACGTTCCCGCGCAGGGTCGTGT
>NC_041389.1:326349299-326380901 GCF_002162155.2 Triticum dicoccoides
GATTCCCACTCGCCTTGTTCGTCTCCACTTTCGCCTCCGCTCGCCTCCCCTTTCTCGGCCTGCTCCTGTGCTCCGTTGGGTGTCGAGTACATCTCAGTAGTTGCCTGGAGAACAACAGACAAGGCAAAAGTCAATAGACCAATACAAAGAGGACTAATGAAGAAAGCAAGATCTCAGTCGGGAACATAAGGTCAGACCTGGTCCACTTCGTACGTGTTGTCGAGTGGAGGAACCCTCCTGGCTCCTCGGGCGTTGTCTTTGTTCCCTGTGATGCTCGACAGCCACCCTTCCAGCATCTCATCAGTGACCTCCTCTAGGTGAATCCGAGTGGTGTCTTCAAGACCCGAGTACAGCCACATCGGGTGGTCACGAGCCTCGAGCGCTTGGATGCGCCTCCGAAGGAAGACCTCCAGCAAATCCATGCCGGTCACACCCTCGCGGACAAGCTGAACCACTCGACCAACCAGCACTTTGACTTGCGCCTTTTCTTCTGGCGCCACTTTCAGAGAAGCAGGTTTTTGAGCTCGGTCCAGAGAGAAAGGGGGAAGCCCAGTCGACCGTCCTGGGGTCACCTGGTCTTTACAGTAAAACCAGGTCGACTGCCAACCATGGACCGACTCGGGGAAAGTGATAGACAGAAAAGAACTTTTTCCCCTCATCTGGATCGCCAGGCCCCCGCACAGTTGGATCACTTGTGTCCATTCGTCACTCGACTTGGCCTTCTTTACCGATTGGGAGCGACAAGTGAAGATATGCTTAAAGAGTCCCTGATGAGGGCGGCAACCCAAGAAACCCTCATACAAGGAAACGAAAGAAGCAAGATACACGATGGAATTGGGAGTGAAGTGATGGAGCTGCGCTCCGAAGAAGTTCAAAAAGCTCCGGAAAAAAGGATGAGGAGGTAGAGAAAATCCGCGATCGATGTGAGTGGCGAGGAGGACGCACTCACCGTCAAGAGGCTGGGGTCTGACTTCTTTCCCCGGAAGACGTGCAGCTTCGTGGGGAATGACCCCCCCTCGACCATGTCATCAAGATCCTCCTGCCGAATCATAGACGGCATCCAGTCACCCTGGATCCAATCCTTGGACAGAGCAGTCCTCGAGGAAGACCCGCCCCGAGCGGACTTCTTCCCCTTCCCCTGCATCGCCGCCTTCTTCGCATGCTCCAGAGCGGACGTCTTGTCCTTCACCATCATCGCCGGTGAAGCTCGAATAGACCTACAACACTAGGGTGAGAGCGGAGGTGGCGGAGAACCTTGAGAAGGGAGACGGAAAAGAGAGAGCACACTGTTCGGGAGTCCCGAGCCAGCAGCTTATAAGAGGTCGCACCCGAGTGGCTAACTAGTAGGCCCGGGCAATCTTGTCAAATCCCGCAGCAGACGCGCGCGCGGTACGTGGCGAAAAAGGTGGCGCGGAAATCGAGGAGCTTCCGCCTTATCACATCCGATTACTGCGGCTGCCCCCATCCCGCGCGCTTCCCGAAGTTCAAATCCCATAAAATCCGCGGGTTGCAGAACAATTCGTCAGACAGAAGATCCCTTTCACACCATCACTCGGAACTTCACAAGTAAGGAAATTCACTCGACAAACGGCCTAGAATGGATCAAGGTGACTGAAAGAGGTTGACGACATCATCCGTGACAATTGATCCAAGACAAGGCGCTCATGTAGCATAGAGAACCAGCCGGAAGGGTCCCCAACTCTTTCCACTCAAACCTCGATCCATTCGGGGGCTAATGATGAAGCTATGTACCTAGGGTAGGGGCATGGACCTGTCCTAAGTACCCTACCCAAGGACATCCCTAGAGGAAGTTACCTTTCAATCGACTTGGAGGTGTCCCACTCGACGGGTTCAAGACACTCGACCACGAAGCTATCACTCGACTTCGAAGCCAACCACTCGACTGCCAGGAGTTCTACAGTCACTCCGCAGGCAAACGGTCGGTCATTAAGTAGCTCTTATGGTCATTATAGCACTCTATTAGGGGCGTTACCAGTAACGCCCAGCCTTAATGTACTTTAAACCCTGCATTACTGAGGGCTGGAGGGACCTGGCGAACTTTATATAAGCCACCCCCCTCCTCAGTAGCAAGGGTTCGCACCCCTGTTATTCTTACACACATAATCCAGTCGACCGCCTCCGGGCACCGAGACGTAGGGCTTTTACTTCCTCCGAGAAGGGCCTGAACTCGTAATCCTCGCGTGCTTACAACTCCTGCATAGCTAAGATCTAGCCTCTCCATACTTACCCCCCTACATCACTGTCAGACTTAGAACCACGACATTGGGCACGGGCCTCGCCGACGGTCATGGTGCAATGCACCGGTGAGGATGGCGCGGAGGAGGGGGTTGGCGCCGAATCGTCGAGTACCATGTTCTCCATTGGGACGTCGTCGTCCTCGGGCTGCCTGCCGGCCCGGCAGTCTGCAGCAATGGCTGCCATCTCCTTGTGGTCCATTGTCCGCCCGTCTCAAAGAGCGCTAGAGCGCGAGGAAGCCATGGTGGGCAGTAGTGGTTTGGACAGGAGAAAGGGAACGGAGGCTGATGACTGCAGCTATGGCCGGCGCAGCAGTTTATATAGCAATGGTGGGCGGTGGAGGGACGAACATGTGGCGCCGGAGTAGTCGCCTCGGCAACAGCGTATCAGTAATGTGGTCGGCAGACGGACGGACGACACTTGTGTCGTTTGAAGGCGGAGCAATCGCCTGCACTGGGAAGTGGGACGGGCGGCGCTGACCGTTTCGGGCAGAAAGCGCGCGCGGGCGAGGGATGCGGTCTGGGTGGGCCAGGGCAGTCAGACTCGTGCTTGGCAGCGGGTCGGTCTAGTAGCCGGACATGCTGGCTCGCCAGCGAGCTCGCCGAGCTGAGCGACGACAATCAGACGATGGACGTAGCTTCCGACCAGGAGCCGGCGCCATTGTCCAAGCCGGTTCATGTCGTGTTCACCATAGAGCATGTGCGGCCGCACTTCGACGCCCTAATGGCGGAAGAGCTACCAGCGCAGGAGGACCTATGCTGCAACCTCCGTCTCGTCAACGAGCACCGGTGAACAAGTGAAAGACAATGTCATCATGGACATGTGTCCCTATGATCCTGGCTTCCCGAATGAGCAGCGGGCACTGTATCAGACCATCCGTAGGGCCTGCAAGGACCTCTTCATCGTCCTTCGAGTTGTTGCGCTCACCGTGGCACCACCGTCTCGCGTTGTCAACATGGTCAACAGACATGAGGAATGAGGAGATGACTTTACTTGGAGAGGATGACAGTGGGGATCCACCAGGGCCATAGCCGCACGTCCGCAAGTGCCTCCTTATTATATACTACAACTGTAATTTTTTTGCTTCCTCCTGGTTTCCTGACACCACGGTCCCACACCATTGTCCACCTATGTAGTCAATAAACGAGAGAATTGTGCAAGGAGCGGCCGATAGCTGGGACCAAGCAGCTCGAGCAGAATTAGTGTTTTTGAGGTGTGAGCACTGCAGAGTTTTTCTTGAGCGATGTTTTCATTTTTTTTGAGACAAGAGCGATATTTTTGTTGTTGTTCGGAGGAGAGTAGGGTATTAACTGGGCGGGCTGTGGCCCATCTAGCCCAGGCCAGATATCAAGCCCAGATATTAATTTTTTTCAAGCTGAAAATGGCTAGCCCAGCTATAATTTTTTTGAGGAATACCCACGCAAGGTCAACTTGTTATTCTCCGCCCCGCTGGGCTGCAAATCTTTCCTAGGAGGGATGCATTAGGCTTAACAAGAAAATTGGCTTTAATAAATAATAAATGGGATGTAATTATAAAAACTGGGACGTAACTATAAAAAATGCACCAAACACGTAATTAGTTTATAAAATATTATTTTTTGATTTAGAAAATTTTAATTTCATTAATTGTTGCGCGCGCAATGTTTCGTTGGATTTTTATGTAAGACAAATTTATATTGAAATTGTATTTAATCTGACTAGAAATCTAGGGATAAAAATATTTCGGATCCTATCAAAGTGTGGGAAATTTTATTGAATTCTGTTTTGAAAAGTTGGTTGAAATTATTAATCGTTTTCCTAGCTAGAAAATGGGTTGTACTTTTCACAAACTATAAATGGGTTGTAGTAAATTCCATTAGAATTCAAAAATGGGTTGTACATTCTTACATATCTCAAATGGGCTATAAGTTCTCTGCGACACACTTGTGGGCCTACTAAGTTGACGCGTCCCCTAAAAAAGTTGACGCGTATGCAAGGCTTTATCAACCTATAGTCAACACACGGTTCTAGAAACAGTGGCCATTGGATGTCCATCCAACGGATGTCGTGCTTCTTCTTCAATCTTGGATATTCTAGCTTCACCTGCCCAAAAAATGATTCCTCCCACTGATATTTGGGGCGCAGCGTTTCGGAGGCTGACCTGTGGGCCTACTAAGTTGACGCATACCAAGGGCTTTGTCAACTTAGTCAATATAAACTATTCTAGCTGAAGTGACCGTACGATGTCCATCCAACGGTCGTTGTGCTTCTTCAACCTCTGGTCTTCTTGCTCCAGCCGCCCAAAGCAGCGCCGGTCGTGCCACCTGCTCCTGCCACCCGTGGCCAGCTGGGCTGCCACGGAGGCCTCACAGCCCCCTACTACTCCCACCGCTGGCCAGGCCCTGCGGCGACGACAGCCTCACACCGCAACCAAACCAGTGAACCCTCATACTCCTCTCCACGTGGGTATCCACTGCTGCGTCTTCCCTGGCTCCGCGTCATTCCCTTCCCGGGCCTCGCCGTCGTCCACCGCCTTGGTGCTCTCGGCGCGGCGTGGTCAATATGCTCAACGAACGACTTCCATCGGAAGAGTACTGTACATGGAGAGGCTGACAGCTGGGTCCACGGCCGCAGCAAGGAAGTGCCTCCTTATAACGCAGAAAATAATGATTCCTCCATCTGACAGCAGGGACCCACCGGACGGGCCACTGTATTTTGCGGAAAAAAAATTCCCCTTGACTGCTAGGACCCACCAGATACATCTTCGCAGGCAAGGAAGTGCGTCCATATTACGGGCAAAAAAAATGATTCGCCCCCTGACTGCTGGGACCCACCAGCTACATCTTCGCATGCAAGGAAGTGCCTGACAGTCCGGACCCACCTGGTCGAAGCGTATATAGCATTGCCATTCTGGTGGCGAACGTGTACGTACATACGATCGGTCTGTCTGCAGGCTGCAGCGATGAACCGTGGCCGCATAAGGAAGGGCACATGTCGTAGTAAAGGCACGCATGTGTCGTAGTAGAGGTGCGCATGTAGCATGTGCACGTACGTACAGCGGCCAGGGTGCAAGAAAGTAAATAGGGCCACGTAGGTTCATATGGGTGGGGTCTCAAATGCCTACTCGCACATACGTACGGCCAGGCCTCGTGTATGTGGCTGGGTCGGAATGGAGAAGCTGCACTGTCGTCGTGTCATGGGGAGGCAACCGGCTGGGTCGGAACGGAATGCGTCGTCGTGTTCATCGGGAGCCAACCGGCTTGGACGGAACAACCGATGGAAACGAGGCCAGGCATACCGCACAATAGAGGAAACGGCCTTGTGTTCGACCGACCACGGTCGAAATGGGATCTTGTTCATTGGGAGGGGTCTGGCGTACCGCAAAACGGAGGAAACGGACCTCCTACGGTGGAAACGGGGTCCTATTGATTGTGAGGGGTGTGGCATACCGCAAAATGGAGGAAACGGACTTGTGTTGGAGCGCTACGATGGAAATGGGGGTCCTGTTCATCGGGAGGGGTGCCGCGTACCGCAAAACGGGACTCCATGGGATACTGTTCATCTCCACCGTCGACGTCCTCTAGCCTCCACGGGCTACTGTTCATCCACCATCGACCTCTTCCAGCCTCCACCTGCAATTGTTCATCCACGGGCTCCTGTTCATCCAGCCTCCACCGCACGCTCCTCCACCGTCTACTGTTCAACCAGCCCTCTCCACGGGGTCCTGTTCAACCACCCCTCCACGGGCTACTATTCATCCAGCCCTCCACCGGCTACTATTCAACCAGCCCTCCACCGGCTACTGTTCATCCAGCTCTCCACGAGGTCCTGTTCATCCAGCCCTCCACAGGGTCCTGTTCATCCACCGGCTCGATCGATCGGGGTACTGTTCATCCAGCGGCAACAGCCTCTACTACCACATGGTCCTGTTCATCCAACCCCCACCAGGAACTATTCATCCAAACACCCTCAACAACGCTCACTGTTCATCAAGGGAAGGAGGCAGCAGCGATCGATCGGCTTTAGTTAGCAGCAGTAGCGAAGGAATCACTCGGGTTCAGTTAACAGCAAGGGATCGATCGCTCGGGTTCAGTAACGTACCTAGTGCAATCGCTCGGGTTCAGTTAGAGCCCAATGCCTCGCTCGGGTTCAGTTAGAGCCCAATGCCTCGCACACACGCGCGTACGTATGAGTGAAACGCGCATCGCTCGGCCCCGATCACCCACCGTAACCGGGAACTCCCCCGATACTTTCCTCGCCCTCGCTTCTACCACGGCTTTTTCCATCATGGACGGCCCAAAGAATGTCATGCAGCTGCGACTCCGGCCCGCCCAGGATGAAAAGCCCATTTTTTGTCATGATTTTTTGTCATAGAAGTAGGACCCCACCATATCTATGATGATATCGGGTTTTGTCACAATTATCGTCATAGAAGTGTCGTAAGTATGACAGAAAAAATTCGTTCAGCCCAAAATGTCATGGATGTGTCTTTTTTGTAGTGCTATGAATGAAATCTATGCTTATTTACTGAATTTTAGTTGCAAAAATTAGATAGTGCTAGTGATTTCTAGCTGCATATTTTGACAAATCGCAGTGTTACCAGGATTCACAAAAGGCAACGTTACTAGATCAACAAATGCAAATCTTTCCAGTTTGATAAATGGCAACATACCCAATATGACAGATGCAAATCTTACCAAATTGTTTGTACGTGGTTGCACACGGGTCATCCAAAACAACCATTTGCGTTCAAGGGATGCACAAATCCTGCGCTGCTCTCACTTTGCATACGGGTGTTCTATCTAAAATGTTTGCGATCAAGAGCTGCACAAATCCCGCTCGGCACATTTTCCCTTGGCTTCCTGGGGAAGTTGTCAGTTTGCATACGGGTGTTCTAACTAAAACATTTGCAATGAGTGTTTTATATTTAAAAACCCAATTAAAATGCAGCTTGGGCGCCATTAATGGAGAGGATGCGAGCAAGGCGGGCGGCCATGGAAGTCAAAGGGCTCGCTTCCTGATGAGCCTGCGCGGCGTACAGCTCGCACGCTTCCCATTGAGCATCCGCATTGGAGTACAGCTCGCACGCCTTCTGTTTAGTCAAGCAGTCAAGCACCTGTCTGCACGGCACCTCCTAGCCATTAAAAGAGTGAGGCATGGCGTCATGTGAATGGTTAACAGAACACACACAAGTTAAATTATACAAAACGTTTGAGATGTTACAGTGGCAGCTATTTGTTTCAAAATGCCTTTGTTGGCTGTTATTCGAGTGCACCTTCTCTCAAAATGGACACGAAAAATACCACAACATGTCGGGTGCCATTCCATGATAGGATGCCGAATTTCATGAATTTCAGACGAGTTTTGGATTTACTAGAATTAAAAAACAAAGTATCTCAACATTTTGTCGGCAATCAACAATGCCCTGGTGTTTTGAAATTCATTCCCATTTCTTGCATGGGACCTAAGCATGCCCCGAAGGACTCAAATTTGATTCTTTAACAAATTTATATGCACCGGAGCTTGTGCATGTAGTCCAAATTTGAATTATGCACATGAAATGCCTAGAAAACCCACTTAATGCACAAAAATGTCCAAACAAACCCCGAAAAATTCCAAAAGTAAACACAACACTCTTGTTGTTCTATGTTGACACTAGAATTTTTTTTAAGCAATAAGAGGCAACAGATACTGTTTCGTCCCCAAAGGTGGCAGGTTCCCTACCGAAACCATCACGCTTGTTGTGAGAAGCTAAGGTTTGTGAGAAGCTTATACCCAAACCTGCCCCAAATGGGACAAAAAATTTACCACAGCATGTTGATGTTGCTCCATGATAGCATGCCAAGTTTCATGAATTTCAGACGAGTTTTGGATTTACTAGAATTTAAAAGCCCCGTATCTCATTGTTTGCGGCTGAGTGATGGTGGCAGGGTGTTTGAAATTCATTCCCATTTCTTGCATGGGACCTAAGCATGCAACCAAGGACACATATTTGATTTTTCAACCAGTTTATATGCAATGGAGAATGCACATGTAGTTCAAATTTTAATTATGCGCATAAAATGCCTGGAAACCCCAGTTAATGTGTAAAAATGTCCAAACGAACCCTGAAAAATTCCAAAGTTGAACACAACACTCCTGTTGTTCTATGTTGACACTCCAAATTTTTTGAAAGCAATAACAGGCAACGAATATCGTTTTGTCCCCAAAGGTGGCACGTTCCCTACCGAAACCATCACACTTGTGAGAAGATCTGGTTTGTCAGAAACTTATACCCAAACCTGCCCCAAATGGGACAAAACATTTACCACGACATGTTGATGCCGCTCCATGTTAGCATGTCAAGTTTCATGAATTTTAGACAAGTTTTGAATTTACTAGAATTTAAAAACCAGGTATCGCAATGTTTGCGGACTAGTGACGGCGGCAAGGTGTTTGGAATTCATTCCCATTTCTTGCATGGGACCTAAGCATGCAACCGAGGACACATATTTGATTTTTCAACCAGATTATATGCACTGGAGAATGTGCATGTAGTTCAAATTTGAATTATGCGCATAAAATGCCTGGGAAACCCAGTTAATGTGTAAAAATGTCCAAACGAACTGCGAAAAATTTGAAAATTGAACACAACACTCGTGTTGTTCTATGTTGACACTCAAATTTTTTGGAAAGCAATCAGGGGAAACAGATATCGTTTCGTCCCCAAAGGTGGCACGTTCCCTACCGAAACCATCACACTTGTTGTGAGAAGCTCTGGTTTGTGAGAACCTTATAACCAAACCTGCCCCAAATGGGACAAGATTTATACCACGAGATGTTGATGCAGCTCCATGATAGCATGCGAAGTTTCATGAATTTCAGACGAGTTTTGGATTTACTAGAATTTAAAAGACATGTATCTCAATGTTTGCGACGTAGTGACGGTGGCGGGGTGTTTAAAATTCATTCCCATTTCTTGCATGGGACCTAAGCATGCACCTGTCGGATTTCGGGTTTCGGCAGACCCTTAAGGTTCAAACTCTGGGGTGCGCGCGGAGATCTCTCCCCTACCGATCTACGTCCGATCTCCTCGTGTGATCTAAGCTGGAAACGATGAACAACACAAGGGACACGAGATTTATACTGGTTCGGGCCACCGTTGTGGAGTAATACCCTACTCCAGTGTGTGGTGTGGTGGATTGCCTCAGGGGCTGATGATGAACGGTACAAGGGAAGAACAGCCTCGCGAGAGGTGTTCTTGAACTGATGCGATGAACTGCTTGGGTGAGTTCAATCGCCTCTCTCTCTCTCTCTCTCTCTCTCTCTCTCTCTCTCTCTCTCTCTCTTTCTCTCTCTCTCTTCTGCTAGGGCTCTACCAGGTCTGGTCTGATCAGGTCTCTCTACTCTGTGGTGGCTAGCTCTATTTATAGAGGCCCTGGGCCTCTCCCCAAATAATGAGCGAGAAGGGCGCCAACAATTGGCCATTTTGAAGGGGAACATCTAGTACAAGTTATCCTGACCAAAGGAAGTCTTCGGCTACCAAAAGCACTGGTGATGATGCCGTCTTGGGCTCCACGGTGACCTCTGCCCTGCCGCTCTGCTGGTCTTGGTCTCGTTGCACCGGAATGGTAACCTTTGCCCGATGCCTTGGCTTGTGCTTGCCCCCTTTGCACCGAAGGGGAAACAAGGACACTGCGCAGGCCAGCGCCCGTCTGGCGCCCGCCTGGTCTCGATCGTCATGGCTTGCGTCACAGGCTCCTCGCGAGGCACCCCTGCCTTGATCTCTCCGCCTCCTCGCGAGCCTGCCTGATGAGGCTGCTTATGAGGAAGCTTCCTGTCATCTGCCCCGCAAGGCTTGGCCCCTCGCGAGGGTCTTGAGCTTGAGCTGATAAAGACGGGCCGCAACTCCTTCTCAGGCAGCAACTCCTCCAGTGGTGGCCGCGACCAGCCCCCGCGCCGTCACGCCTGCCTGGGTGAAGGTAGCGGGTCAGCCCGCCGTCGCGCCCCGGTGAAGCGAGAGGAGGGATCCGCCTGAGCCCCAGGAGCAGCCCGAACTTTTGCTGTTGGTTGGTGCCGGACGAGTCGCGCCCATTTTGTTGTTCTTCTTCTCCTGCGCAGCAATAGAAGGTAGTATAGGGCCCCGCGGGGGCGTGTTAGAACTGTTGCTGTTAATCATCGCGCTGCTTTCGCTATTTCTGCGCTATGTTTCTGCGCCGTGCGCCCATGTGCGGGAATTATTTTAGCTCAGTGGGGCTTGACGCGGTCCTCGCCTCTCAAGGCCGTGGCCTCGCTGTGCGCTTCATGCCCTGCAAGGAACAGTAGGAGGGGTAACTTTCAGTCTTGGCTGTGGGGGCGATCGGCCCAGGTCCTACGCTCGTGTCGCGATGCCCGTGGGGCACGGACTGGGAGGGGTGCTCTCGTAGAGGACTCGGATAGGAAAGCTCCAAACGATCGGGGCAGAAAACACTCGCGAGGGCGCCCGCGAACCTCCCTCGCTAGACTTGTGCGAGAGAAAACGAGGCAAGCGAGTGAAAAAGATAGAGAGTCACAAGCCAGGAACGTCAACAGCTCCAATAAAACCTCAAACGGGAATAAACAAGCCAACTGCAGAAAGCAAATGAAAAAGCCGCGTCCGGCACCTATTCTAGTCTTCGACGTCTTCTCACCAGCGCGGAGCTAAGTGCTGCCACTGGGCATGGGCGGGAGCCCCCGAGTCCCAAGGGCGGCACTCCGGAGACTCCGGGGCGTGTACAGCCCCACTGATTATTACGTGAGAGTGTCACGGGCGGCGAGCTTCACAGGCATTGGCCTTCTTCACAGGCACCGGGCCTTTCCCAAAATGCGGCAGCTTCACAGGCACCGGGCCTTTCCCAAAATGCGGCAGCTTCACAGGCATTTGCCTTCTTCATAGGCACCGGGCCTTTCCCAAAATGCGGCATCTTCACAGGCATTTGCCTTCTTCACAGGCACCGGGCCTTTCCTAGGCACTAGGCCTCGCTCAGGGATAGAACCTCCGGAGATGTTGGATGTTCCACGCGTTCTGGATGGGTACCCCCTCTGTGGTCTCCAAGCGCGCGGAGCCAGGCCTGGAAACATGAACAACCATGAATGGGCCCTCCCACATGGGAGAGAGCTTGTGCAGCCCCTCCCTGGAGAGAACCCGTCTGAGCACGAGATCCCCTACCTCAAGAGTTCTGGGGCGGATGTTGCGGCAGTGGTATCGTCGCAGCGCCTGTTGATACCTTGCCGCTCGCAGTGCGGCTTCTCGACGGCGTTCCTCCCCCAGCATGAGATCCGTCCCCCGCATGGCGTCCTGCTGCGTCTCGTCGAACGCCAGGACCCGTGCGGAGCGACGCCTGACCTCGTGAGGGAGAACAGCCTCTGCTCCATAGACGAGGAAGAACGGGGTCTCGCCAGTCGGCTTGGTCGCAGTTGTGCGGATTGACCACAACACGGACTGGAGCTCGTTGTACCAACCCCTGCCACAGGCCTCCAGCTTCTTCTTGAAGGTCCTGGCTTTGAGGCCCCTCAGGACCTCCGTGTTGGCTCGCTCGGCCTGGCCGTTGCTCCGGGGGTGTGCTACCGAAGCGTAGCATACCTGCGTTCCAAGGTTAGCATAGTACGTTTTGAAGAGATTACTGGTGAATTGCGAACCGTTGTCGGTGATGATGCGGTTAGGCACCCCAAATCGGCTCGCAAAGCCCTTGATGAACTTGACTGCGGAGCCTGCCGGGATTGTGCGGACAGCTTCCACCTCAGCCCACTTGGTGAACTTGTCCACAACGACGTAGAGGTAGCGATAGCCCCCTGGCGCCCGAGGAAACGGACCCAGAATGTCCAGCCCCCAAACTGCGAACGGCCATGAGAGGGGTATAGTCTGTAGACCCCCCGCAGGCTGATGGATCTGCTTAGCGTGAAACTGGCAGGCGTCACAAGCCTTCACCAGCTCAACGGCGTCGTTGAGCGCCGTGGGCCAGTAGAATCCACTACGGAACGCCTTGCCGACGAGGGTTCGTGACTACGAGTGGTGCCCACAGTCTCCGTCGTGTATGTCCGCCAGCAGCTCCTTCCCTTGCTCTCTGGAGATGCAGCATAGGGACATGTCATTCGGTCGCTTCTGGTAGAGCTCTCCATCCTTGATGCAATAAGCTGTGGCCTGTCGCGCCACACGCTCCGCCTCCTCCTCGTTCTCCGGCAGAGTCCATTGCATCAAGTAGTTCTTGACCTCCGGGATCCAACACCCTTCCTGAGGCTCCAACGCCAGGAGTAGGGGTGCCCCTGAGGCCGGGCCGCAGACCGGGGCTCCTGAGGCAGGCGGCTGAGGTAGCTCCTCCTTTAGTTGTGCCGTGCTCGACAGTGACGGCACCGCCGAGGGTTTGAAGAGCCGTTCCTCGAAGACGCCAGGCTCCTGAGGCAGTTGCCTAGATGCCCTCTTGGCAATGTCATCAGCCTCATGATTGGTGCCACGAGGCACATGCTGCAACTCCAGCCCCCAGAACTGTTTCTCCATCTTGCGAACCTCAGCAAGGTAGGCTTCCATATGCTCGTCCTTCGGCTCGTATATCTTGTTGGAGAAGTTGACGAGGAGCAGCGAATCGCCCTTGATGTTGAGGCGTTTCACCCCTAAGGCAATTGCCGCCTTCAAGCCTGCTATTAGGCCTTCGTACTCTGCTATGTTGTTGGAGACCTTTTCTCCGTGCTGGAAGCAGAGTTGTACGGCGTAGTAGAGTTTGTCCTCGGTAGGGGATACGAGTACTGCGCCAGCTCCCGCACCGTGTCGGGAAAACGCCCCATCGAAGTACATGACCCAATCGTCTGGTGCTTCACTTCCCGGGGAAAGTGACCGGTATTTGCCTTTCTCGAGACCCGGCGCTTCTGCCCATTCTGTCACGAAATCCGCAAGTGCGGCCCCCTTGATGACTCTGGTCGTACTGAATTCTAGCTAAAATGTCTGTAGTTCGATGTTCCATTCAGCGACCCTTCCAGCTGAGTTGGGGCTCCTGAGTACCCTTTCCAAGGGGTATGCTGAGACGACTTTGATTGGATGGCCTTGGAAGTAGTGCCGCAGCTTGCGTGAGGCCACTAATAGCGCGAGGAGGAGTTTTTGAGGCATGGGATACCGTGCCCTTGCGTCCCGCAGCACCGTGCTGATGAAGTACAAGGGATGCTCGAGGAGGTCGAGGGTGCTGGCGTAGCTTGCGTCCTCCAGAGGTCGAGGCGTCCCCTGAGACGACGGAGCCCCCAGTGCTTGGTCGCTCAGAGTGGCCTCTCCTGCTCTAGGCATGTTCTCCTGCTGCGGATGTTCCTTTTCGGTCGCGGTCATGGTCTTCGCGAGGCCCTCTTGGCTCTGCTTTACTTCAGTCTGGACGGTCGCTGCGGCCTTGGTCCGGCGCTCCTCCCTGACCGCCACCAGGGCTGCGCTAGCGGAGTACGGGGTGGCCGCAAGGTAGAGCACCAGGGGCTCCCGAGGACGTAGAGCTACCATCACTGGTGGGGTGGTAAGATACCTCTTGAGATCTTGGAATCCCTTGTCGGCCTCTTCAGTCCATTCGAAGGGGCCCTTCTTCTTCATCAGCTTGAAGAAGGGCAGCGCTCCCAGCATGGAAATGAAACGCCCTAGCGCGGTTACACGCCCGGTGAGCTTCTGCATCTCTCTGAGGGTCCTTGACGGACTCATGTCTTTGACTGCCTTGACCTTCTTCGATGCCCCTGTGGGACACGAGGAAACCCAGGAGCTTGCCCGAGGGGACTCCAAACATGCACTTCTCCGGGTTGAGCCGCAGGTCTACTTCGTTGAGGCTCGCAAAAGTTTCTTCCAGATCATGTATCAGGGTTTCTGCCTCCCAAGACTTCACCACAATGTCGTCGACGTAAGCTTTAGCGTTCCTCCCGAGCTGCCGGCCCAAGGCGATGTGCATCAGCCGCTCAGTTAATGTTAGGAGTATGTTATATTGTGCAATGTGGTGCTCAGTTAATGTTTGGTTCATTTGTGGTGGTGTTTAGCTAACTGCTTGGTTCAATTCTACACTGCGATGTCCAATTGTCGTGGGTAGAATTTTGTATTGTTGTGCATGTGAGGAATTAATTGAATTTGGCTGCACTTAATACACGAGAAACATATACAAGTGCTATATTTCCTAGTTCTTAATCATGCTTGGTTTGGATAAATGGGTTTTACATCTGGCTTGAATTAATCTGATGAATCTGCAATGTGCTTATTTTTCATCAACATATTTTACTGATAGCATGCGAACCCTTACTTAAGCTGATGACTAACTACCTTATATGTGTTGCAGGGAAACAATGGGAAGCACTGAGGTTTACAATCAAGGTTAGCACGTGCATGGTCCGTTGTCTAATAGCACATTATTGTGCAATTGCAGGAACCATTCTAATATTTCGGTTTTTAACAATTTGGTCTTGCACATGTAGGTCCTGCTGTCAGAGGTTTTGACCCACTGTTCGACCCTTTTGCGTATGGGGAAATGAGTTGTCCATGAATATCAGTCAAGTCAAGAAACTCGGAAAGATTGTTAGGATAAAGAAATTAGTGACAAAAAACAACCAGATCTTTGTCTGCACAATGAAGAAGACATCAATTCACTACATGATGGTACTAACTATTATACCTTGCCTTTTTTATTCCTTTGCCCCATTTCCAATATAGAGAAGATATTTACGCACATCCTTGTTTTCAGGCCTTTCCAAAGCAGTTCACTGATGATTACCTCTCAAACCACCTGTATGGTCAGGAGGTGAGGAAGTTATTCATACAACACCCACGGTTCAATATTGAAGTGTTCTTGAAGAGGACAAAGGATGGACGGTCAATCATCCACAGGCACATGCCAAAATTTACAAAGACCTTCAACATCAATGAAGGCTCAATATTCGCCTTCTGCTTCTGTAGTTTTCCAGCTGAGATACATCTGTCGATGTACCCTCTATGATGCTAATTTCGAAAGGTTATAGATGTTGCATGTGAAACTTGGTCCTGGTGTAGTTGTGTAATGGGGTAGCTGAGTGCTGAAACTATATGATGTTGTAATCTGATGTATTTCAATTATGAAAATGAAATATATTGTGTGCTTAATATGAAATGTCGATTATATTAATAAATGGATTATGAATAATCGGCTAATTAGCATGCTAATGGTGAATTAGCCTGCTAATTGGGTTTTGCTATTGCAAAGGTTGTTGAAAAAATACCGTGGGCGATGACCTCAGGCAACGCACACAGTTTCTAGAAATAAACCATGTTGGATCAATGAACAATCACACACGAATTTCTCTTGAAAACTGTTTGCGTTAGGCCACCTTGCGCAAACGTTTACCACATAAATCATGTGTGTGATGGACAGCCTTTGCTACACAGTTTCTTCTATGGATTGGGTGTGATACATTCAATAACGCAAACGATTTAACGGGAAAAATTGTGTGTGATGTACCTGTGAACGGAAAAGTTTTCCTTGGAGTGACTGTGTGGGATGTACATACGAACGGAATCGTTTAGTGGGGACTGACTGTGTGGGATGTACTTTCGACCGGAAACAATTTCTCCGTATAATTGTAATTTTTTAACTCTATTGTATGTATTTCCGTATTTGAGTGCTCGCCGGTTGCACATGACCTCATTTTGCCGAGCGTGTGTGCCAGGAGGGAATATCCCCAATGGTTTCTGGGTCGTGTGGGAAGGACCCCCCCTATCGCACACTCACTTGGCGGCGGTTCCAAAGGCCGTCGCGGCAAGGGGTTAAAAACCGTTTGTTTAGGAGCTCGATGTACTAGTGTTTTGGCCATTGTTGCAATTAATAGGAAGTAATAAAGAAAGAGATGTTTCACATACATGAAGGAAATATGCCCTAGAGGCAATAATAAAGTTATTATTTATTTCCTTATTTCATGATAAATGTTTATTATTCATGCTAGAATTGTATTAACCGGAAACTTAGTACATGTGTGAATACATAAACAAAACAAAGTGTCCCTAGTATGCCTCTACTTGACTAGTTTGTTAATCAAAGATGGTTATGTTTCCTAACCATAGACATGTGTTGTCATCTGATGAACGAGATCACATCATTAGGAGAATGATGTTATGGACAAGACCCAATCGTTAGCTTAGCATTATCATCGTTACAGTTTCATTGCTACTGCTTTCTTCATGACTTATACATGTTCCTCGGACTATGAGATTATGCAACTCCCGAATACCAGAGGAACACCTTGTGTGCTATCAAACGTCACAACATAACTGGGTGATTATAAAAATTATCTACAGGTGTCTCCAATGGTTTTGTTGAGTTGGCATAGATCGAGATTAGGATTTGTCACTCCGTGTATCGGAGAGGTATCTCTGGGCCCTCTCAGTAATTCACATCACTATAAGCCTTGCAAGCATTGTGACTAATGAGTTAGTTGCGGGATGATGCATTATGGAACGAGTAAAGAGACTTGCCGGTAACGAGATTGAATTAGGAATTGAGATACCGACGAGCGAATCTCGGGCAAGTAACATACCGATGACAAAGGGAACAACGTATGTTGTTGTGCGGTTTGACCGATAAAGATCTGCATAGAATATGTAAGAACCAATATGAGCATCTAGGTTCCGTTATTGGTTATTGACTGGAGATGAGTCTCGGTCATGTCTACATAGTTCTCGAACCCGTAGGGTCCGCACGCTTAACATTCTGTGACGATTTGTATTATGAGTTATGTGATTTGATGACCGAACTTTGTTCGGAGTCCCGGATGAGATTAGGGACATGACGAGGAGTCTCAAAATGGTCGAGACGTAAAGATTGATATATTGGAAGGCTATATTCGGACATCGGAAAGGTTCCGAGTGATTCGGGTATTTTTCGGAGTACCGGAGACTTACGGGAATTCGTATTGGGCCTTAATGGGCCATACGGGAAAGGAGAGAAAGGCCTCAAGGGTGGCCGCGCCCCTTCCCCATGGACTGGTCCGAATTGGACTAGGGAAAGGAGGCGCCCCCTTCCTTCCTTCCTTCCTTCTCCTTCTCCCTTCCTTTTTTGTTATTCCATGTGGGAGGTGGAATCCTACTAGGACTAGGGAGTCCTAGTAGGACTCCACACTTTGGGCGCGCCCTATGAGGGTCGGCCTCCTCCTCCCTCCATCCTTTATATACGTGGCCAGGGGGCACCCCATAGACACACAAGTTGATCATTGATCTCTTAGCCATGTGCGGTGCCCCTCTCCACCATAATCCACCTCGGTCATATCGTTGGAGTGCTTTGGCAAAGCCCTGCGCCGGTAGCTTCATCATCACCATTATCACGCCGTCGTGCTGACAAAACTCTCCCTCGACACTCTGCTGGATCGTGAGTTCGTGGGACGTCACCGAGCTGAACGTGTGCTGAACTCGGAGGTGTCGTACGTTCGGTACTTGGATCGGTCGAATCGTGAAGACGTACGACTACATCAACCGCGTTGTCATAATGCTTCCGCTTTCGGTCTACGAGGGTCTCGCTCGTTGCTATGCATCACCATAATCTTGCGTGTGTGTAGGAATTTTTTTGAAATTACTACGTTCCCCAACACTGGCATCTGAGCCAGGTCTATGCGTAGAAGTTATATGCACGAGTAGAACACAAGTGAGTTGTGGGCGATAATAGTCATACTGCTTACCAGCATGTCATACTTTGATTCAGCGGTATTGTTGGATGAAGCAGCCCAGACCGACATTACACGTACGCTTACGTGAGACTGGTTCTACCGACGTGCTTCGCACACGGGTGCCTGGCGGATGTCAGTTTCTCCAACTTTAGTTGAATCGAGTGTGGCTACGCTCGGTCCTTGTTGAAGGTTAAAACAACACATACTTGACGCAAAATCGCTGTGGTTTTGATGCGTAGGTAAGAACGGTTCTTGCTCAGCCCGTAGCAGCCACATAAAACTTGCAACAACAAAGTAGAGGACGTCTAACTTGTTTTTGCAGGGCTTGCTGTGATGTGATATGGTCAAGACGTGATGATATATAAATTTTTGTATGAGATGATCATGTTTGGTTAAAGTTCTCGGCAACTGGCAGGAGCCTTATGGTTGTCTCTTTATTGCATAAGATGCAAGTGCCATAGCAATAGTTGCAAAAGCAATAGTTGGCAAGACAACCATGTAACGACACGTTGATAGAGATCAAGATGCTGGAGATCATGGTGTCATGCCGGTGATGATGGAGATCATGACGGTACTTTGGAGATGGAGATCAAAGGCACAAGATGATGATGGCCATATCATGTCACATATTTTTGCATGTGATGTTTATCTTTTATACATCTTATTGTGCTTAGTTCGGCAGTAGCTTTATAAGATGATCCCTTAATAAATTTTCAAGGTATAAGTGTTCTCCCTGAGTATGCACCATTGCGACAGTTCTTCGTGCTGAGACACCACGTGATGATCGGGTGTGATAAGCTCTACGTTCACATACATTGGGTGCAAGCCAGTTTTGCACATGCAGAATACTTGGGTTAAACTTGACGAGCCTAGCATATGCAGATATGGCCTCGGAACACTGGAGACCGAAAGGTCGAGCGTGAATCATATAGTAGATATGATCGACATAGTGATGTTCACCATTGAAAACTACTCCATCTCACGTGATGATCGGACATGGTTTAGTTGATTTGGATCACGTGATCATTTAGATGACTAGAGGGATGTCTATCTAAGTGGGAGTTATTAAGTAATATGATTAATTGAACTTTAATTTATCATGAAATTAGTCCTGATAGTATTTGCATATCTATGGTGTAGATCAATAGCTCGCGGTGTAGTTTCCGGTTTATTTTTGATATGTTCCTAGAGAAAAGATAAGTTAAGAAATGTTAGTAGCAATGATGCGGACTAGCTCCATGATCTGAGGATTATCCTCATTGCTGCACAGAAGTATTATGTCCTTGATGCACCGCTAGGTGACAGACCTATTGCAGGAGCAGATGCAGACGTTATGAACGTTTGACAATGCTCAGTATGATGACTACTTGATAGTTTAGTGCACCATGCTTTACGGCTTAGAACCGGGACTTCAAAAATGTTTTGAATGACATGGAGCATATGAGATGTTCCAAGAGTTGAAATTGGTATTTCATACTCATGCCCGTGTCGAGAGGTATGAAACCTCTGACAATACTTTGCCTACAAGATGGAGGAGAATAGCTCAACCAGTGAGCATGTGCTCAGATTGTCTGGGTACTACAATTGCTTGAATCAAGTGGGAGTTAATCTTCCAGATAAGATAGTAATTGACAAAGTTCTCTAGTCACTATCACCAAGTTACTAGAACTTTGTGATGAACTATAATATGCAAGGGATAATGAAAACAATTCCCAAGCTCTTCACGATGCTAAAAGCGGTGAAGGTAGAAATCAAGAAAAGCATAAAGTGTTGATGGTTAACAAGACCACTAGTTTCAAGAAAAGGGCAAAGGGATAGAAAGGGAACTTCAAGAAGAATGACAAACAAGTTGTCACTCCCGTGAAGAAGCCCAAAGCTAGACCCAAGCCTGAAACTGAGTGCTTCTACTGCAAAGGAAATGGTCACTAGAAGTGGAACTGCCCTAGATACTTGGCGGATAAGAAGGATGGCATAGTGAACAAAGGTATATTGGATATACATGTTATTGATGTGTACTTTACTAGTGTTTATAGCAACCCCTCGGTATTTGATACTGGTTTAGTTGCTAAGAGTAGTAACTCGAAACGGGAGTTGCAAAATAAACAGAGGCTAGTTAAGGGCGAGGTGATGATATGTGTTGGAAGCAATTCCAAGGTTGATAAGATCACCATCACACACTCCCTTTACCTTCGGGGTTAGTGTTGAACCTAAAATAAATGTTATTTGGTGTTTGCGTTGAGCATGAATATGATTGGATCATGTTTATTGCAATACGGTTATTCATTTATGTCAAAGAATAATTGTTGTTCTATTTACATGATAAATCCTTTTATGGTCATACACTCAATATAAATGGTTTATTGAATCTCAATCGTAGTGATAAAAATATTCATAATATTGAAGCCAAAAGATACAAAGTTGATAATGATAGTGCAACTTATTTGTAGCACTGCCGTTTAGGTCATATTGGTGTAAAGCGCATGAAGAAACTCCATGCTGATGGGCTTTTGGAATCACTTGATGCTTGCGAACCATGCCTCATGGGCAATATGACTAAGACTCCATTCTCCGGAACAATGGAGCGAGCAACTGACTTATTGGAAATAATACATACTGATGTATGCGGTCCGATGAGTGTTGAGGCTCGCAGCGGGTATCATTATTTTCTGACCTTCACAAATGATTTGAGCAGATATGGGTATATCTACTTGATGAAACATAAGTCTGAAACATTTGAAAAGTTCAAAGAATTTCAGAGTGAAGTGGAAAATCATCATGAAAAGAAAATAAAGTTTCTATGATCTGATCGCGGAGACGAATATTTGAGTTACGAGTTTTGTATTAAATTAAAACAATGTGTTCACAAATTCGTGCCACCAAGCACACCACAACATAATGGTTTGCCCGAACGTCAAAACCGTACTTTATTGGATATAGTACAATCTATGATGTTTCTTACCGATTTACCACTATCATTTTGGGGTTATGCATTAGAGGCAGCTGCATTCACGTTAAAAAGGGCACCATCTAAATTCGTTGAGACGACACCGTATGAACTGTGGTTTAGCAAGAAACCTAAGCTGCCATTTCTTAAGATTTGGGATTGCGATGTTTATGTGAAAAAGTTTCAACCTGATAAGCTCAAACCCAAATCGAAGAACTGCGTCTTCATAGGATACCCAAAAGAAAATGTTGGGTACACCTTCTATCACAGATCCAAAGGCAAGATCTTTGTTGCTAAGAATGGAATCTTTCTAGAGAAGGAGTTCCTCTCAAAAGAAGTGAGTGGGAGGAAAGTAGAACTTGATGAGGTAACTGTACCTGCTCCCTTATTGGAAAGTAGTTCATCAAAGAAATCTGTTCCTGTGACTCCTACACCAATTAGTGAGGAAGCTAATGATGATGATCATGTAACTTCAGATCAAGTTACTACCGAACCTCGTAGGTCAACCAGAGTAAGATCTGCACCAGAGTGGTACGTCCTGTTCTGGAGGTCATGTTACTTGACCATGATGAACCTACGAACTATGAGGAAGCGATGATGAGCCCGAATTCCGCGAAATGGCTTGAGGCCATGAAATCTGAGATGGGATCCATGTATGAAAACAAAGTATGGACTTTGGTGGAATTGCCCGTTGATCGGCAAGCCATGAGAATAAATGGATATTCAAGCGGAATACGGGCGCTGATGGTAGTGTTACTATCTACAAAGCTCGACTTGTCGCGAAAGGTTTTCGACAAGTTCAAGGTGTTGACTACAATGAGTTTTTCTCACTCGTAACAATGCTTAAGTCTGTCCGAATCATATTAGCAATTGCTGCATTTTATGAAATTTGGCAAATGGATAAACAAAACTACATTCCTTAGTGGATTTATTAAAGAGGAGTTGTATAAGATGCGACCAGAAGGTTTTGTCAATCCTAAAGGTGCTAACAAAATATGCAAGATCCAGCAATCCATCTATGGACTGGTGCAAGCATCTCGGAGTTGGAATATACGCTTTGATAAGTTGATCAAAGCATATAGTTTTATATAGACTTTCGGTGAAGCTTGTATTTACAAGAAAGTGAGTGGGAGCACTACAACCTTTCTGATAAGTATATGTGAATGACATATTGTCGATCGGAAATGATGTAGAATTTTCTGGAAAGCATAAAGGAGTGTTTGAAAGGAGTTTTTCAAAGAAACACCTCGGTGAAGCTGCTTACATATTGAGCATCAAGATCTATAGAGATAGATCAAGACGCTTGATAAGTTCTTTTTAATGAGTGCATACCTTGACAAGTTTTTGAAGTAGTTCAAAATGGAACAGTCAAAGAAAGAGTTCTTGTCTGTGTTGCAAGGTGTGAAGTTGAGTAAGACTCAAAGCCCGACCACGGCAGAAGATACAGAGAGAATGAAAGTCATTCCCTATGCCTCAGCGATAGGTTCTATAAAGTATGCCATGTTGTGTACCAGACGTATTGTATACCTTGCTCTGAGTTTGGCAAGGGAGTACAATTTTTGATCTAGGAGTAGATCATTGGACAGTGGTCAAAATTATCCTTAGAGGACTAAGGAAATATTTCTCGGCTATGGAGGTGAGAAAGAGTTCGTCATAAAGAGTTACGTCGATGCAAGCTTTGAGACCGATCTGGATGACTCTAAGTCACAATCCGGATACATACTGAAAATGGTAGCAATTAGCTAAAGTAGCTCTGTGCAGAGCATTGTAGACATAGAAATTTGCAAAATACATAAGATTTGAATTTGGCAGACCCGTTGACTAAACTTCTCTCACAAGCAAAACATGATCACACCTTAGTACTCTTTGGGTGTTAATCACATGGCGATGTGAACCAAGATTACTGACTCTAGTAAACCCTTTGAGTGTCGGTCACATGGCGATGTGAACTATGGGTGTTAATCACATGGTGATGTGAACTATTGGTGTTAAATCACATGGCGATGTGAACTAGATTATTGACTCTAGTGCAAGTGGGAGACCGAAGGAATTATCCACTAGAGGCAATAATAAAGTTACTATTTATTTCCTTATTTCATGATAAATGTTTATTAGTCATGCTAGAATTGTATTAACCGGAAACTTAGTACATGTGTGAATACATAGACAAAACAAAGTGTCCCTAGTATGTCTCTACTTGACTAGTTCGTTTATCAAAGATGGTTATGTTTCCTAACCATAGACATGTGTTGTCATTTGATGAACGGGATCACATCATTAGGAGAATGATGTGATGGACAAGACCCATTCGTTAGCTTAGCATTATGATCGTTACAGTTTCATTGCTACTGCTTTCTTCATGACTTATACATGTTACTCAGACTATGAGATTATGCAACTCCCGAATACCAGAGGTACACATTGTGTGCTATCAAACGTAACAACGTAACTGGCTGATTATAAAGATGCTCTACAGGTGTCTCCGATGGTGTTTGTTGAGTTGGCATAGATCGAGTTTAGGATTTTTCACTCCGTGTATCAGAGAGGTATCTCTGGGCCCTCTCGGCAATGCACATCTCTATAAGCCTTGCAAGAATTGTGACTAATGAGTTAGTTGCGGGATGATGCATTACGAAACGAGTAATGAGACTTTCTGGTAACGAGATTGAACTAGGTATTGAGATACCGACGATCGAATCTCGGGCAAGTAACATACCGATGACAAAGGGAACAACGTATGTTGTTATGCGGTTTGACCGATAAAGATCTTCGTAGAATATGTAGGAACCAACATGAGTATCCAGGTTCCGCTATTGGTTATTGGCTGGAGATGAGTCTCGGTCATGTCTACATAGTTCTCCCCATAGGGTCCGCACGCTTAGCGTTCTGTGACGATTTGTATTATGAGTTATGTGATTTGATGACCGAATTTTGTTCGGAGTCCCGGATGAGAACGGGGACATGTCGAGGAGTCTTGAAATGGTCGAGACGTAAAGATCGATATATTGGAAGGCTATATTCGGACATCGGAAAGGTTCCGAGTGATTCGGATATTTTTCGGAGTACTGGAGAGTTACGGGAATTCGTATTGGGCCTTAATGGGCCATACGGGAAAGAAGAGAAAGGCCTCAAGGGTGGCCGCGCCCCTTCCCCATGGACTGGTCCGAATTGGACTAGGGAAAGGGGGCGCCCCCTTCCTTCCTTCTCCTTCTCCCTTCCCTTTTTCTTATTCCATGTGGGAGGTGGACTCCTACTAGGACTAGGGAGTCCTAGTAGGACTCCACACTTTGGGCGCGCCCTATGAGGGCCGGCCTCCTCCTCCCTCCATCCTTTATATACGTGGCCAGGGGGCACCCCATAGACGCACAAGTTGATCATTGATCTCTTAGTCGTGTGCGGTGCCCCCTCCACCATAATCCACCTCGGTCATATCGTTTCAGTGCTTTGGCGAAGCCCTGCGCTGGTAGCTTCATCATCACCGTCATCACGCCGTCGTGCTGACGAAAATCTCCCTCAACACTCTGCTGGATCGTGAGTTCGTGGGACATCACCGAGTTGAACGTGTGCTGAACTCGGAGGTGCCGTACGTTCGGTACTTGGATCGGTCGGATCGTGATGACGTACGACTACATCAACCGCGTTGTCATAACGCTTCCGCTTTCGGTCTACGAGGGTACATGGACAACACTCTCCCGATCGTGGCTATGCATCACCATGATCTTGCGTGTGCGTCGGAATTTTTTAGAAATTACTACGTTCCCCAACAATATAAATATACTATCTTGGACATCTTTTGTGATTGTGAGCACTCATTAAAATATTACATGCTAAAAGGTTGATGTTGGACAAGGAAGACAACATAATGGGTTATGTTTTCTTATATCGGAATAGAAGTTATATCATCATGGATCCTCGAACATGTTGACCTTCCTTCTCATCCTATGCTAGCCAAATCTTTTGCACCAAGTAGAGATACTACTTGTGCATCCAAACATCCCTTAAACAAGTTTTGCAATAAGAGTCCACTATGTCTACCTATGGGTTGAGTAGGATCCTTCAGGTAAGTTGTCATCGGTGCAAGTGATACCCATTTTGCATCATGCTTTCATATCGTTATTTATTGCATTATGGGCTGTTATTAAACGTTATGTCACAATACTTATGCCTATTCTCTCTTATTTTACAATGTTTACATGAAGAGGGAGAATGCCGGCAGCTGGAATTCTGGGCTGGAAAAGGAGCAAATATTAGAGACCTATTCTGCACAGCTCCAAAAGTCTTGAAAATACACGGAAGTCATTTTTGGAATTAATAAAAAATACTGAGCAAAGAAACTACCAGAGGGGGGCCACACCCTGGCCACGAGGGTGGGAGGCGCGCCCTACCCCCCTGGGCGCGCCCCGTGCCTCGTGGCCCCCCTGGCAGGCCTCCGGTGCCCATCTTCTGCTATATGAAGTCTTTCGTCCGATAAAAAAATCATAAGCAAGCTTTGGGGTAGAAACTCCGCCGCCACGAGGCGGCACCTTGGCGAAACCAATCTAGAGCTCCGGTAGAGCTGTTCTGCCGGGGAAACTTCCCTCCGGGAGGGGGAAATCATCGCCATCGTCATCACCAACGATCCTCTCATCGGGATGTGGTCAATCTCCATCAACATCTTCACCAGCACCATCTCCTCTCAAACCCTAGTTCATCTCTTGTATCCAATAATTTGTATCAAAACCTCAGATTGGTACATGTAGGTTGCTAGTAGTGTTGATTACTCCTTGTAGTTGATGCTAGTTGGTTTACTTGGTGGAAGATCATATGTTTAGATCCATTATGCATATTAATACCCCTTCGATTATGAACATGAATATGCTTTGTGAGTTACGTTTGTTCCTGAGGACATGGGAGAAGTCTTGCTATAAGTAGTCATGTGAATTTGGTATTCGTTCAATATTTGGATGAGATGTATGTTGTCTTTCCTCTAGTGGTGTTATGTGAACGTCGACTACATCATACTTCACCATTGTTTGGGCCTAGAGGAAGGCATTGGGAAGTAATAAGTTGATGATGGGTTGCTAGAGTGACAGAAGCTTAAACCCTAGTTTATGTGTTGCTTCGTAAGGGGCTGATTTGGATCCATATGTTTCATGCTATGGTTAGGTTTACCATAATACTTCTTTTGTAGTTGCGGATGCTTGCAATAGGAGTTGATCATAAGTGGGATGCTTGTCCAAGTAAGGACAGCGCCCAAGCACCGGTCTACCCACATATCAAATTATCAAAGTACCGAACGCGAATCATATGAGCGTGATGAAAACTAGCTTGACGATAATTCCCATGTTTCCTCGGGGGCGCTTTTCTCTATATAAGAGTTTGTCCAGGCTTTTCCTTTGCTACAAAAAGGATTGGGAGACCTTGCTGCACTTTGTTTACTTTCATTACTTGTTACCCGTTACAAATTACCTTATCACAAAACTATCAGTTACCGCTAATTTCAGTGCTTGCAGAGAATACCTTACTGAAAACCGCTTGACGTTTCCTTCTGCTCCTCGTTGGGTTCAACACTCTTACTTACCGAAAGGACTACGATAGATCCCCTATACTTTTGGGTCATCGGGACTCTTTTCTGGCGACGTTGCCGGGGAGTGAAGCGCCTTTGGTAAGTGGAATTTGGTAAGGAAAATTTTATATAGTGTGCTGAAATTTACTGTCACTTGCTACTATGGAAAGTAATCCTTTGAGGGGCTTGTTCGGGGTATCTTCACCTCGACCAGTAGAGCAAATAGTTGCTCCTCAACCTACTGAACCTACTAAAAATGTCTACTTTGAAATTCCTTTGGGTATGATAGAGAAATTGCTGGCTAATCCTTTTACAGGTGACGGAACATTGCATCCTGATTTACACTTAATCTATGTGGATGAAGTTTGTGGATTATTTAAGCTTGCAGGTATGCCTGATGATGTTATCAATAAGAAGGTCTTCCCTTTATATTTGAAGGGAGATGCATTGACATGGTATAGGCTATGTGATGATATGGGATCATGGAGCTACAAATGATTGAAATTGGAATTTCATCAGAAGTTTTATCCTATGCATCTTGTTCATCGTGATCGTAATTATATATATATTATTTTTGGCCTCGCGAAGGAGAAAACATCGCTCAAGCTTGGGGGAGGCTTAAATCAATGTTATATTCATGCCCCGATCATGAGCTCTCAAGAGAAATGATTATTTAGAATTTTTATGCTCGGCTTTCTCGTAATAATTAATCCATGCTCGATACTTCTTGTACTGGCTCCTTTATGATGAAGACTATTGAATTCAAATGGGACTTATTGGAAAGAATTAAACGCAACTCTGAATATTGGGACCTCAGCGAAGGTAAGGAGTCAGGTATAACACCAAAGTTTGATTGTGTTAAATCTTTTATGGATATCGATGTTTTCCGTGAATTTAGCACTAAATATGGATTTGACTCTGAGATAGTAGCTTCTTTCTGTGAATCCTTTGCTACTCATGTTGATCTCCCTAAGGAGAAGTGGTTTAAATATAATCCTCCCATTAAAGTAAAAGTAGTTGCACCTATTAAAGTTGAAGAAAAGACTATCACTTATAATGATCCTATTGTTCCTGCGGCTTATGCTGAGAAACCACCTTTCCCTGTTAGAATAAAGGATCATGCTAAAGCTTCAACTGTTGTCAACAAAAGTAATATTAGGACACACAAACCCCCTGAGCAAGTTAATGTTGAACCTAATATTGCTATGGTTAAAGATCTCTTGGCTGATAATATTGATGAGCATGTTATTTATTTCTGTGAGGAAACTGCTAGAATTGCTAAGCCTGGTGCTAAAGACAAACATAGACCTGTTGTAGGCATGCCTGTTATTTCTGTTAAAATAGGAGATCATTGTTATCATGGCTTATGTGATATGGGTGCTAGTGCTAGTGCAATACCTTGTTCCTTATACAAAGAAATTATGCAGGATATTGCACCTGCTGAGATAGAAGAAATTGATGTCACAATTAAGGTTGCCAATAGAGATACTATATCACGGATTGGGATTGTTAGAGATGTTGAAGTCTTGTGTGGGAAGGTTAAATATCCTATTGATTTTCTTGTTCTTGGTGCCCCACAAGATAGCTTTTGTCCCATTATATTTGGTAGACCCTTCTTGAATACTGTTAATGCTAGGATAGACTACGAGAAGGATATTGTTACTATTGGTTTGGGCGATATGTCTCATGAATTTAACTTTGCTAAATTTCGTAGACAACCCCGTGATGAGGAATTTCCTAGTAAGGATTAAATTATTGGTCTTGCTTCTATTGTTGTGCCTCCTAATGATCCTTTAGAACAATATTTGCTTGACCATGAAAATGATATGTTTATGAATGAAAGAAGGGAAATAGATGAAGTATTCTTTAAACAAGGACCTATTCTGAAACAGAACTTGCCTGTTGAAATCCTAGGGGATCCTCCTCCACCCAAGGGCGATCCTGCGTTTGAGCTTAAACCATTACCTGATACTCTTAAATATGCTTATCTTGATGAAAAGAAGATATATCCTGTTATTATTAGTGCTAAACTTTCAGAGAAGGAGGAAGAGAAATTATTGAAAACTCTGAAGAAGCACCGTGCTGCTATTGGATATACTCTTGATGATCTTAAGGGCATTAGTCCCACTCTATGTCAACACAAAATAAATTTGGAGAAAGATGCCAAACCAGTTATTGATCACCAACGACGACTAAATCCAAAAAATGAAAGAAGTGGTAAGAAAGGAAATACTAAAGCTCCTTGAGGCAGGTATAATTTATCCCATTGCTGATAGTCAGTGGGTAAGTCCTGTCCATTGTGTCCCTAAGAAGGGAGGTATTAATTACTGTCATTCCTAATGATAAAGATGAATTGATCCCACAAAGAATTATTACAGGTTATAGGATGGTAATTTATTTTCACAAATTAGATAAAGCTACTAAAAAAGATCATTACCCTTTGCCTTTTATTGGTCAAATGCTAGAAAGATTATGCAAACACACACATTTTTGCTTTCTAGATGGTTACTCTGGTTTCTCCCAAATACCCGTGTTAGCTAAGGATCAAGAAAAGACTACTTTTACTTGCCCTTTCGGTACTTTTTCTTATAGACATATGCCTTTTGGTTTATGTAATGAACCTGCTACCTTTCAAAGATGCATGATGGCTATATTCTCTGACTTTTGTGAAAAGATTTGTGAGGTTTTCATGGACGACTTCTCCGTTTATTGATCCTCTTTTGATGATTGCTTGAGCAACCTTGATCGAGTTTTGTAGAGATGTGAAGAAACTAATCTTGTCTTGAACTGGGAGAAGTGCCACTTTATGGTTAATGAAGGTATTGTCTTGGGGCATAAAATTTCTGAAAGAGGTATTGAAGTAGATAAAGCTAAAGTTGATGCTATTGAAAAGATGTCGTGTCCCAAGGACATCAAAGGTATAAGAAGTTTCCTTGGTCATGCCGGTTTTTATAGGAGGTTCATTAAGGACTTTTCAAAAAATTATTGGCCTCTGACTAATCTATTACAAAAAGATATACCTTTTGTCTTTGATGATGATTGTGTAGAAGCATTTGAAATACTTAAGAAAGCATTGATTTCTGCACCTATTGTTCAGCCACCTGATTGGAATTCACCCTTTGAAATTATGTGTGATGATAGTGATTATGCTATAGGTGTTGTTCTAGGACAAAGAGTTGATAAGAAATTAAATGTTATTCAATATGCTAGTGAAACTCTAGACAGTGCCCAGAGAAATTATGCTACTACTAAAAAACAATTCTTAGCAGTTGTATTTGCTTGTGATAAGTTCAGACCTTATATTGTTGATTCTAAATTAACTATTCACACTGATCATGCTGCTATTAAGTATCTTATGGAAAAGAAAGATGCTAAACCTAGACTTATTAGATGGGTTCTTTTGCTACAAGAATTTGATTTGCATATTATTGATAGAAAGGGAGCTGAGAACCCCGTCGCAGACAACTTGTCTAGGTTAGAGAATGTTCTTGATGACCCACTACCTATTGTTGATAGCTTTCCTGATGAACAATTAAATGTAATAAATGCTTCTTGTACTGCTCCATGGTATGCTGATTATGCTAATTACATTGTTGCTAAATTTATACCACCTGGTTTCACATACCAACAAAAGTAAAAGTTTTTCTATGATTTAAGACATTACTTCTGGGATGACCCACACTTTATAAAAAGGGGTAGATGGTGTTATTAGACCTTGTATACCTGAGCATGAACAGGAACAAATTCTATGCAAGTGTCACTCCGAAGCTTATGGAGGACACCACGCTGGAGATAGAACTGCACATAAGGTATTGCAATTCGGTTTTTATTGGCCTACTCTCTTCAAGGATGCTCGTAAGTTTGTCTTATCTTGTGATGAATGTCAAAGGATTGGTAATATTAGTAGACGTCAAGAAATGCCTATGAATTATTCACTTGGTATTGAACCATTTGATGTTTGGGGCTTTGATTATATGGGACCATTTCCTTCCTCTAATGGGTATATATACACATATTTTAGTTGTTGTCGATTACGTTACTAAGTGGATATAAGCTATTCCAACTAGTAGTGCTGATCATAACACCTCTATTAAGATGCTTAAATAAGTTGTTTTCTCGAGGTTTGGAGTCCCTAGATATTTAATGAGTGATGGTGGTTCACATTTTATTCATGGTGCTTTTCATAAAATGCTTGCTAAGTATGATGTTAATCATAGAGTTGCATCTCCATATCACCCACAGTCTAGAGGACAAGTAGAATTGATCAATAGAGAGCTCAAATTAATTTTGCAAAAGATTGGTAATAGATCTAGAAAGAATTGGTCCAAGAAACTTGATGATGCATTATGGGCCTATAGAACTGCATATAAAAATCCTATGGGTATGTCTTCGTATAAAATGGTTTATGGAAAAGCATGTAACTTACCTCTCGAGCTAGAACATAAGGCATATTGGGCTATTAAAGAGCTCAATTATGATTTCAAACTTGCTGGTGAGAAGAGGCTATTTGACATTAGCTCACTTGATGAATGGAGAACCCAAGCCTATGAGAATGCCAAACTGTTTAAAGAAAGAGTCAAAAGATGGCATGACAAAAGGATACAAAAATGTGAGTTTAATATAGGTGATTATGTGTTGCTATTCAACTCTCGTTTAAGGTTTTTTGCAGGAAAACTTCTGTCTAAATGGGAAGGTCCTTATGTTATCGAGGAGGTCTATCGTTCCGATGCCATAAAAATCAAAAACTTCGAAGGCACAAATCCGAAGGTGGTGAACGGTCAAAGAATCAAACATTATATCTCAGGTAATCCCATAAATGTTGAAACTAATATTATTGAAACCGTAACCCCGGAGGAATACATAAGGGAGACTTTCCAGAACGTTTCAGACTCCAAAAAGGAATAGGTATGTGGTACGGTGTGTAAACCGACTCGAAAAAAGTTCTAATGGCAATTTTTCTCCGTTTTGGAATATTTTAAAAAAATAGGAAAATAAGAAGTTGTCCGGGAAGGACACGAGGCTTCCATGAGGGTGGGAGGCACGCCCTACCCCCCCCCCCCGGGACGTCCCCCTACCTCGTGGCCACCTCGTGTGCCCTCCGGACTCCGTTTTTTTGCACGATACTTCTTTTGGTTGATAAAAAATCATTATATAATCTCCCGAAGGTTTTGACCATCGTATCATGCGATTATCCTTTGTACCCGTTTCGAGCTGTTTTTCTAACAGATCTAGATCACCATGACGTCCCCAAGTG
>NC_041389.1:326381278-326381863 GCF_002162155.2 Triticum dicoccoides
GATAAGACCGAGCACCTCCAAGCCCAAATCTATGACCTGCAAAACCAAAACTGTGAGTATGAATATAGATTCAAGAGGATGAATTTGGCTGCATATTTGAGGATTCCGGAGACTCGATCATCTTTCTATGATGGTGAGCCTATGCCCTGGAAGATGGACGACAAGCCTACATCATCAACAACTCCACCATCTTCTTCACCAGCAAAGGAGTAATCACATGGGTATGGGCACTCCCCTTGGCAACTGTCAAGCTTGTGGGAGGTGCCCCGGTATCATATCACCATCACATTCCTACCTTTACCGTTTTTCTTAGTTCGATCCTTTTGGTATTATATTGATCTTGTAGAATAAAGTTTCAGTATGATCTAGTTGTGAGTTTTGCTTTATGATCCTTCTATGTAATCTAGTCCGTGAGCTATCCATAATAAAGATTAGTGTTGAGTCAAGGGCTTGATTATCTTGCTATGATTTTGAGTGAATAAAAGAAAGAGAAAGAATAAAAAGAAATAAAGAGATCATATTGATCTTATGGAGAGTAATGACTTCACATATAAAGAGTATGATGAATAAAAGTTATTGAGAGTT
>NC_041389.1:326385237-326388715 GCF_002162155.2 Triticum dicoccoides
GACTGGAAAGGAGAAAATCTGAGAGACCTATTCAGCACAACTCCAAAATTCCTAAAAATTTACGGAGAATTATTTTAGAATATATAAAAATATCGGGCAAAGAAAATACCAAAGGGGACCCACTAGGTGGCCACAAGCCTGGGGGCGTGCCCTACCCCCCTGGGCGTGCCCCTAGGGCTTGTGGGCCCCTGGCAGGTCTCCGTTGCCCATCTTCTGCTATATGGAGCATTTTGACCTAGAAAAAATCAGAAGGAAGCTTTCAGGACAAAGCGTCGCCGTCTCGAGGAGGAACCTAGGCATAAGAAATCTAGGGCTCTGGCGGAGCTGCTCTTCCGGGCAAACTTTCATCCGAGAGGGGGAAATTGAAGCCCTCATCATCACCAATGATCCTCTCATCGAGAGGGGGTCAATATTCATCAACATCTTCACCAGCACCATCTCCTCTCAAACCCTAGTTCACCTCTTGTATTCAATCTTTGCCTCAGAACCTCATATTGGTACCTGTGGGTTGCTAGTAGTGTTGATTACTCCATGTAAATGGTGACCCACAAGTATAGGGTATCAATCATAGTCCTTTCGATAAGTAAGAGTGTCAAACCCAACGAGCAGCAGAAGGAAATGGCAAGAGGTTTTCATCAAGGTAGCTTTCTGCAAGCATTGAAATTATTTGTAACAGATAGTTTCATAGCAAGATATTTTGTAACAAGCGAGTAATGGTAACAGTAAATAAAGTGCAGCAAGGTAGCCCAATCCTTTTGTGGCAAAGGACAGGCCAAAACAGTCTCTTATAATTGCCAAAGCGTTCTTGAGGGTACACGAGAATTTCATCTAGTCACTTTCATCATGTTGGCTCAATTCATGATCGCTACTTTGATAATTTGATATGTGGGTGGACCGGTGCTCAGGTTTTGTTCTTACTTGAACAAGCCTCCTACTTATGATTAACCCCCTCGCAAGCATCCGCAACAACGAGAAAAGTATTAAGATAAAATATAACCATAGCATTAAACTTTTGGATCCAAATCGGTCCCTTACGGAATAGCGCATAAACTAGGGTTTAAGCTTCTGTCACTCCAGCAACCCATCATCTAATAACTACTCCACAATGCATTCCCTTAGGCCCAAATATGGTGAAGTGCCATGTAGTCAACATTCACATGACACCACTAAGGGAATCACAACATACATACCATCAAAATATCGAACACATATCAAGTTCACATGATTACTTGCAACAAGATTTCTCCCGTGACCTCAAGAACAAAATTAACTACTCACAAATGATAATCATCTCAAGATCATAGGGGTATTAAATAGAATAATTGATCTGAACATATAATCTTCCACCAAATAAACCATATAGTAATCAACTACAAGATGTAATCAACACTACTAGTCACCCACAAGCACCAATCTAAGGTTCCGGTGCAAAGATTGAACACAAGAGATGAACTAGGATTTGAGATGAGATGGTGATGTTGAAGATGTTGATGAAGATTGCCCTCCCCAATATGGGAGAGTTGTTGGTGATCATGATGACGATGATTTCCCCCTCCGGGAGGGAAGTTCCCCCGGCAGAGTCGCTCCGCGGAGGGAAAAAGTGCTCCTGCCCAAGTTCCGCCTCGAGACTGCGGCGCTTCGTCCCGAAAGTCCTCTCCTTATTTTTTTATGTCAAAATGACTTATATACCAGAAGAGGGGCACCGGAGGTGGGCCGAGGAGGGCATAACCCACCAGGGCGCGCCTGGGCTCCCTGGCGCGCCCAGGTGGGTTGTGCCCACCTGGAGGGCTCCCTCTGGTGGTTATTTGCTCCAATATTCCCGATATATTCCAAACTAATTCTCCGTAATTGTCAGCTCATTTGGAGATGTGCAGAATAGGTAACTCTGATGTAGCTTTTCCAGGTCCAGAATTCTAGCTGCCGGTATTCTCCCTCTTTGTGTAAACCTTGCATATTATGAGAGAAAAGGCATTAGAACTACTCCTAAAGCGTTATTATGCAATAAAACATAGTAAATAACATTATTTAAACCTGCAAAATGGACGTATCAACTCCACCAAGCTTAGACCTCGCTTGTCCACAAGCGAAAACCGAAATCGAAAAACATGTCCACATGCTTAGAGAGAGAGAGGTGTCGATAAAAACAAAATACGGACATAGAAGCATCATGTATATTATTGTAACACCAGCGAACTTTAACATAGAACTTTTATCACGTAACTTTTATCACATAACTTTTATCATAAACTTCTTATGAACAAGTAACAAGTCATCACAACATAGAAGTATAAAGCATAAACTCTATTGAAAACGAACAAACTATGTTCTCGGTCAACTTTGCAACTACAATTCATCATCTTTTCAGGAAGGGTCTCGTATTGGAGCCTTTTGGCAAGTCCACATACTCAACCATCATATAGTCTTCTATGGTTGCTAACACTCACCGCATACCCATGAGCAAAAAGTTTCAACCAGACACATAGGAAGATAGGGGCTTATAGTTTCACCTCCCAACGCATTCACCTCAAGGGTGATGTCAACAATAATAACTGATGCCCACCCATAATCAACTAGATATATGTGCCTAGATCTTTCCTTACCACATGATGCTTCGGAAAGAGAAAATAAAAAAGAATAGTGAAGAATACTTTGACTCTTTCATAAAAGTAAATACATAAAAGTAAAAGATAGGCCCTTTACAGAGGGAAGCAGAGGTTGCCATGCACTTTTTGGTTGTATGCTCAATCTCTTAGTGCAAAAGAACGTCACGTTATATTGCCCCTTGTGATGGCAACCTTTATTATGCAGTCTGCCACCTTTATTATTTTTCCATCACTAGTTCGTACAACGCTCAATTTTCTCTTACACTAAATGATCTAACACATTTATAAGCAATTTTTATTGCCTTATTGCATCGATGACAACTTACTTGAAGGATCTTACTCAATCCATAGGTAGGTATGGTGAACTCTCAAAGCAAGATTTGGGTTTAAGTGTGTTTGGATGCACAAGTAGTATCTCTACTTAGTGCGGAATTTGTGGCTAGCAAAGATATGGGGCAAGCACCACATGTTAAAGGATCTATGACAATATAACCTCTATGTGAATACGAACAAACATAAATCATTACGTTGTCTTCCTTGTCCAATGTCAACAATTTTGGCATATAATACTTTGATGGGGGCCCATAATCATAAAAGATGTCCAAGATAGTATATTTGCATGCGAATATTCTCTTCCCTTATTAATTCTTTCATGAATTTCATCATTGACCAATGCTATGTTTGTCAATCTCCAATAAATTTTACTACTTACACTCTTCCTTATGTGATGCAATTACTTAGCATAGGGTTAGCATATGATCTTTTTCATTTATTTTCCTTTCTTTTTATTGAACATGAAAGTAAAGAAAGCAAAACTCAAACTAAACTTTATTATATATCTCGCACACGATTACAAGGATAGATAGATCACTAAG
>NC_041389.1:326391421-326422872 GCF_002162155.2 Triticum dicoccoides
AAACGACCACCACCAGTAGAGGCCTCAACAAGGTTCTTGTCCAGCTATATCAGCTCCTTGCTGGCCCTTCAAGCGGATCCTCGTGGCGATCATGTCAAAGGAAATATGGTGGCCACTCCCCAGGTCAAGAGGAAGCAAGTAGCGCATGTCTACCAAGCAAAGGAGCAGACATTCAGATGGGAGGCACCGCCGGCCGGTTAGGTGGCGCTCAACATCGACGGCTCCTTCTGTGACAAAGACGGGAGTGCTGGGGCTGGTATGGTTCTCAGGGACGAACATGGAGATATCATCTTCTCTTCTAGCCGAGAGTTACGGCAATGTATGTCCCCGTTGGAGTCTGAACTTGCAGCATGCATGGAGGGCATTTCCCTAGCCTCACAATGGTTTGCACTACCGATTGTTGTCCAAACGGACTTCCTGGACGTGACCAAGCTGATTAATGAAGGAGGAGAGAACCAGTCTGAGCGTATGATGATGGTACGTGAGATTACTAAGCTTCTACACGACCGTGGGGAATTTCTAGTCAAGGATGTAAGGAGAGAACAAAATGTTGTTAGCCACTTTTTAGCAAACTATGGTAGAATAAAAAAGCGCACCACGGTGTGGCTTTGATCTGGTCCAGACGAGGTGCCGGAACTTTGTAATGCAGACATGGCTGCTGGTTGATGAATGAAACCCTTTTCCCTCGCAAAAAATGGGTTCGGGGGGTATATAAAGATGTTTTATCTTGGGAAACTAGCAAACAGGAGAAAAACAGAGTCCGAAAGGTACCCGAGTGGGCAAAACCCACCTGGGCGCACCTGGTGTCTTGTGCCCACCAAGGTTGCCTTCCTGGCTATTTCTTAATTTCCTAATTTTTGTAATAATCCAAAACTGATAAAAAATAGTTTTGCGGATTTTTAGGAGTCCGTTTACTTACCGTATTACGTACCTCCTCTTTTTCACGATTCTGAAGTGTTCCAGAAGGCTTCTTTTATGTGTTCCTACAGTGTCATGGTTTGAATAATATTGCTTTCAACATTAATAGGTGTACCTGAGATATAGTGTTTAATTCTTTGCCCATTGACAACCTTCGGGTTAGTACCTTCAACATTATTTATTTTGATAGCTCCAGAATGATAAACTTCTTCAATAACATAAGGTCCTTCCCATTTGGAGAGATGTTTTCCTGCAAAGAATCTGAAATGAGAGTTGTACAAAAGGACATATTCACCCACTTTGAACTCATGCTTTTGGATTCTTTTATCATGCCATCTCTTAACGTTTTCTTTAAATAATTTGGCATTTTCATAAGCTTGGGTTCTCCATTCATCTAGTGAGCTAATATCAAATTACCTCTTTTCACCGACAAGTAATAAATCATAGTTGAGTTCTTCAATTGGCCAATATGCATTATGTTCTAACTCAAGAGCAAATGACAAGCTTTTCCATAAACCATTTTATAAGGAGACATACCCATAGGATTTTTATAAGCTGTTCTGTAAGCCCAAAGTGCATCGTCTAATTTCTTAGACCAATTCTTTCAGGACCTATTGACAGTTTTTTTGTAAAATTAATTTTATTTCTCTATTGCTATGTTCAACTTGACCACTAGTCTGAGGATGATAGGGTGATGCAATTCTATGGTTAGAATCATACTTAGCTAGCATTTTACAGAAAGCACCATGAATAAAGTATGAACCACCATTAGTCATAAAATATCTAGGGACTCCAAATCTTGGGAAAATAACTTCCTTAAACATTTTAATAGAGGTGTTGTGATCAACACTACTGGTTGGAATAGCTTCTACCCACTTAGTAACATAATCAACATCAAGCAAAAATATGTGTATACCCATTAGAGGAAGGAAAAGGTCCCATGTAACCAAAACCCCAAACATCAAATGCTTAAACAGCAAGAGGATAATTCATAGGCATTTCCTGACGCTTACCAATATTACCAATTCTTTGACATTCGTCACAAGATAAAAAAACTTACGGGAATCCTTGAAGAGGGTATGTCAGGGATATACCCCGCGGAATGACCCGGCGGAGATATGACCCGGCTGGGACTTGGTGTTTCATTGGTGACCCGGCAAATTATAAGCCGGCGGATGGTAAGCCGGCAGACAGTTATAAGCCAGATTGTAAGCCGGCGGACAGTTATAAGCCAGATTATAAGCCAGGTTGTAAGCCAGACTACAAGCCAGATTATAAGCCAGATTGTAAGCCGGTGGACAGTTATGAGCCAGATTGTAAGCCAGCAGACAGTTATGACCCAGAAAGTACTTAGCCATGAACATGAGTCGCATGGAGTTAAGAATCCCAAGATGTTAAGAAGCCCATGGTGAGAAGCCCATGGAGAGAAGCCCTTGAAGAGAAGTCAGAATAGTTTAAGTGTTAATCCGAGTTGGACTCTACATGTAACCCACCCCTTCAACTTATATAAGGAGGGGCAGGGCACCCGAAGAGGGAGAGGAAAAATAATCTCTAAGGCTAGACACTACTAAAGGGGAGCCGGCTTATGTGGCGACTCCCTCATGAGCATAATGAGACCTAGCCACAAACAGCATGTAGGGCTATTACCAGATGATATTTCCTGGTGCCCGAAGCTATCTAAATCCTTGTCTTGTGTGTTGATCTGCCTCGTGTCTCTCGTCCCGATCAACCCCTCTCAAGCTACCACATAGATGTGTTGGCCTCACGACTAAGTCCTCAAACTAGGACATCTGCCGTGACAAATCCACGACAGTTGGCGCCCACCGCGGGGCTCGTGCACGGTGGTGTTGAGTTCTTGGAGGGATCTTTCTAGGGATCGAGAAGTTCGCAATTTCTGGATGAAGAAAAGCCGGTTTGAAAGGATTTGCATCAGTTTCAAGTTTAGTAATCCAGATTTTAGGATTTGTGAGATTTAAAGTTCAAGAGAATTAAGGTTGTCGTATGATGACTACCGCAAGTTACCAACATCATCGTCTTCTTCAATGGCCTATTCCACTCCCGGCGTGTCAAGTTTCCCTCGGTAACTCACCAGATCAGAAGGGTTAGAGTCGCCATTTCATTTTTTGTTCACCAATTAACCATCAGTTGCAAAAGTCAAAGCCTGAGTTGGGTAAAGCACAGTAGCATGACAACCCAGAGGAGGATTTGGTCTTCAACGCCGAAACTCGCATGGTCCGAGTCGACCTCAATCAACCTTGTCGCCGGGTCGTGTACCTCAAGCTCTCTCACCTTGAGCCGCCAGTCGTGTCGAGCCGCCGTTGCCTCGTCCGCCTTGTGCTGAGCTGCCACAACCGCGTCCACGCCACGTTAAGCTGTCGACTGCGTCAACCGCGGCCCCAAACCGGCCTGCTGCCATCACCACATTGTTGATTCGCCCTGCCTCAATCTCTGAGTCATGTCCGCTACGCCTTGGGCTGGTCCTCTACTACAGCTACCACCATAAGACGAGCCGCCATGCGCCGCCTCAATCCACCAACCGCGCCCGCCGGTTCACAACTCAAGCCGTCTTCAAGCCGCCAAGGCCTCGTGCCGCTTCTGCCGCACCAAGAGTCACCTTCACCGGCGCCACCTCCGCATCTACTGGTCTTTACCTCGGTTTCAAGTCTGGGTCGCCGGCCACTTTGTCCATGAGCCACAGCAGGTACAAATCGGCTCCAAATCGTTTCTGCTCTGGAGTGTCTCAGCACCTCTGTGTAGCATCCGAGCCGCCCCTAAGCAATTCCGCCGTCGAGTCACCGGTCTTGTTCTTCAGCCGGTCTCTGTCGCGCCGGCTTTGAGCCGTCGTCTTCACCACAATTGAGTCGCCCTCACCTCACTACCGCGGCTACCTCTGTTTCACGCCATTGTCAAACCGCTTCCAAGTTGGTTTCAAGCCACCCAAGTCGTCATCTCTGTTGCCATAGTTTGACACTGCAACCAAGTCGGCCTTGTATGCAGCACCGTACCTCGGGTCACTGCAGTCACTCTACCACCTGTCACCCTGGCCGCAGGCCCACCTCGCCGGTCCTCCTCCTGTGCTGGAAGCTGCCAGCATCGCCCTCAGGGCTGACCTCTGCTCCGCCGACCCGTGACCGGCCACCGCCCGCGTGCTCGCAATCTCTAGCGCGTTGGCCGGCTTGCGTGACCTCCGCGGCCTTGAGCTATCCCCAACTCCGCGGTATCGAGCAGCTCCGCCTCTGTCATGGCCGGGCCAAGCCGGCAGCCTCGCCTCTCGCTCTGTTCCCCCCTCCCTGTTGCGCCACTAAGACGCCCTGGCCTTGCTTCCGCCATGACCCGTCACGGTCAAGTCGCCTTGATGCCTAGTCTTCCCCGCCTTCATCTTTGGCTCGCCACACCGCTTGAGCTGCCCTCAAGCTGGTCGTAATGGTAGTATCATAGCTAGTATCATGCATGCCAACTAGGCAATTTTGATGACGTGTCATAGCATTAAATGAAGAAAGAGAGGGTGTAGTATCATATCATGATACCGTATCATATTAAATGCTGTGCTACTTTGTGTCATGCATGGCAATAAATAGAATACTACATGATACCAATATATGATACTATGCATTAGAGAGGTAGTATCATACACTAGTATCATATGCATGATACTAGTATATGATACTCCCCATTACGACCAGCCTCACTCGCGCGATCAGCCTCCGCCGTCGCGGTGGGCCGCCACCTCCGCGGCCTCGTCGAGCCGCCATGCGCCGCCTCCCATTCCCGCGGATTCGCCTTGCTCCACTCTAAGTCGCCCCCACTGCGCTGAGACGCCGGCTACCTCCCCTCGGCCCTGCATGAGCCGTCGCTTGCTACCACCAAAGCTGCCTATGGCCCTAACTCTGCTGCCTGAGGCTGGTCGTAATGGTAGTATCATAGCTAGTATCATACATGCCAACTAGGCAATTTTGATGATGTGTCATAGCATTAAATGAAGAAAGAGAGGGTGTAGTATCATATCATGATACCGTATCATATTAAATGCTTTGCTACTTTGTGTCATGCATGGCAATAAATAGAGTACTACATGATACTAATATATGATACTATGCATTAGGGAGGTAGTATCATACACTAGTATCATATGCATGATACTAGTATATGATACTCCCCATTACAACCAGCCTGAGAGACTCCCTCTGCCTTTGAGCCGACCCGACCTAAAGAGTCGCCGGCCGTGTCTCCACTGTCCCACTGTTCTAAGTCGGCCCTGCGCCGCCACGCTTCAAGTCGCCATCTGCCTAACCACGCCTCGGCATCGCTCCGCCTCCCTTCTGCGGGTCAACCTGAGCCGCCGAGTCTCGCTCCACCAGAGCCCCGTAGACCCGAGCCACGTCGACCCGCAGTCGTGCCTGAGTCGCCCGTTGGCCCCTCACCCCCGCTTCTGCTGACCTGCCAGGGACACGCCCCTGCTGGGGTAGCCTTGTCTCACCAAATGTGAACAGGGGGATAAATAAGAAAGGAAAGTTGACCTGGCTGAAAAAAAGGGGTTAGCATGCCCCGGAGGATCCCTTCTGAGCCGCCCGGTGCCACGTTTTAAGCCACCGCCTCTGTCGTTGTTGCTGCAACCCTACGCTTGATAATTCTTGATAAAACATATCAGGTGAAATCCATCCTGTCAAGTTTCTATTGATACATCTTTATTTTCTTTGAGAACAATTACTCTCATTTGTGCAAATTCTTATGCAGAATTCATAATTTGCAAAGGAGACCATAAAACTATGGCCCTTGCCTACATCAGACGGATCAATGGACAGGGTCATTTATAACCCGTCAAGATTCAACATATTCTAGCATTCCGCTGTTCAACTATATGTCAGTTTACATCACGGTCAAATATGGAGAATCTCAAGCCAACTCCTCGAGTCGTCTTAAGACTCGATGGCTACAATGATATGACTCAGCAAGCCTTGCCAATTTCAGCAAATTCAAGAATCCCATGACGTTGAAGGGGAAGATAACCCAGTCCAGGAGGCTGCTGCCATATTAATGAAAATTTAAAGGCCGTCAGAAAATTTCCGGCTCAAAATGAAGATTCCGGTTTAGAATCCGGCTCAAGAGACATCTCTCTACCATAAATCTTTGAAACTCTCAATATCCGGTTTAACATCCGGTTCAAAAACAATCCATCTCTCGCAAGTTCGAGTTCTCAGGAAAAACTAAGAGGTTGCCAAAGAGAATTTGCTGGGTATCTTGCCTTATTGGCTTATCTTATTGATCACTTGGGGGCTTCCTGTTCAAACATAGGTGTATTCACCAAACAGAACATAGTGTTACTACCCTCTTGACCGAATATGTCACTTGGGGGCTTCCTGTTCAAACATAGGTGTATTCACCAAAGAGAACATAGCATTACTACCCTCTTGACTGGGTTATCTTGTTCAAACATAGGTGTATTCACCAAAGAGGACGTAACCCTTCCGGGTTATCCTGCCTGTATGCCAGATGCTTCTCCATCAGGTAATCCTGATTGACCCGCCGAACACTTAACAGTCAATGTTTTAAACAAGACCCTGAACTCATTAAGGTTAAAACGGCAGTTTGTCATGTGAGGGCATGATACGTCTCCGTCGTATCTACTTTTCCAAACACTTTTGCCCTTGTTTTGGACTCTAACTTGCATGATTTGAATGGAACTAACCGGAACTGACGTTGTTTTCAGCAGAATTGCCATGATGTTATTTTATGTGCAGAAAACAAAAGTTCTCGGAATGACCTGAAACTCCACGGAACATCTTATAAAAAATAATAAAAAATCCTCGCCAAAGATGAAGACCAGGGGGCCACACCCTGTCCACGAGGGTGGGGGGCGCCCCCACCCCCTAGGGCGCGCCCCCTACCTCGTGGGTCCCCTGGAGACCTTCCGACGCCAACTCCAACTCTACATATTTGCTTTCAGGGAGAAAAAAATAGGAGAGAAGAAATCATCGCGTTTTACGATACGGAGCCGCCGCCAAGCCCTGAAACCTCTCGGGAGGGCTGATCTGGAGTCCGTTCAGGGCTCCGGAGAGGGGGATTCATCGCCGTCGTCATCATCAACAATCCTCCATCACCAATTTCATGATGCTCATCGCCGTGCGTGAGTAATTCCATCGTAGGCTTGCTGGACGGTGATGGGTTGGATGAGATCTATCATGTAATCGAGTTAGTTTTGTTAGGGTTTGATCCCTAGTATCCACTATGTTCTGAGATTGATGTTGCTATGACCTTGCTATGCTTAATGCTTGTCACTAGGGCCCGAGTGCCATGATTTCAGATCTGAACCTATTATGTTTTCATGAATATATGTGTGTTCTTGATCCTATCTTGCAAGTCTATAGTCACCTACTATGTGTTATGATCCGGCAACCCCGAAGTGACAATAATCGGGACCACTCCCGGTGATGACCAAAGTTTGAGGAGTTCATGTATTCACTATGTGTTAATGCTTTGTTCCGGTTCTCTATTAAAAGGAGGCCTTAATATCCCTTAGTTTCCATTAGGACCCCGCTGCCACGGGAGGGTAGGACAAAAGATGTCATGCAAGTTCTTTTCCATAAGCACGTATGACTATATTCGGAATACATGCCTACATTACATTGATGAATTGGAGCTAGTTCTATGTCACCCTATATTATGACTGTTACATGATGAACCGCATCCGGCATAATTATCTGTCACACCCTGCATTTTGTAACATGTTTTTTTGCATTAATAAAGCATGAAAATTTGGACCAACAAAACCTTTTGCATTATTTGGCTTTTATTTGGAGTTGGATTTCTCTCTGTGGTTTTTCAAGTGCTCTTTGTAGTCAACTACTTCACCTTCTATACTTCATCTCCTTATCCCAAACTCCTGCCCAAAGATCATGCCATGTGTATTATGCAGTATAGTATATTCTTACAAAAATGATTTGGCCAAAAAGTATTTCCAAAAGTTAGTTTTCCAAAAACCCCTTGATTGAGGATTGCACTTCAAGTACTTAATTAAGGGCAGTAAAAATCTTTCCAAAAATATATTTGACTCCTATTAGATATAGGATACCCAGAAACCACAAAAGTATAATTTTAAAAGTTCTTTCCTATTTTATTTAAAGGCTTTTTCTTAAGGCCATAAATGGTCTTTAATAGGTTAAAATTATTTTAATGTTTCAAAAATATTTGAGAAAAATTAGGGAGACTCAATGGACATATATTTTCCATATATGAGAGTTTCAACACATGGTTATGATCAAATATTGGACAAAACCTCCCAAAACCATTTCTGCCCATTCCAAGGATTTGAAATATTTCTACAGGAAATATTTTCATAAAAATCCAGGAAAAATCCAGCAAGTCACAAATGCCTATTGTGATGATCTTGCAAAGCCTCATGTCAATTAAAGTCATTTTGGTTCACCAAAATGCCCCAAAACCATCTCTGACCAGAACCATATTTGAACAAGTTTGCACTACCAACTTTCTCCCCTTGACCCCAACTTTTGTGAGCATGTTCACATAACCAAATGAGGCCACTACACCAAGTGGTACATCAAGGAGAAGTGATTTGCTCAACTAGACCTTCACAAGTCTAGTTCTGCTCATTTCTAGGGTTTGCCAAAGTTGCATTGGCAACTTTACCCAAATAAGCTCAAATTTGGTGGCACACTCTAATTCTAAGTATCTTTCCATCCTGCTAGGTTTAATGGAAATTGGAGTCCATTTGCTTGCTCAAAACTCTATCAAACACCTTCTGACATTTTGCAAAAACCACTGTTTCGACCCCTTTCACTATTCTTGGAGAGCTCAAATTTTTACCACAGCTCTTTCTAGTCCCCTTTCACCTCCTGTAACAATGGCAAGTCCATAGCTCACTTATTGAATGGGTAAAATCCCTCTTTCCCTCTCTGGTCAGCCCTTTTTCACCTTTCTTCTTCTTCCCTCCTCACTCCACTAGCTTACCAGGGCATCCAATGCCCCCTCCCTTTTCTTTACTCCTCCCTTGAGCTATTGGACATGGTTGGCCGCGTTCCCAGGGCATAAACAATGCCATGGCAGCCATTTGGGCGCTCCGGAGCGCGCTACAGTGCGCTCCCGCACTGTAGCCGCCCTCTGCCCAACGGCTCCGGCCACCTCGGGCCTTCCCCTCGCGCCAGCCGATGCACCTCGATGTCCACGACACGCCACAACGCTGTCCCCCTCCTCTCTCCTCCTCCCCCGCGCCTCCGCGCTATCAAACAGAGCCACCCGAGCGCGCCAATGGCGCTGCTCACACGCGCGCACCCCTGACCCCTCCCCACTCCTTCTCTCTTCTTCCCCTAGGCATAGTCGACACCCACGAACGCCCTAGACACGGCGCCAGCTCCTCCCGAGCCCTGTGGCGACGAGCAGAGGCTCTCCGGCGCACGGGTCTACGGGACCTCGCCGTTCTCCTATAAAAAGGCCTCCCGAAGCCCTCCTCTAGCCACCACTCGCTCTCTCACACCCCAAAGCCTCCCCCTGCACCACTCACCCCTCTCGAGGAGCTTCCGAGCTCGAGATCGAGCTCGAGCTCCGCCGCCTCGGGTCGCCGTCGATCTGCGGGTACAGGCTCCCTCCGCCCCTTTTCTCTCTCGATCTGGACTCCCCTCACCTCACTGATCATTTCCCCCTCCTTTTCCCTCTCTGTAGCTGCCGGAAACGGCCGGAGTCGCCACCTCCCGAAGCACCTCCGCCGCGGACCTCGTCGCCGGCAAACCAGGCTGCTCCGGCGACCGCCTCCACCTCCACCCGAATGGCGACTCATCCCTGAGCACAACGGTACCTCCCACGCCGCCTCCCGTGCCCTGTATCGCCGCCGGCGAGCTCGCCGTCGCCTCTGTCCAGAGGTTGACGATGATGGCCGCGGGCCAGGCTTGTCAGCCTCACGCCCTGACGGGCGGGACCCGCCCGTCAGGTTTAAACGCGCACGCGCGCGCTGGCTCGGCTGGGCCGGCCGCTGGCTGGGCCTGCTGCCCTGTGGCCTTCCTAGCCCAGAGGCACAGTGCCATTTCCCTTTTCTAATTTTTCCTGTCTTCCAAAAATTCCACAGGACACAATATTTGTCCAAATGGATTAATTCCAATTTCTAAAATCCCCAAATATTGCTACCTATTTAATGGTGTAACTTCCATTCAAATCCAACCAACCTTTCTTCACTGAAAGTATTTAAATGTGATTTTTAGCATTTAAATGTGCCTCTGAAAATCCATATCTCCTGTTCCACCACTCCAAATCCAAAACTAGCAAGTTTCCCCTTCTTAGATTTCCATCTAATATTTTACAAAAAGAGTTGACATTTTTCTGAGCACTTTGATTTTTCTGTTTTATTATTGCCTTATTTTCTCGTTATTATTTTGCGACAATAGATTGCGTTGCTGACGAAGGAGTTGGACCAGAAGACTTTGAAGACCCCGAAGACTTTGCTGAGCCAGGCAAGCAGCCCTTTGACCATGTCTATGAAACCCTTTTTATGCATGTCATATAGCACTTATTATTGTTGCATCGGAATCATGAAGGAAGGGTAACCACTTTGGTGGATTGCCTCCGTTACTTTTCTCGTTGACACTTGCATTGTGCATGACCCTACCTTCTTATGAGGGTTATGCCGGTGGGAATAGATAGGATGCAAAGTAGAGCTATGCAGAAAGGGCCGAGATATGCATGGTGATGGAGACAAAAATACTTTCAAAGGACTTTTCGAAAACCCCATCGGGTGCCACTTACGCCCGAGGGAGATGATGAGATGGGTAGCCACTTGATGACGAAGTGGTGTACCGAGGCAAGTGTGTGTGTGTGTGTGTGTGTGTGTGTTTGAAAACGGATTAGATTTAAGATTTTATGACTGTCCCAACCTTACATGCGCAACCACTCTACCCTTATATGGGAAAGGGCATTATTGATTACCTAGGCCAATACTAGCTTGGAGCCCGCATTACTAGTGACGGGAGAGTTGTTGGTGCGCTCTCTCGGGACGGAGTCGTGCCAGGTAGGGCGGCCATGACTGTTTTTACAGGGCACCCGACACACCGTTGGTACCCCGTGCTTGTGTATGTGATGAATATGGGAGCGAGGCTCCACAAGTTTAAGATGTGAAATGTTGGGCACGGGGGTTACTACCAATCGAGTGGACTCCATGTTAGTGTCGTCTAGGGAAAGGTATTGATCGGGTGCTTACCCCGGGTACTTGAGGTACCGCGGGTCGTGGATGACACGGAAGTTCCCCGGATCTAGTGGGTAAAGTGTGCGACCTCTGCAGAGTGTAAAACTATTCGAATAGCCGTGTCCATGGTCAAGGACAGTTGGGCGGTGCTGCTTAAACTACGTCCATATGTTTTCAAACCAGTGTGTGTGTTGGACAAGTGGGAAGAATTATTCGGGTCAAGTCATGGACTTGACATGATTGAGTTGGGTTGGCGCCCACTCTATTTATGTTGATATCTGTAACCTGTCCTCATGGTTACTTGAATTTCTCCTGATGCATGTCATACAAGTTGTTGAACATGTCATGGCACTCAAAATTAGCTTTTCGCAAAAATTTACCTATATCATGCATTATTGTTCCTTGAACCAAAACATGGGTTGCTTGCGAGTACATTCAAAGTACTCATTGGCTTGCCACTGGTTATTTAATTGGCCAGGCATGGAAGAACCAGAGTTTGAAGAAGAGTTCTTTGGAGACGAACATGCGAACTAGGACGTTTCCCAGTCAGAATGCCTGTAGGGTTAAGGCAGATGGCATGGGTTCTACTTATCGATGAAGATTTCCGCTGCTTGTGTTTCATTTGATGTTCAGCCCTTACGGCTTTATCAATGTAAGACTTGACCATAATGGTCATAATTTGTGTAAGACGATATGTATGGATGTAAGACTCTTGTTATTCAGCTTCTGTGTGTTCAGTGAGCATTGATCTTTGGGATCACTGTACACGTGCATACGGTGATCACGACTTATGAGTCGGGGTACCCACAGAGCTGGTATCAGAGCCATCCTGACTGTAGGAAGCCTTAGTTAGCATGGACGATAGTTAGCTTGAGACCATCAGAACCTCTCTTCTTTTCTAAGCTTGCCCACCCAAGATATATTTCCCCTTATTGACCTCTCCCATTCAACCTTTGTAGATGGCTGCCGTACCCGAAGACTTCTTGACCACCGGATTTCCCGTGCTTCTCGAGGATAGCCTCAAGAAGTGCCAGTTCCACCGAGCCCCCACTTTCACCTACCATGAGCATTGGATCAACGACACCGAGACGGAGTATCACGTGGAAGTGATCGTGAAGGCCAATGACTCCCCAACAAGCTGGTTCTTCGAGGGACCCCAGATGGCAACACTAGTTCTTGCCGTCGAGACGGCAACCCTGAAGGCACTCACCCGCCTCTGAGACCTTCTGCCAGAGATGGCAGACGAGATGGCAACCCGCTTCTTGCCTTTATCAGAAGGAAGGTGAGGATGAGAGCAGTGCACCAGCTCCACCACTAGAAGAAGGACTTCCACTTCGATTCCAGGCCTACTTCAGCCTTTGTGCTGATAGTTTGGCACAACACTTGGCCACGAAATCAGTGGGACTCCAAAAGGAACTTCAAGAGACCAAGGCACTTCTTCGCCAAGCACAAGAGAAGGCGGATAGGGTCAAGAAGGAGGGTGCTCCCCCTGGACAACCCGCAATCGCATACAGAGGCGGAAGACCCCCAAAGGATGGAGAACCACCACAGCCACCCCGCATGAGCGCAAAGGAATACCGCAAGCTCTTCGCTCCCCCGGCAAAGCAACGCCGTGTTGAGCTCCTCCACTCTCCCACCCCTTCAAGTGAAGAGGAAAGTCGGGCCACCGATGACGAGGAGGAAGACCCAGAAGAGCCAGACTACGCGACCGAGCATTCCACCACTTAGGCATTATTCGCAATCCGGATATGCCCGTTAGCAATCCCTACGGTAGGATAGGTTGTGTACCCCTATGCGAAGTCGAGTCCTTGTAATGGTTCATATGAAACCATGTAGTGTTGTGTTTGCTTTTGATGTGTTTGATGGACGTCGTACTTTCCTTCGGGAACTTGTAAGCGACTACATCACCCATTTGGTTTTTAATGAATGTGTTTTGCCCTTGCATGAAAACCATTAGTGTCATACCAACCCCCTTACTAGGCATCCCATCTATATTGCTTTCCCCATCTTTCCCAATCGTGAGACCTTGATCGCTCCAACAGGATGCCTGTTGTAACTCGTACTGGTACCTCTACCCAGCAGCAAGAAGCCGGAGAAGGAGCCAGTCAGGACCAAACCCAAGGACAAGTTCCACCACCACCACCACCTCCAAGCATGGACATGGCTCAGCTTCTCCAAGCCTTCCGAGAGGAACGCCAAGCCAACACTGCAGCCCTCCAGATGATTGCTCAAGCTGTCAACCGCCAGCCGGCGGGAAACGGCAATGCACGTTCCACGTTGGTGGAGTTCAAGAAGCATGCACCACCCACCTTCATCGAGACTGCTGAACCCCTAGATGCAGATGACTGGGTCCGCACCATTGAGGATCTGCTGGAACTAGTCAGATGCACTGAGGACCGTGATAAGGTGGCATATGCTGCACACTGTCTCGGGGGAACTGCCAGAGCTTGGTGGGATGGATTCAAGGCCATGCGTGCTGAGCAAAACATCACTTGGAACGACTTCAAGGCAGAATTCCGCAAGGCCCACATTCCTTCCGGAATCATGGCCATCAAGAAGCGTGAGTTCCGAGCCCTGAAGCAAGGTAGTAGCACCGTCAAGGAGTACATGCAGAAGTTCAGTGTTCTCTCAAGGTATGCCCCTGAAGATGTCAGCACTGATGCTGCCAAAAGGGAGCGCTTCATGGAAGGCCTTAACCAGACACTGCAGTACTCGCTTGTTGTGTGTGACTGCCAGACCTTTCCTGATCTGGTAAACAAGGCACTCATGCTTGAAGACAAGCGACGTGCTCTAGATGACACCCGCAAGCGCAAGATAATCAGCAAGGGTAGCTCCAGCAACCAGAAGCCTCGCCCGTGGCAGCCAGCCCCGGTCAAGCCAACCTATCAGCAGCCAAGGGCTCCTGCACCCCGCACCAACTATCCAACTCAGCAGTATGCCAACCCCAGGCCAGCTTACAACAACCCCAATAACAATGCCGGCAAGAGCAGCAACCCCAACCAAGTCACTTGCTTTGGTTGTGGTCAGCTAGGACATTACTCCAAGTATTGCCCCAACAAGAAGCCCAACGCCCCGCGCCCCAATGCGCAGAACCCAGGGCAAGGCCGTGGAATGCCGCCAAGGAACCAAGCTCCCCGCAACCAGCCCAACAACGGCAGGGGTCGTGTGAATCATGTCACTGCTGAAGAAGCCCAGGAAGACCCGGACGTCGTGCTGGGTACGTTCCTTGTCAACTCAACACCCGCAACTGTCTTGTTTGATTCTGGAGCCACGCATTCTTTTGTCACTCAAAGCTTTGCATTAAAAAGTGGCATGACCCCTACACCCCTGAATAACCCTATGGTGGTACAAACCCCCGGAGCAGAGATGAGGGCCAAGATAGGATGTAAAGGAGTCGGGATTGTCATTAATGGGGTAGACTTCCAAGCAGACCTTATCATCTTAAGATCACGAGGCTTGGATGTGATCTTAGGAATGGATTGGTTCATCAAGCACCAAGGCTTGTTAGATTGTGCCAGCCGGACCGTCACAGTGACCAATGACCAAGGAGTCGAAGTTAAGTTTGCTCCTAACCCCTCCTCTGCTCAAGGCACCCAAGTCAACTGTCTGTCAGAAGTTGGATTGGAACAAGTGCCGGTAGTATGCGAATACCCCGATGTCTTTCCTGATGAGCTACCAGGAATGCCTCCTGACCGAGACATTGAGTTCATCATCGAGCTCATGCCCGGAGCAGGACCCATCTATAAGAAGCCTTATAGAATGGGATCGGAAGAGTTGGCGGAGTTGAAGAAGCAACTGGAAGAGCAGTTGAGGAAAGGATTTATCCGCCCTAGTGCCTCCCCTTGGGGATCGCCTGTTCTGTTTGTGGCAAAGAAGGACGGTACCATCCGCTTATGCATTGACTACCGCTCCCTCAATGAAGTTACAATCAAGAACAAGTATCCACTTCCCAAGATTGAAGATCTGTTTGATCAACTCAATGGAGCCAAGGTGTTCTCCAAGATTGATCTCAGATCTGGGTACTACCAGCTGAAGATCAGACCCGAAGATATTCCAAAGACGGCATTTGTAACCAGATATGGCCTGTATGAGTGCACGGTCATGTCCTTTGGGTTGACCAATGCCCCAGCTTACTTCATGTATCTCATGAATAAGGTCTTCATGGAATATTTGGACAAGTTTGTTGTTGTCTTCATTGATGACATTCTTGTCTTCTCGAAGTCGGAAGAAGAGCATGAGCAACACTTGAGGATGGTCCTAGACAAGCTTCGAGAGCACCAACTGTATGCCAAGTTCAGCAAGTGTGAATTTTGGCTACATGAGGTTGGGTTCTTGGGTCATGTTTTGACTGAAGAAGGATTGTCGGTCGATCCCACTAAGATTGAAGCCGTGACTAAATGGCAATCCCCAAGCAATGTGAAGGAAGTAAGAAGCTTCCTCGGACTCGCGGGATATTACCATAAGTTCGTTGAAGGATTCTCAAGCATTGCCCGACCCCTGACTCAGCTCTTGAAGAAGGACAAGAAGTTTGAATGGACACCGAAGTGTGAAGAAAGCTTCCAGGAGCTAAAGAAGAGATTGACCACCGCCCCAGTTTTGGCCACACCAGATATACACAAGGAGTTTGTGATATATTGTGATGCGTCAAAAACTGGACTGGGAGGTGTTCTGATGCAAGAGGGCTGAGTCGTAGCTTACCTTTCAAGGCAACTACGGCCCCATGAAGAGAACTATGCTACTCATGACCTTGAGTTGGCAGCTGTAGTTCATGCCCTGAAGACATGGCGACATTACCTCCTAGGGAAGTGGTGTGAGATATACACAGACCACAAAAGTTTGAAGTATATTTTCACTCAGAAGGAATTGAACATGAGGCAAAGAAGATGGCTAGAGTTGATCAAGGATTATGACCTCAGTGTTCAATACCACCCTGGAAAGGCTAATGTGGTAGCAGATGCATTAAGCAGGAAGGCTTGTTCCTTGAATGCTATGCTCAAGAAAAGGCTACCCGCCTTGTATGAAGAACTTGAAAGCTTCGAGTTGGAACTAGTTGCACCAAGATTCTTAACCAACATAGAAGTCAAGCCTACCCTGTTGGATGATATTAAGGATGCTCAGAAGGGACACGAGAGTATTGAAGGCATCAAGAGGAAGATCAAGGCAGGCAAGGCCCCAGGATTCTCAGAAGATGAGCAAGGAATTGTGTGGTTTGGGAATCGCATTTGCGTACCCAACAAGATTGAGCTCAAGAGTTTGATCTTGCAAGAAGCTCATGACACTCCATATTCCATTCACCCCGGAGGAACCAAGATGTATCAAGACCTGAAGGAAAGATTCTGGTGGCATGGCATGAAGAGGGAGATTGCCGCCTATGTTGCAAAGTGTGACATATGCCAAAGGGTCAAAGCTGAACATCAGCGACCCGCTGGGTTGTTACAGCCTCTCAAGGTTCCCGAGTGGAAATGGGATAAAGTCGGGATGGACTTCATCACTGGATTACCCAGGTCAAATAAGGGACATGACTCCATCTGGGTCATAGTCGACCATCTGACCAAAGTAGCCCACTTCATTCCGGTAAAGACTACCCATGATGGCAACCAGCTGGCGATTCTATATATCAATAGAATCGTAAGCCTTCATGGTGTTCCCAAAGAGATTGTGTCGGACCGAGGGACCCAGTTTACCTCAAGGTTCTGGAAGAAGTTCCAAGAGGCCCTGGGGACCAAGTTGTCCTTCAGCACTGCTTTCCACCCACAGACCGGAGGTCAGACAGAACGAGTGAATCAGATACTCGAAGACATGCTCCGAGCCTGTGTCTTAGCTTATGGAGCTAGGTGGGAAGAATTCCTCCCTTTCGCCGAATTCTCCTACAACAACAGTTATCAGTCAAGCCTCCAGATGGCACCATTTGAGGTGTTGTACGGACGCAAGTGTCGCACACCCCTCAATTGGTCAGAGACCGGAGAAGGGCTAGTCTTTGGGCCCGATATTCTCCGTGAAGCAGAAGAGCAAGTCCAGCTTGTCAGAGAGCGTTTGAAGACCGCCAAGTCAAGACAGAAGAGCTATGCTGACACTCGTCGCCGACAAGTAGACTTCCAAGTCGGAGACCATGTATACCTACGAGTAACTCCTCTTAAGGGAACCAAGCGTTTCCGCATTAAAGAAAAGCTCGCACCAAGGTTTATTGGCCCCTTCGAGATCACTGCACGACGTGGAGAAGTGGCTTACCAGTTGGAACTGCCACCTGAACTATCCGAGGTGCACAACGTGTTCCACGTGTCACAACTCCGGAAGTGTCTCCAAGTTCCAAACAAGCCCGATCCTTACAAGGACGTCAATCACCAAGCCATTGACCTTCAGCCTAATTTGACTTACCGTGAGAGTCCTATCCGTATTTTGGATGAGGCTGAACGGCACACTCGAAGCCGCACCATCAAGTACTTCAAAGTCCAATGGAGCAACCACTCAGAAGCAGAAGCAACCTGGGAACATGAATACTACCTCAGATCTGAGTTTCCATATCTCTTTAAAGCCTAGTTTAGGAATCTCGGGGACGAGATTCTTGTAAGGGGGGTAGGTCTGACACACCCTGCATTTTGTAACATGTTTATTTGCATTAATAAAGCATGAAAATTTGGACCAACAAAACCTTTTGCATTATTTGGCTTTTATTTGGAGTTGGATTTCTCTCTGTGGTTTTTCAAGTGCTCTTTGTAGTCAACTACTTCACCTTCTATACTTCATCTCCTTGTCCCAAACTCCTGCCCAAAGATCATGCCATGTGTATTATGCAGTATAGTATATTCTTACAAAAATGATTTGGCCAAAAAGTATTTCCAAAAGTTAGTTTTCCAAAAACCCCTTGATTGAGGATTGCACTTCAAGTACTTAATTAAGGGCAGTAAAAATCTTTCCAAAAATATATTTGACTCCTATTAGATATAGGATACCCAGAAACCACAAAAGTATAATTTTAAAAGTTATTTTCCTATTTTATTTAAAGGCTTTTTCTTAAGGCCATAAATGGTCTTTAATAGGTTAAAATTATTTTAATGTTTCAAAAATATTTGAGAAAAATTAGGGAGACTCACTGGACATATATTTTCCATATATGAGAGTTTCAACACATGGTTATGATCAAATATTGGACAAAACCTCCCAAAACCATTTCTGCCCATTCCAAGGATTTGAAATATTTCTACAGGAAATATTTTCATAAAAATCCAGGAAAAATCCAGCAAGTCACAAATGCCTATTGTGATGATCTTGCAAAGCCTCATGTCAATTAAAGTCATTTTGGTTCACCAAAATGCCCCAAAACCATCTCTGACCAGAACCATATTTGAACAAGTTTGTACTACCAACTTTCTCCCCTTGACCCCAACTTTTGTGAGCATGTTCACATAACCAAATGAGGCCACTACACCAAGTGGTACATCAAGGAGAAGTGATTTGCTCAACTAGATCTTCACAAGTCTAGTTCTGCTCATTTCTAGGGTTTGCCAAAGTTGCATTGGCAACTTTACCCAAATAAGCTCAAATTTGGTGGCACACTCTAATTCTAAGTATCTTTCCATCCTGCTAGGTTTAATGGAAATTGGAGTCCATTTGCTTGCTCAAAACTCTATCAAACACCTTTTGACATTTTGCAAAAACCACTGTTTCGACCCCTTTCACTATTCTTGGAGAGCTCAAATTTTTACCACAGCTCTTTCTAGTCCCCTTTCACCTCCTGTAACAATGGCAAGTCCATAGCTCACTTATTGAATGGGTAAAATCCCTCTTTCCCTCTCTGGTCAGCCCTTTTTCACCTTTCTTCTTCTTCCCTCCTCACTCCACTGGCTTACCAGGGCATCCAATGCCCCCTCCCTTTTCTTTACTCCTCCCTTGAGCTATTGGACATGGTTGGCCGCGTTCCCAGGGCATAAACAATGCCATGGAAGCCATTTGGGCGCTCTGGAGCGCGCTACAGTGCGGGAGCCCTCTGCCCAACGGCTCCGGCCACCTCGGGCCTTCCCCTCGCGCCAGCCGATGCACCTCGACGTCCACGACATGCCACGACGATGTCCCCCTCCTCTCTCCTCCTCCCCCGCGCCTCCGCGCTATCAAACAGAGCCACCCGAGCGCGCCAATGGCGCTGCTCACACGCGCGCACCCCTGACCCCTCCCCACTCCTTCTCTCTTCTTCCCCTAGGCATAGTCGACGCTCACGAACGCCCTAGACACGGCGCCAGCTCCTCCCGAGCCCTGTGGCGACGAGCAGAGGCTCTCCGGCGCACGGGTCTACGGGACCTCGCCGTTCTCCTATAAAAAGGCCTCCCCGAGCCCTCCTGCACCACTCACTCTCTCACACCCCAAAGCTTCCCCCTGCACCACTCACCCCTCTCCAGGAGCTTCTGAGCTCGAGATCGAGCTCGAGCTCCGCCGCCTCGGGTCGCCGTCAATCTGCGGGTACAGGCTCCCTCCGCCCCTTTTCTCTCTCGATCTGGACTCCCCTCACCTCATTGATCATTTCCCCCTCCTTTTCCCTCTCTGTAGCTGCCGGAAACGGCCGGAGTCGCCACCTCCCGAAGAACCTCCGTCGCGGACCTCGTCGCCGGCGAACTAGGCTGCTCCGGCGACCGCCTCCACCTCCACCCGAACGGTGACTCATCCCTGAGAACAACGGTACCTCCCACGCCGCCTCCCGTGCCCTGTATCGCCGCTGGCGAGCTCGCCGTCGCCTCTGTCCAGAGGTTGACGACGATGGCCGCGGGCCAGGCTTGTCAGCCTCACGCCCTGACGGGCGGGACCCGCCCATCAGGTTTAAACGCACACGCGCGCGCGCGCTGGCTCGGCTGGGCCTGCTGCCCTGTGGCCTTCCTGGCCCAGAGGCACAGTGCCATTTCCCTTTTCTATTTTTTCCTGTCTTCCAAAAATTCCACAGGACACAATATTTGTCCAAATGGATTAATTCCAAATTCTAAAATCCCAAAATATTGCTACATATTTAATGGTGTAACTTCCATTCAAATCCAACCAACCTTTCTTCACTGAAAATATTTAAATGTGATTTTTAGCATTTAAATGTGCCTCTGAAAATCCATATCTCCTGTTCCACCACTCCAAATCCAAAACTAGCAAGTTTCCCCTTCTTAGATTTCCATCTAATATTTTACAAAAAGAGTTGACATTTTTCTGAGCACTTTGATTTTTTTGTTTTATTATTGCCTTATTTTCTCGTTATTATTTTGCGATGATAGATTGCGTTGCTGACGAAGGAGTTGGACCAGAAGACTTTGAAGACCCCGAAGACTTTGCTGAACCAGGCAAGCAGCCCTTTGACCATGTCTATGAAACCCTTTTTATGCATGTCATATAGCACTTATTATTGTTGCATCGGAATCATGAAGGAAGGGTAACCACTTTGGTGGATTGCCTCCGTTACTTTTCTCGTTGACACTTGCATTGTGCATGACCCTACCTTCTTATGAGGGTTATGCCGGTGGGAATAGATAGGATGCAAAGTAGAGCTACGCAGAAAGGGCCGGGATATGCATGGTGATGGAGACAAAAATACTTTCAAAGGACTTTTCGAAAACCCCATCGGGTGCCACTTATGCCCAAGGGAGATGATGAGATGGGTAGCCACTTGATGACGAAGTGGTGTGTCGAGGCAAGTGTGTGTGTGTGTTTGAAAACGGATTAGATTTAAGATTTGATGACTGTCCCAACCTTACATGCGCAACCACTCTACCCTTATATGGGAAAGGGCATTATTGATTACCTAGGCCGATACTAGCTTGGAGCCCGCATTACTAGTGACGAGAGAGTTGTTGGTGCGCTCTCTCGGGACGGGGTCGTGCCAGGTAGGGCGGCCATGACTATTTTTACAGGGCACCGGACACACCGTTGGTACCCCGTGCTTGTGTATGTGATGAATATGGGAGCGAGGCTCCACAAGTTTAAGATGTGAAATGTTGGGCACGGGGGTTACTACCAATCGAGTGGACTCCATGTTAGTGTCGTCTAGGGAAAGGTAGTGATCGGGTGCTTACCCCGGGTACTTGAGGTACCGCGGGTCGTGGATGACACAGAAGTTCCCCGGATCTAGTGGGTAAAGTGTGCGACCTCTGCAGAGTGTACAACTATTCGAATAGCCGTGTCCACGGTCAAGGACAGTTGGGTGGTGCTGCTTAAACTACGTCCATATGTTTTCAAACCAGTGTGTGTGTTGGACAAGTGGGAAGAATTATTCGGGTCAAGTCATGGACTTGACATGATTGAGTTGGGTTGGTGCCCACTCTATTTATGTTGATATCTGTAACCTGTCCTCATGGTTACTTGAATTTCTCCTGATGCATGTCATACAAGTTGTTGAACATGTCATGGCACTCAAAATTAGCTTTCCGCAAAAATTTACCTATATCATGCATTATTGTTCCTTGAACCAAAACATGGGTTGCTTGCGAGTACATTCAAAGTACTCATTGGCTTGCCACTGGTTATTTAATTGGCCAGGCATGGAAGAACCAGAGTTTGAAGAAGAGTTCTTTGGAGATGAACATGCGAACTAGGACGTTTCCCAGTCAGAATGCCTGTAGGGTTAAGGCAGATGGCATGGGTTCTACTTATCGACGAAGATTTCCGCTGCTTGTGTTTCATTTGATGTTTAGCCCTTAAGGCTTTATCAATGTAAGACTTGACCATAATGGTCATAATTTGTGTAAGACGATATGTATGGATGTAAGACTCTTGTTATTCAGCTTCTGTGTGTTCAGTGAGCATTGATCTCTAGGATCACTGTACACGTGCATTCGGTGATCACGACTTATGAGTCGGGGTACCCACATTATCCATCACCGATCCGATGCCTATGAGCTTTCCATATACTGGTTTACGCTTATTTACTTTCTCGTTGCTATTGTTACAATCACTACAAAACACCAAAAATATTACTTTTGCTTCCGTTACTTCTGTTACCGTTGCCACCACTATCATATTACTTTGCTACTAAACACTTTGCTGCAGATACTAAGTTATCGAGGTGTGGTTGAATTGACAACTCAACTGCTAATACTTGAGAATATTCTTTGTTTCCCCTTGTGTCGAATCAATAAATTTGGGTTGAATACTCTACCCTCGAAAACTATTGCGATCCCCTATACTTGTGGGTTATCAAGACCTTTTTCTGGCGCTGTTGCCGGGGAGCATAGCTCTATTCTTTGAGTCACTTGGGAATTATATCTGCTGGACACTATGAAGAACTTGAAAGACGAGAAAACAAAAATTTATCCCTCAACTGCGAGGGGAGGTAAGGAACTGCCATCTAGCTCTGCACTTGATTCACCTTCTATTATGAGTAAGCTTGCGACACCTAAACCTGCTTCTGCTATTCTTTCTGATATGTCATATGTTATTGATGATGCCACTTCTGCTATGCATGATACTTATGACGAAACTACTTCTATGCTTGATACTACTGTGCCCCTTAGTGAATTTCTTGATGAACAAATTGCTAGGGCTAGAGAGAAAGAAATTATTGAATCTGATAATATTGATGAAAATGATGATGAGGATAGGTCTGTTATTCCTGAAGGTTATATTTTTGATAGAGAAGCTTCTGCTGCTATTTTAGCTTGCAACGATAACGATGAGTTGTAACATCCCAAAATTCTAAATTTTGGAATATTATATTAAATAAATAATTATGATTGCTTGTTTGACTTGTTTAGATTTTCTTCGGAGAGTGACGAATAGTTCTATCAAATTTTCTGAGAGCGTTATAATCTTCATCAAGTATTACCAGGCAAGTTCACTTTGACCATGTTTTTCATACCTATGTTTTTATTGCATTTAGTGTCATGTTTGCAACAATCCATCCAGTAGTGTTATTGAATCTTGTAGTTGAGTAAAATGCATGAGGTAGGAACCCATCTCCCTGTTACCAAGCCCGGGACGTTATATAGTTTTAATGCTACGCTATAGTAGACGGGGTTTGGTATGAGTGCTCGGGAGTGGTGTGAGAATGAAGGACTCTACGTCAATGACGACAACTTCATGATGGCATCTGCAAGGACTGCATCTTCAAGGCCTCAAGACTTCAAGACTCGAGACAAGAATTCAATACACACTACTGGGTGAAGGACGATTGACGGGCACCCTCGAGAAACCAGTGGATGGCCGGGATGCATGGAGAAGCGCCATGACATCTTGCGGAACGCTTCACCCAGACTCAAAGAGACGGAAGAATACTTCATGCCCGGAAGCTTACCTGTGCAACCGCAAGTCATTATGGGCTTTGGCTTGGTTGACCTTACTGGTGACTCTGGCTGGGACGGTGCTAGCAGATGTAGAACGACGGTAGGATTGGATGAGCACCGGACAGTGGTCAGGGGAACTCTTCGGAAGACCATGTTTCGGTCGTCTTGTTCTCAAACACCCTGAAGTGCGAGAACATAAAGAGAGGGATCGAATCTTGCGGGTAAAGTGTACAAACCTTTGCAGAGGGTTAAAACCTAATCGATTAGCCGTGTCCCCGGTTATGGACAACTTGAGCCTCTGGACTTGGATCTATCTCGGAACTCTCAACACCGGATTGATAACTTAATTGTGGGCAACTTATGATGATTTTGGGCTATGAGACATCGGTTGGCGGAACCATGTCATGATAGAAAACTCCATAGTACAGACTTCATTTATTCCTTTGATGTAGGGAAAATAAAACCAGCTTTTACGCAAATAAAACTCAGACCCAGAGCCACAAAGCCATATTGCATATAGTATAGTTTTATCATCTGTTTTCTCATGTTGTGATCTTGCCGGTACATTCAATGTACTGACCTACACGGCTGCAACGTATCATGTTGCAGATATTTTCTTCCGACAAGTAAGAGTATGGTACAGGGTTACGGTCGACACTCAACCTGCCGATGGCGTTGATGGGACTCCACACCCGATTGATTGTTTCCGCTGAGACATATGAGGTATATATCAGTTTTACGTTATTTATACATGTGATTGCACTTTGATATATACATTGATGTATTGTGTGTGCCAGCATACTGATCCAGGGATGGCACGGATACACAGAGGCTTGACCGTCTGAGGTCGGGTCGCTACATGAGCTTAGAAGGTTAATAGCTAAATGGAACAAAGAATCACTTAGAGATAAAATGAGGCCTGATCCTGCTTTTGCTACTTCACCTATTTGTGTTCCCGATAAGGATTATGAATTCTCTGTTGATCCTGATATAATTACTTTGGTTGAATCTGATCCTTTCCATGGTTATGAATCTGAAACTGTTGTGGCACATATCACTAAATTAAATGATATAGCCACCCTGTTCACTAATGATGAGAGATCTCGCTACTTTTATATCCTTAAAATATTTCCGTTCTCATTAAAGGGTGATGCTAAGATATGGTTTAATTCTCTTGATCATGGTTGTGTGCGTAGTCCCCAGGATATGTTTTATTACTTCTCTGCTAAATATTTCCCTGCTCATAAGAAGTAAGCTGCCTTAAAGGAAATATACAACTTTGTGCAAATTAAAGAAGAGAGTCTCCCACAAGCTTGGGGAAGGCTTCGCAAGTTACTTAATGCTTTGCCTAATCATCCTCTTAAGAAAAATGAAATACTTGATATCTTTTATATTGGACTAACCGATGCTTCCAGAGATTACCTGGATAGTTGTGCTGGTTCTCTTTTCAGGGAAAGAACACCGGATGAAGCTGAAATTCTATTGAATAATATGTTGACAAATGAAAATAATTGGGCACCTCCATGAGCCAGCTCCTGAGCCAGCTCCTGCTCCAATTAATGAGCCTATTCCTAAACCAACTCCGAAGAAGAGAGGTGTTCTATTTCTCAGTCCTGAAGATATGCAAGAGGCAAAGAAATATATGAAAGAAAAAGGTATTAAAGCTGAAGATATTAAGAATTTACCTCCTATTGAAGAAATACATGGTCTTAATTTACCGCCTGTTGAAGAAACATATGATCTTGATCCATTACCTATTGAAGAACCTCCTGATTCCGATAACCCGACACAGGTAGTAAAGGTAAATTCTCTCTATAGATATGATAGAGCTGAAATCCCTCCTACTAAAATTGCTAGTCAGTGCTTGGATGAGTTTGATAACTTTATGTTTAAGCAAGAAGACTGCAATGCTTATTTTGGTATACAATTAAAACAAAATGCTTATATGGTTAAACACTTGGGTGATTATATGGATAATATTAGAGGTGAACTTAAACTTGTTAGAAAACATGCTTCTATGGTTACCACTCAAGTAGAACAAGTACTTAAAGCTCAAAAAGAATAGCTCGATGAAATGAATAGTAAGAAAAATGATTATGATGTTAGAGTGGCTACTAGAACTGGTAGAATGACTTAGGAACATTTGTATCCGGAAGGCCACCCTAAGAGAATCGAGCAAGATTCTCAGAGAAATAATATTGATGCACCTAGTTCTTCTAAAAGGAAGAAAAAGAAAAATGATAGGACTTTGCAAACTTCTAGTGAACCTATTGCTGAACCACCTGATAATCCAAATGATATATCTATGTCTGATGCAGAAACACAATCTGACAATGAACATGAACCTAGTGAAAATGCTAATGATGATGTTCATGATGATGCTCAACCTAGTAATGATAATGATGTAGAAGTTGAACCTGTTGTTGATCTTGATAACCCACAATCAAAGAATCAACATTATGATAAGAGAGACTTTGTTGGTAGGAAACATGGTAAAGAAAGAGAACCTTGGTTTCAGAAACCCATGTCTTTTCCTCCCAAACCATCCAAGAAAAAGGATGATGAGGATTTTGAGCACTTTGCTGAAATGATTAGACCTATCTTTTTGCGTATGCGGTTGACTGATATGCTCAAAACTAATCCTTATGCTAAGTATATGAAGGATATCATTAGTAATAAAAGAAAGATACCGGAAGCTGAAATTTCCACCATGCTTGCTAATTATACTTTTAAGGGTGGAATACCAAAGAAACTTGGAGATCCAGGAGTACCTACTATACCATGCTCCATTAAAAGAAACTATGTTAAAACTTCTTTATGTGATCTTGGAGCCGGTGTTAGTGTTATGCCTCTCTCTTTATATCGTAGACTTGATTTGAATAAGTTGACACCTACTGAAATATCTTTGCAAATGGCTGATAAATCAACTGTTATACCTGTCGATATTTGTGAGGATGTGCCTGTTGTGGTTGCAAACGTTACTATTTTAACGGACTTTGTTATTCTTGATATTCCCGAGGACGATAGTAAGTCTATTATTCTTGGAAGACCTTTTCTTAATACTACAGGGGCTATTATTGATTGCAACAAAGGCAATGTCACTTTTCATGTTAATGGTAATGAACATACGGTACACTTTCCAAGGAAACAACCTCAAGTTCATAGTATCAACTCTATTGGAAAAGTTCCATCGATTATATTTGGAGGTTTTGAATTTCCTCTTCCTACTGTCAAGAAGAAATATGATATTATTATTATTGGGGATGTGCATATCCCCGTTGAGGTAACATAGTGTTATTCGAAATTTCTCCGGTTCCATGTTAATCGGAATGAGTTTGTTAACAAGACCTGATCAACCTTGTTAGTGGATTCCTTTTTATGAGCATGAGACGGATGAAACTAGAAGCACAACCTTCTGTACCCTCTTTATACTTTCTGTTATTTAGTTGAAATAAAGTAAAAATAGTATTTTTCTGTCTGTTCCTGATTTATCCATGCAATATAAAAATACCCCGAAAATAAAAGTCCTCAGAATGCCATGCCAATTTAATATGATTTTTTCAGGAATATTTGAGGATTTATGGTACAAAAATCACCGCAGGGGAGCTGCCACCTGGCCACGAGGGTGGAGGGCGCACCCTACCCCCCTAGGCATGCCCCCTGCCTCATGGGCCCATGGTGGCCCTCCTCCACTTATTCCTGCACCCATCCTCTTCTTCTTCCTCCCACAAACACGAAAAACCAGCTCAAGCACGAGTTCTAGCCCTCTTTGCTGTAATTTTTCGATCTCCTTGCTCAAAGCACCTCTCGCAAAACTGCTTAGGGAGATTGTTCCTTGGTATGTGACTCCTCCATTGGCCCAATTAGTTTTTGTTCTAGTGCTTTATTCATTGAAAAATTGTGCGGCATAGGTGACCATGTTCTTGAGCTTGCATGTCAAATTTATATGGTTCCAAGTAGTTCTAATGCTTGATATAGGCTCTAGGCACTTGTAGGAGTAGTTGCTATCAATTTTGTTGAGCTTTGTTCACTTTTGTTTGAAGTTACTAAAAATTTCAGAAATTTTTCAGAGAAAACAATATGCTTAGGAAGATGTTCCAAGGTGGTTCTTCTAAGAAGCAAGGACCCAGGCTTGCTATGCGTGATGCTGACGAGGAACCACCAAGAGACGCTCTAGTGCGTCCTTGTGAATGGTCGTCGGAAAATTTTATGGATCATGCAGGAATTAAAGAAGAATTTAACGCATATTTGCGTAATGCCGGTTGAGGGAGTCCTGGATTAGGGGGTGTTCGGATAGCCGAACTATACCTTCAGCCGGACTCCAGGACTATGAAGATACAAGATTGAAGACTTCGTCCCGTGTCCGGAAGGATCTTTTCTTGGCGTGGAAGGCAAGCTAGGCGTGCGGATATTCAAGATCTCCTACCATTGTAACCGACTCTGTGTAACCCTAACCCTATCCGGTGTCTATATAAACTGGAGGGTTGTAGTCCGTAGGACAACCATCATCATACACAATCATACCGTAGGCTAGCTTCTAGGGTTTAGCCTCCTTGATCTCGTGGTAGATCCACTCTTGTACTACCCATATCATCAATATTAATCTAGCAGGAGTAGGGTTTTACCTCCATCGAGAGGGCCCGAACCTGGGTAAAATAAAGTGTCCCTTGTCTCCTGTTACCATCTGACCTTGATGCACAGTTCGGGACCCCCTACCCGAGGTCCGCCGGTTTTGACACCGACATTGGTGCTTTCATTGAGAGTTCCTCTGTGTCGTCGCTTTTAGGCCCGATGGCCCCTTTGATCATCAACAACGATGAGGTCCAGGGTGAGACTTTCCTCCCCGGACAAATCTTCGTCTCGGCGGCTTCGCTCTGTGGGCCAATTCGCTTGGTCATCTGGAGCAGATCGAAAGCTACGCCCTGGCCATCAAGTCAGGTTTGGAAGCTTAAACTACACGGCAGATATCTGCGGAGACTTGATCTTCGACGGGTTCGAGCCACAGCCAAGCGCGCCGCACTATCCCGAGGGGCATGATATAGCTCTGCCTCCGAATAGTGCCCTGGAGGCCGCACACGCTCCGGCCCCGATCCTCGACTCGGAGCCCGCTGCGTTCTTTGAGGATGAACGGTTGGACGTCACCTCGGGGACTGCGATCTTAAAGGCGATCGAGCCGAACGCCAGCCCCGCACTCCGCATGGCCCATGACTCCAAGGAGTCGGATTCTTCTCCGAACTCCAGGCCTTCCGTGCCCCCGCCGATCGAATCTGATTGGGCGCCTGTAATGGAGTTCACCACCGTGGACATATTTCAGTACTCACCTTTCGGTGATATCCTGAATTCTCTCAAGTCTCTCTCTTTATCAGGAGAGCTCAGGCCGGATTATGGTCTGCGAGGTTGGGATTCGGACGGCGAAGAAATTCAAAGCCCACCCACCACCCACTTAATAGCCACTGTCGATGATTTAGCCGACATACTGGACTTCGGATCCGAAGACTTCGACGGCATGGACGACGAAGACGGAGACGAACCGGAACCAGCACCTATAGGGCACTAGACCTCCACCCCACCTAACGATGTATTCATGGTGGATACCCTAAAGGAAACGACAACGAGGAAAAGGGGGGCGAAAAAAGGGGTAAACCCTCCGAAAACCAGTCAAAGCAGCAACGTAGACGCCGAGCCAAGCCCCGCCTCGATCAAGAGCAGGATGAGCCAGTAGACGACGAGCATGCCTCAGAGCAGCCGTCCGAACAGGGCAACACGGATAGAGAGGACAGACAGTCCTCCCCCGGCCATAACAGAACTCCGGACGATCTCACGCCGAATAAAACCACGGAGCAGAAGAATCTCCACGAAAGGCTCGTTGCCACAGCACGCAGCCTAAAAAAGCAGAAGCGGAAGCTAAAGACGGCGGAAGATGCACTCAGAACAAGATGGACCAAGGTAATCAAGACCGCAGACAAATACGGCGGCAGCCGCCGCACCAAAAGCTATCCGAAGAGAAAACTACTGCCCGAATTCGACCAGGAGGCCCTAGAGCCCCCACATTTGAAAAATAAAAAAGCCACACGGTCGGATAAACGACCCCACGGCCACCATAAAACGGCAAGCGGTGCCGCACTCAATGCGGCATGCGACCCAATTAAAGACTCGCATCATGGCCCAGCCAGGTCCATTTACGGGCCAAGAAAGCAAGCTCTCACAAGCAATGCAAAAAATCCATCATCAGAATCCGGCACACCCAAATACAGGGGCGCCGCACACCCCCTATGTTTCACCGATGAGGTCCTGGAATATGAATTTCCAGAGGGATTCAAACCCGTCAACATAGAGGCGTACGATGGAACAACAGACCCTGGAGTCTGGATCGAGGATTATATCCTCCACATACATATGGCTAGAGGAGATGATCTCCACGCCATAAAAATTTACCCCTTAAGCTTAAAGGGCCAGCCCGGCACTGGCTTAAAAGCCTTCCCGAAAACACAATTGGAAGTTGGGAAGAGCTCGAGGATGCTTTCCGAGCAAATTTTCAAGGGACCTATGTCCGCCCCCCGGACGCAGACGATCTCAGCCACATAACTCAGCAGCCCAGAGAATCAGCTCGGCAGTTCTGGAACAGATTCCTCACTAAAAAGAATCAGATAATGGATTGTCCGGACGCCGAAGCCCTAGCAGCTTTCAGGCATAATGTCCGAGACGAATGGCTCGCCAGACACCTCGGCCAGGAAAAGCCAAGAACAATGGCCGCACTCACAAGCCTCATGACCCGCTTTTGCGCAGGAGAGGATGGCTGGTTGGCACGTCGCAGCCCCAGTGACCCAAGTACATCAGAAATCAGGGATGGAAACGGAAAACCGCGGCGAAATAAGGACCGTCGCCGAATCAAAGGAAAAAGTCCGAAGAGCACGGCAGTCAATGCCGGATTTAAAAGCTCACGGAAAAATCAGACAAAACCACCCCTTCAGGATAATAGGGATGATCTGTCTAGTTTAAACAGAATCCTGGACAGAATATGTCAGATACACAGTACTCCTGGGAAGCCTGCCAATCACACCCACAGAGACTGTTGGGTTTTTAAACAATCCGGAAAGCTTAACGCCGAACACAAGGGGCTCGATACACCAAGTGAAGAAGAGGACGAACCCCGAAGGCAGAACACCAGGAAACAAAAGAACTTCCCGCAAGAAGTCAAAACAGTGAACTCACTTCACATAACAAAACGTGCGGCACCCATAAAGGTACGCACAATAAAACCTATCCCTCAGGAGTCCCGCCACTGGTCATTAAAACCAATCATTTTTGATCAGCTAGATTATTCTAGAAATATCAAAAACGCAGGCCGGACTGCCCTGATACTCGATCCAATAATTGACGGATTCCAGTTTACCAATGTCCTTATGGACGGCGGAAGTGGACTAAACCTGATATATCAGGATACAATCCACCGCATGGGCATAAACCCAGCGAGAATCCGCCACAGCAAAACCTCCTTTCAAGGGGTAGCACCAGGCCCGGACACCCATTGTATGGGTTTTCTCCGGCTTGTAGTCATATTTGGCTCTGCCAATAACTTTCGTCGCGAAAAGCTGACCTTCCATGTAGTCCCGTCTTCAAGTCGCTATCAAGCACTAATGGGACGCCGAGCTTTCGCTCGCTTTAACGCAATACCGCATTATGCATCTCTCACGCTTAAGATGCCCGGTCCTCGAGGCATCATCTCTTTAAAGGGAGCGCACTAAAATACGCCTCCTCCAAATGGAGGATTGCGCGGCCGCTTAAACAGCCGCACAATAAAGTGGCCTCGCCAGCCAAAGGACTTTTTCGATATAAGTCATTAAAGGCCACGAACCCGGACTCAATGAGTTCAGCACAAGTCCATCATCAACGCGGGCTTAGTACGCCATATACCCCCATACCAGGGGCTGTACGCAGAGACAATAAAGCTCAACTTTATATATTTTTTTACTTTACATTTTATTTATTATCCTTTTTTTCGCACGACCCATTTTCAATTCAGTTCCTCTCTTTTACAGATGAATGTCGTGCGGCGCCCGTCCAGGACACGGCACAGCGGAGACACAGGCGCAGACGTGCAGTAGGGA